>NC_136739.1:11800000-12107000 GCF_936440315.1 Barbus barbus | reverse complement strand
AAGAGTAAACCTCAAGTACATGAAAGATGTTTCTTTCTCATGAAATGTAATGTTATTTGCAATGCAGAAGACAGATTTTCATGTGTTAGAGCTTTTTTTGCAGAGCAAGTCATGTTAGAGTTTCATTGCACAGGATCACTACTTTAGACCTTCTTATAACACTAATGCTTTGTTTAGTGCAACGTAGCAAATGAAGAGAAAGCATGGCCACAGATGCTGAAAAGCTTCTTTCTCAGTGAGAAAAAGTTGTTTTATGCAATTTTAAGAGTAAACCTTAAGTACACGAAAGATGTTTCTTTCTCATGAAATGTAATGTTACTTGCAATGCAGAAGACAGATTCTCATGTGTTACATCTTTTTTTGCAGAGCAAGTCATGTTAGAGTTTCATTGCATAGAATCACTTGTTTAGCGCTTCTAAGAACACTAATGCTTTGTTTAGTGCAACGTAGCAAATGAAGAGAAAGCATGGCCACAGATGCTGAAAAGTTTCTTTCGCAATGAGAGAAAGATGTTTTATGCAATATTAAGAGTAAACCTCAAGTACATGAAAGATGTTTCTTTCACATGAAATGTAATGTTATTTGCAATGCAGAAGACAGATTTTCATGTGTTAGAGCTTTTTTTGCAGAGCAAGTCATTTTAGAGTTTCATTGCATAGAATCATTTGTTTAGCACTTCTAAGAACACTAATGCTGTGTTTAGTGCAAAGTAGCAAATGAAGAGAAAGCATGGCCACAGATGCTGAAAAGCTTCTTTCTGGGTGAGAGAAAGATGTTTTATGCAATATTAAGAGTAAACCTTAAGTAGATGAAAGATGTTTCTTTCTTATGAAATGTAATGTTATTTGCAATGCAGAAGACAGATTTTCATGTGTTAGAGCTTTTTTTGCAGAGCAAGTCATGTTAGAGTTTCATTGCACAGGATCACTACTTTAGACCTTCTTAGAACACTAATGCTGTGTTTAGTGCAACGTAGCAAATGAAGAGAAAGCATGGCCACAGATGCTGAAAAGCTTCTTTCGCAATGAGAGAAAGTTGTTTTATGCAATTTTAAGAGTAAACCTCAAGTACATGAAAGATGTTTCTTTCTCATGAAATGTAATGTTATTTGCAATGCAGAAGACAGATTTTTATGTGTTAGAGCTTTTTTTGCAGAGCAAGTCATGTTAGAGTTTCATTGCACAGGATCACTACTTTAGACCTTCTTAGAACACTAATGCTGTGTTTAGTGCAACGTAGCAAATGAAGAGAAATCATGGCCACAGATGCTGAAAAGCTTCTTTCTCAGTGAGAGAAAGTTGTTTTATGCAATATTAAGAGTAAACCTCAAGTACATGAAAGATGTTTCTTTCTTATGAAATGTAATGTTATTTGCAATGCAGAAGACAGATTTTCATGTGTTAGACCTTTTTTGCAGAGCAAGTCATGTTAGAGTTTCATTGCACAGGATCTCTAGTTTAGACCTTCTTTTAACACTAATGCTTTGTTTAGTGCAACGTAGCAAATGAAGAGAAAGCATGGCCACAGATGCTGAAACGCTTCTTTCTGAGTGAGAGAAAGTTGATTTATGCAATATTAAGAGTAAACCTTAAGAACATGAAAGATGTTTCTTTCACATGTAATGCAATGTTATTTGCAATGCAGAAGACAGATTTTCATGTGTTAGAGCTTTCTTTGAAGAGCAAGTCATTTTATAGTTTCATTGCATAGAATCATTTGTTTAGCGCTTCTAAGAACACTAATGCTGTGTTTAGTGCAACGTAGCAAATGAAGAGAAAGCATGGCCACAGATGCTGAAAAACTTCTTTCTGGGTGAGAGAAAGATGTTTTATGCAATTATAAGAGTAAACCTTAAGTACACGAAAGATGTTTCTTTCTCATGAAATGTAATGTTACTTGCAATGCAGAAGACAGATTCTCATGTGTTACATCTTTTTTTGCAGAGCAAGTCATGTTAGAGTTTCATTGCATAGAATCACTTGTTTAGCGCTTCTAAGAACACTAATGCTGTGTTTAGTGTAACGTAGCAAATGAAGAGAAAGCATGGCCACAGATGCTGAAAAGTTTCTTTCGCAATGAGAGAAAGATGTTTTATGCAATATTAAGAGTAAACCTCAAGTACATGAAAGATGTTTCTTTCACATGAAATGTAATGTTATTTGCAATGCAGAAGACAGATTTTCATGTGTTAGAGCTTTTTTTGCAGAGCAAGTCATTTTAGAGTTTCATTGCATAGAATCATTTGTTTAGCACTTCTAAGAACACTAATGCTGTGTTTAGTGCAAAGTAGCAAATGAAGAGAAAGCATGGCCACAGATGCTGAAAAGCTTCTTTCTGGGTGAGAGAAAGATGTTTTATGCAATATTAAGAGTAAACCTCAAGTACATGAAAGATGTTTCTTTCTCATGAAATGTAATGTTATTTGCAATGCAGAAGACAGATTTTCATGTGTTAGAGCTTTTTTTGCAGAGCAAGTCATGTTAGAGTTTCATTGCACAGGATCACTACTTTAGACCTTCTTAGAACACTAATGCTGTGTTTAGTGCAACGTAGCAAATGAAGAGAAATCATGGCCACAGATGCTGAAAAGCTTCTTTCTCAGTGAGAGAAAGTTGTTTTATGCAATATTAAGAGTAAACCTCAAGTACATGAAAGATGTTTCTTTCTTATGAAATGTAATGTTATTTGCAATGCAGAAGACAGATTTTCATGTGTTAGACCTTTTTTGCAGAGCAAGTCATGTTAGAGTTTCATTGCACAGGATCTCTAGTTTAGACATTCTTTTAACACTAATGCTTTGTTTAGTGCAACGTAGCAAATGAAGAGAAAGCATGGCCACAGATGCTGAAACGCTTCTTTCTGAGTGAGAGAAAGTTGATTTATGCAATATTAAGAGTAAACCTTAAGAACATGAAAGATGTTTCTTTCACATGTAATGCAATGTTATTTGCAATGCAGAAGACAGATTTTCATGTGTTAGAGCTTTTTTTGAAGAGCAAGTCATTTTATAGTTTCATTGCACAGGATCACTACTTTAGACCTTCTTAGAACACTAATGCTGTGTTTAGTGCAACGTAGCAAATGAAGAGAAAGCATGGCCACAGATGCTGAAAAGCTTCTTTCGCAATGAGAGAAAGTTGTTTTATGCAATTTTAAGAGTAAACCTCAAGTACATGAAAGATGTTTCTTTCTCATGAAATGTAATGTTATTTGCAATGCAGAAGACAGATTTTCATGTGTTAGAGCTTTTTTTGCAGAGCAAGTCATGTTAGAGTTTCATTGCACAGGATCACTACTTTAGACCTTCTTATAACACTAATGCTTTGTTTAGTGCAACGTAGCAAATGAAGAGAAAGCATGGCCACAGATGCTGAAAAGCTTCTTTCTCAGTGCGAAAAAGTTGTTTTATGCAATTTTAAGAGTAAACCTTAAGTACACGAAAGATGTTTCTTTCTCATGAAATGTAATGTTACTTGCAATGCAGAAGACAGATTCTCATGTGTTACATCTTTTTTTGCAGAGCAAGTCATGTTAGAGTTTCATTGCATAGAATCACTTGTTTAGCGCTTCTAAGAACACTAATGCTGTGTTTAGTGTAACGTAGCAAATGAAGAGAAAGCATGGCCACAGATGCTGAAAAGTTTCTTTCGCAATGAGAGAAAGATGTTTTATGCAATATTAAGAGTAAACCTCAAGTACATGAAAGATGTTTCTTTCACATGAAATGTAATGTTATTTGCAATGCAGAAGACAGATTTTCATGTGTTAGAGCTTTTTTTGCAGAGCAAGTCATTTTAGAGTTTCATTGCATAGAATCATTTGTTTAGCACTTCTAAGAACACTAATGCTGTGTTTAGTGCAAAGTAGCAAATGAAGAGAAAGCATGGCCACAGATGCTGAAAAGCTTCTTTCTGGGTGAGAGAAAGATGTTTTATGCAATATTAAGAGTAAACCTTAAGTAGATGAAAGATGTTTCTTTCTTATGAAATGTAATGTTATTTGCAATGCAGAAGACAGATTTTCATGTGTTAGAGCTTTTTTTGCAGAGCAAGTCATGTTAGAGTTTCATTGCACAGGATCACTACTTTAGACCTTCTTAGAACACTAATGCTGTGTTTAGTGCAACGTAGCAAATGAAGAGAAAGCATGGCCACAGATGCTGAAAAGCTTCTTTCGCAATGAGAGAAAGTTGTTTTATGCAATTTTAAGAGTAAACCTCAAGTACATGAAAGATGTTTCTTTCTCATGAAATGTAATGTTATTTGCAATGCAGAAGACAGATTTTCATGTGTTAGAGCTTTTTTTGCAGAGCAAGTCATGTTAGAGTTTCATTGCACAGGATCACTACTTTAGACCTTCTTAGAACAATAATGCTGTGTTTAGTGCAACGTAGCAAATGAAGAGAAATCATGGCCACAGATGCTGAAAAGCTTCTTTCTCAGTGAGAGAAAGTTGTTTTATGCAATATTAAGAGTAAACCTCAAGTACATGAAAGATGTTTCTTTCTTATGAAATGTAATGTTATTTGCAATGCAGAAGACAGATTTTCATGTGTTAGACCTTTTTTGCAGAGCAAGTCATGTTAGAGTTTCATTGCACAGGATCTCTAGTTTAGACCTTCTTTTAACACTAATGCTTTGTTTAGTGCAACGTAGCAAATGAAGAGAAAGCATGGCCACAGATGCTGAAACGCTTCTTTCTGAGTGAGAGAAAGTTGATTTATGCAATATTAAGAGTAAACCTTAAGAACATGAAAGATGTTTCTTTCACATGTAATGCAATGTTATTTGCAATGCAGAAGACAGATTTTCATGTGTTAGAGCTTTTTTTGAAGAGCAAGTCATTTTATAGTTTCATTGCATAGAATCATTTGTTTAGCGCTTCTAAGAACACTAATGCTGTGTTTAGTGCAACGTAGCAAATGAAGAGAAAGCATGGCCACAGATGCTGAAAAACTTCTTTCTGGGTGAGAGAAAGATGTTTTATGCAATATTAAGAGTAAACATTAAGTACATGAAAGATGTTTCTTTCTCATGAAATGTAATGTTATTTGCAATGCAGAAGACAGATTTTCATGTGTTAGAGCTTTTTTTGCAGAGCAAGTCATGTTAGAGTTTCATTGCACAGGATCACTACTTTAGACCTTCTTAGAACACTAATGCTGTGTTTAGTGCAACGTAGCAAATGAAGAGAAATCATGGCCACAGATGCTGAAAAGCTTCTTTCTCAGTGAGAGAAAGTTGTTTTATTTAATATTAAGAGTAAACCTTAAGTACACGAATTATGTTTCTTTCTCATGAAATGTAATGTTACTTGCAATGCAGAAGACAGATTTTCATGTGTTACATCTTTTTTTGCAGAGCAAGTCATGTTAGAGTTTCATTGCATAGAATCACTTGTTTAGCGCTTCTAAGAACACTAATGCTGTGTTTAGTGCAACGTAGCAAATGAAGAGAAAGCATGGCCACAGATGCTGAAACGCTTCTTTCTGAGTGAGAGAAAGTTGTTTTATTTAATATTAAGAGTAAACCTTAAACCTTAAATGCAATGTTATTTGCAATGCAGAAGACAGATTTTCATGTGTTAGAGCTTTTTTTGAAGAGCAAGTCATTTTAGAGTTTCATTGCATAGAATCATTTGTTTAGCGCTTCTAAGAAAACTTCTAAGAACGCTTCTAAGAACACTGTTTAGTGCAACGTAGCAAATGAAGAGAAAGCATGGCCACAGATGCTGAAAAACTTCTTTCTGGGTGAGAGAAAGATGTTTTATGCAATATTAAGAGTAAACCTTAAGTACATGAAAGATGTTTCTTTCTCATGAAATGTAATGTTATTTGCAATGCAGAAGACAGATTTTCATGTGTTACATCTTTTTTTGCAGAGCAAGTCATGTTAGAGTTTCATTGCACAGGATCACTACTTTAGACCTTCTTAGAACACTAATGCTGTGTTTAGTGCAACGTAGCAAATGAAGAGAAAGCATGGCCACAGATGCTGAAAAGCTTCTTTCGCAATGAGAGAAAGTTGTTTTATGCAATTTTAAGAGTAAACCTCAAGTACATGAAAGATGTTTCTTTCTCATGAAATGTAATGTTATTTGCAATGCAGAAGACAGATTTTCATGTGTTAGAGCTTTTTTTGCAGAGCAAGTCATGTTAGAGTTTCATTGCACAGGATCACTACTTTAGACCTTCTTATAACACTAATGCTTTGTTTAGTGCAACGTAGCAAATGAAGAGAAAGCATGGCCACAGATGCTGAAAAGCTTCTTTCTCAGTGAGAGAAAGTTGTTTTATGCAATTTTAAGAGTAAACCTTAAGTACACGAAAGATGTTTCTTTCTCATGAAATGTAATTTTACTTGCAATGCAGAAGACAGATTTTCATGTGTTACATCTTTTTTTGCAGAGCAAAACATGTTAGAGTTTCATTGCACAGGATCTCTTTTAACACTAATGCTTTGTTTAGTGCAACGAAGAGAAAGCATGGCCACAGACGCTGAAAAGCTTCTTTCTCAGTGAGAGAAAGTTGTTTTATGCAATTTTAAGAGTAAACCTTAAGTACACGAAAGATGTTTCTTTCTCATGAAATGTAATGTTACTTGCAATGCAGAAGACAGATTTTCATGTGTTACATCTTTTTTTGCAGAGCAAAATATGTTAGAGTTTCATTGCATAGAATCACTTGTTTAGCGCTTCTAAGAACACTAATGCTGTGTTTAGTGCAACGTAGCAATTGAAGAGAAAGCATGGCCACAGATGCTGAAACGCTTCTTTCTGAGTGAGAGAAAGTTGATTTATGCAATATTAAGAGTAAACCTTAAGAACATGAAAGATGTTTCTTTCACATGTAATGCAATGTTATTTGCAATGCAGAAGACAGATTTTCATGTGTTAGAGCTTTTTTTGAAGAGCAAGTCATTTTATAGTTTCATTGCATAGAATCATTTGTTTAGCGCTTCTAAGAACACTAATGCTGTGTTTAGTGCAACGTAGCAAATGAAGAGAAAGCATGGCCACAGATGCTGAAACGCTTCTTTCTGAGTGAGAGAAAGTTGTTTTATTTAATATTAAGAGTAAACCTTAAACCTTAAATGCAATGTTATTTGCAATGCAGAAGACAGATTTTCATGTGTTAGAGCTTTTTTTGAAGAGCAAGTCATTTTAGAGTTTCATTGCATAGAATCATTTGTTTAGCGCTTCTAAGAACACTAATGCTGTGTTTAGTGCAACGTAGCAAATGAAGAGAAATCATGGCCACAGATGCTGAAAAGCTTCTTTCTCAGTGAGAGAAAGTTGTTTTATGCAATATTAAGAGTAAACCTCAAGTACATGAAAGATGTTTCTTTCTTATGAAATGTAATGTTATTTGCAATGCAGAAGACAGATTTTCATGTGTTAGACCTTTTTTGCAGAGCAAGTCATGTTAGAGTTTCATTGCACAGGATCTCTAGTTTAGACCTTCTTTTAACACTAATGCTTTGTTTAGTGCAACGTAGCAAATGAAGAGAAAGCATGGCCACAGATGCTGAAACGCTTCTTTCTGAGTGAGAGAAAGTTGATTTATGCAATATTAAGAGTAAACCTTAAGAACATGAAAGATGTTTCTTTCACATGTAATGCAATGTTATTTGCAATGCAGAAGACAGATTTTCATGTGTTAGAGCTTTTTTTGAAGAGCAAGTCATTTTATAGTTTCATTGCATAGAATCATTTGTTTAGCGCTTCTAAGAACACTAATGCTGTGTTTAGTGCAACGTAGCAAATGAAGAGAAAGCATGGCCACAGATGCTGAAAAACTTCTTTCTGGGTGAGAGAAAGATGTTTTATGCAATATTAAGAGTAAACATTAAGTACATGAAAGATGTTTCTTTCTCATGAAATGTAATGTTATTTGCAATGCAGAAGACAGATTTTCATGTGTTAGAGCTTTTTTTGCAGAGCAAGTCATGTTAGAGTTTCATTGCACAGGATCACTACTTTAGACCTTCTTAGAACACTAATGCTGTGTTTAGTGCAACGTAGCAAATGAAGAGAAATCATGGCCACAGATGCTGAAAAGCTTCTTTCTCAGTGAGAGAAAGTTGTTTTATTTAATATTAAGAGTAAACCTTAAGTACACGAATTATGTTTCTTTCTCATGAAATGTAATGTTACTTGCAATGCAGAAGACAGATTTTCATGTGTTACATCTTTTTTTGCAGAGCAAGTCATGTTAGAGTTTCATTGCATAGAATCACTTGTTTAGCGCTTCTAAGAACACTAATGCTGTGTTTAGTGCAACGTAGCAAATGAAGAGAAAGCATGGCCACAGATGCTGAAACGCTTCTTTCTGAGTGAGAGAAAGTTGTTTTATTTAATATTAAGAGTAAACCTTAAACCTTAAATGCAATGTTATTTGCAATGCAGAAGACAGATTTTCATGTGTTAGAGCTTTTTTTGAAGAGCAAGTCATTTTAGAGTTTCATTGCATAGAATCATTTGTTTAGCGCTTCTAAGAAAACTTCTAAGAACGCTTCTAAGAACACTGTTTAGTGCAACGTAGCAAATGAAGAGAAAGCATGGCCACAGATGCTGAAAAACTTCTTTCTGGGTGAGAGAAAGATGTTTTATGCAATATTAAGAGTAAACCTTAAGTACATGAAAGATGTTTCTTTCTCATGAAATGTAATGTTATTTGCAATGCAGAAGACAGATTTTCATGTGTTACATCTTTTTTTGCAGAGCAAGTCATGTTAGAGTTTCATTGCACAGGATCACTACTTTAGACCTTCTTAGAACACTAATGCTGTGTTTAGTGCAACGTAGCAAATGAAGAGAAAGCATGGCCACAGATGCTGAAAAGCTTCTTTCGCAATGAGAGAAAGTTGTTTTATGCAATTTTAAGAGTAAACCTCAAGTACATGAAAGATGTTTCTTTCTCATGAAATGTAATGTTATTTGCAATGCAGAAGACAGATTTTCATGTGTTAGAGCTTTTTTTGCAGAGCAAGTCATGTTAGAGTTTCATTGCACAGGATCACTACTTTAGACCTTCTTATAACACTAATGCTTTGTTTAGTGCAACGTAGCAAATGAAGAGAAAGCATGGCCACAGATGCTGAAAAGCTTCTTTCTCAGTGAGAGAAAGTTGTTTTATGCAATTTTAAGAGTAAACCTTAAGTACACGAAAGATGTTTCTTTCTCATGAAATGTAATTTTACTTGCAATGCAGAAGACAGATTTTCATGTGTTACATCTTTTTTTGCAGAGCAAAACATGTTAGAGTTTCATTGCACAGGATCTCTTTTAACACTAATGCTTTGTTTAGTGCAACGAAGAGAAAGCATGGCCACAGACGCTGAAAAGCTTCTTTCTCAGTGAGAGAAAGTTGTTTTATGCAATTTTAAGAGTAAACCTTAAGTACACGAAAGATGTTTCTTTCTCATGAAATGTAATGTTACTTGCAATGCAGAAGACAGATTTTCATGTGTTACATCTTTTTTTGCAGAGCAAAATATGTTAGAGTTTCATTGCATAGAATCACTTGTTTAGCGCTTCTAAGAACACTAATGCTGTGTTTAGTGCAACGTAGCAATTGAAGAGAAAGCATGGCCACAGATGCTGAAACGCTTCTTTCTGAGTGAGAGAAAGTTGATTTATGCAATATTAAGAGTAAACCTTAAGAACATGAAAGATGTTTCTTTCACATGTAATGCAATGTTATTTGCAATGCAGAAGACAGATTTTCATGTGTTAGAGCTTTTTTTGAAGAGCAAGTCATTTTATAGTTTCATTGCATAGAATCATTTGTTTAGCGCTTCTAAGAACACTAATGCTGTGTTTAGTGCAACGTAGCAAATGAAGAGAAAGCATGGCCACAGATGCTGAAACGCTTCTTTCTGAGTGAGAGAAAGTTGTTTTATTTAATATTAAGAGTAAACCTTAAACCTTAAATGCAATGTTATTTGCAATGCAGAAGACAGATTTTCATGTGTTAGAGCTTTTTTTGAAGAGCAAGTCATTTTAGAGTTTCATTGCATAGAATCATTTGTTTAGCGCTTCTAAGAACACTAATGCTGTGTTTAGTGCAACGTAGCAAATGAAGAGAAAGCATGGCCACAGATGCTGAAAAACTTCTTTCTGGGTGAGAGAAAGATGTTTTATGCAATATTAAGAGTAAACCTTAAGTACATGAAAGATGTTTCTTTCTCATTAAAATGTAATGTTATTTGCAATGCAGAAGACAGATTTTCATGTGTTACAGCTTTTTTTGCAGAGCAAAACATGTTAGAGTTTCATTGTACAGGATCACTACTTTAGACCTTCTTAGAACACTAATGCTGTGTTTAGTGCAACGAAGCAAATGAAGAGAAAGCATGGCCACAGATGCTGAAAAGCTTCTTTCGCAATGAGAGAAAGTTGTTTTATGCAATTTTAAGAGTAAACCTCAAGTACATGAAAGATGTTTCTTTCTCATGAAATGTAATGTTATTTGCAATGCAGAAGACAGATTTTCATGTGTTGGAGCTTTTTTTGCAGAGCAAGTCATGTTAGAGTTTCATTGCACAGGATCACTAGTTTAGACCTTCTTATAACACTAATGCTTTGTTTAGTGTAACGTAGCAAATGAAGAGAAAGCATGGCCACAGATGCTGAAAAGCTTCTTTCGCAATGAGAGAAAGATGTTTTATGCAATATTAAGAGTAAACCTCAAGTACATGAAAGATTTTTCTTTCACATGAAATGTAATGTTATTTGCAATGCAGAAGACAGATTTTCATGTGTTAGAGCTTTTTTTGCAGAGCAAGTCATTTTAGAGTTTCATTGCATAGAATCATTTGTTTAGCACTTCTAAGAACACTAATGCTGTGTTTAGTGCAAAGTAGCAAATGAAGAGAAAGCATGGCCACAGATGCTGAAAAGCTTCTTTCTGGGTGAGAGAAAGATGTTTTATGCAATATTAAGAGTAAACCTTAAGTAGATGAAAGATGTTTCTTTCTTATGAAATGTAATGTTATTTGCAATGCAGAAGACAGATTTTCATGTGTTAGAGCTTTTTTTGCAGAGCAAGTCATGTTAGAGTTTCATTGCACAGGATCACTACTTTAGACCTTCTTAGAACACTAATGCTGTGTTTAGTGCAACGTAGCAAATGAAGAGAAAGCATGGCCACAGATGCTGAAAAGCTTCTTTCGCAATGAGAGAAAGTTGTTTTATGCAATTTTAAGAGTAAACCTCAAGTACATGAAAGATGTTTCTTTCTCATGAAATGTAATGTTATTTGCAATGCAGAAGACAGATTTTCATGTGTTAGAGCTTTTTTTGCAGAGCAAGTCATGTTAGAGTTTCATTGCACAGGATCACTACTTTAGACCTTCTTAGAACACTAATGCTGTGTTTAGTGCAACGTAGCAAATGAAGAGAAATCATGGCCACAGATGCTGAAAAGCTTCTTTCTCAGTGAGAGAAAGTTGTTTTATGCAATATTAAGAGTAAACCTCAAGTACATGAAAGATGTTTCTTTCTTATGAAATGTAATGTTATTTGCAATGCAGAAGACAGATTTTCATGTGTTAGACCTTTTTTGCAGAGCAAGTCATGTTAGAGTTTCATTGCACAGGATCTCTAGTTTAGACCTTCTTTTAACACTAATGCTTTGTTTAGTGCAACGTAGCAAATGAAGAGAAAGCATGGCCACAGATGCTGAAACGCTTCTTTCTGAGTGAGAGAAAGTTGATTTATGCAATATTAAGAGTAAACCTTAAGAACATGAAAGATGTTTCTTTCACATGTAATGCAATGTTATTTGCAATGCAGAAGACAGATTTTCATGTGTTAGAGCTTTTTTTGAAGAGCAAGTCATTTTATAGTTTCATTGCATAGAATCATTTGTTTAGCGCTTCTAAGAACACTAATGCTGTGTTTAGTGCAACGTAGCAAATGAAGAGAAAGCATGGCCACAGATGCTGAAAAACTTCTTTCTGGGTGAGAGAAAGATGTTTTATGCAATATTAAGAGTAAACATTAAGTACATGAAAGATGTTTCTTTCTCATGAAATGTAATGTTATTTGCAATGCAGAAGATAGATTTTCATGTGTTAGAGCTTTTTTTGCAGAGCAAGTCATGTTAGAGTTTCATTGCACAGGATCACTACTTTAGACCTTCTTAGAACACTAATGCTGTGTTTAGTGCAACGTAGCAAATGAAGAGAAATCATGGCCACAGATGCTGAAAAGCTTCTTTCTCAGTGAGAGAAAGTTGTTTTATTTAATATTAAGAGTAAACCTTAAGTACACGAATGATGTTTCTTTCTCATGAAATGTAATGTTACTTGCAATGCAGAAGACAGATTTTCATGTGTTACATCTTTTTTTGCAGAGCAAGTCATGTTAGAGTTTCATTGCATAGAATCACTTGTTTAGCGCTTCTAAGAACACTAATGCTGTGTTTAGTGCAACGTAGCAAATGAAGAGAAAGCATGGCCACAGATGCTGAAACGCTTCTTTCTGAGTGAGAGAAAGTTGTTTTATTTAATATTAAGAGTAAACCTTAAACCTTAAATGCAATGTTATTTGCAATGCAGAAGACAGATTTTCATGTGTTAGAGCTTTTTTTGAAGAGCAAGTCATTTTAGAGTTTCATTGCATAGAATCATTTGTTTAGCGCTTCTAAGAAAACTTCTAAGAACGCTTCTAAGAACACTGTTTAGTGCAACGTAGCAAATGAAGAGAAAGCATGGCCACAGATGCTGAAAAACTTCTTTCTGGGTGAGAGAAAGATGTTTTATGCAATATTAAGAGTAAACCTTAAGTACATGAAAGATGTTTCTTTCTCATGAAATGTAATGTTATTTGCAATGCAGAAGACAGATTTTCATGTGTTACATCTTTTTTTGCAGAGCAAGTCATGTTAGAGTTTCATTGCACAGGATCACTACTTTAGACCTTCTTAGAACACTAATGCTGTGTTTAGTGCAACGTAGCAAATGAAGAGAAAGCATGGCCACAGATGCTGAAAAGCTTCTTTCGCAATGAGAGAAAGTTGTTTTATGCAATTTTAAGAGTAAACCTCAAGTACATGAAAGATGTTTCTTTCTCATGAAATGTAATGTTATTTGCAATGCAGAAGACAGATTTTCATGTGTTAGAGCTTTTTTTGCAGAGCAAGTCATGTTAGAGTTTCATTGCACAGGATCACTACTTTAGACCTTCTTATAACACTAATGCTTTGTTTAGTGCAACGTAGCAAATGAAGAGAAAGCATGGCCACAGATGCTGAAAAGCTTCTTTCTCAGTGAGAGAAAGTTGTTTTATGCAATTTTAAGAGTAAACCTTAAGTACACGAAAGATGTTTCTTTCTCATGAAATGTAATTTTACTTGCAATGCAGAAGACAGATTTTCATGTGTTACATCTTTTTTTGCAGAGCAAAACATGTTAGAGTTTCATTGCACAGGATCTCTTTTAACACTAATGCTTTGTTTAGTGCAACGAAGAGAAAGCATGGCCACAGACGCTGAAAAGCTTCTTTCTCAGTGAGAGAAAGTTGTTTTATGCAATTTTAAGAGTAAACCTTAAGTACACGAAAGATGTTTCTTTCTCATGAAATGTAATGTTACTTGCAATGCAGAAGACAGATTTTCATGTGTTACATCTTTTTTTGCAGAGCAAAATATGTTAGAGTTTCATTGCATAGAATCACTTGTTTAGCGCTTCTAAGAACACTAATGCTGTGTTTAGTGCAACGTAGCAATTGAAGAGAAAGCATGGCCACAGATGCTGAAACGCTTCTTTCTGAGTGAGAGAAAGTTGATTTATGCAATATTAAGAGTAAACCTTAAGAACATGAAAGATGTTTCTTTCACATGTAATGCAATGTTATTTGCAATGCAGAAGACAGATTTTCATGTGTTAGAGCTTTTTTTGAAGAGCAAGTCATTTTATAGTTTCATTGCATAGAATCATTTGTTTAGCGCTTCTAAGAACACTAATGCTGTGTTTAGTGCAACGTAGCAAATGAAGAGAAAGCATGGCCACAGATGCTGAAACGCTTCTTTCTGAGTGAGAGAAAGTTGTTTTATTTAATATTAAGAGTAAACCTTAAACCTTAAATGCAATGTTATTTGCAATGCAGAAGACAGATTTTCATGTGTTAGAGCTTTTTTTGAAGAGCAAGTCATTTTAGAGTTTCATTGCATAGAATCATTTGTTTAGCGCTTCTAAGAACACTAATGCTGTGTTTAGTGCAACGTAGCAAATGAAGAGAAAGCATGGCCACAGATGCTGAAAAACTTCTTTCTGGGTGAGAGAAAGATGTTTTATGCAATATTAAGAGTAAACCTTAAGTACATGAAAGATGTTTCTTTCTCATTAAAATGTAATGTTATTTGCAATGCAGAAGACAGATTTTCATGTGTTACAGCTTTTTTTGCAGAGCAAAACATGTTAGAGTTTCATTGTACAGGATCACTACTTTAGACCTTCTTAGAACACTAATGCTGTGTTTAGTGCAACGAAGCAAATGAAGAGAAAGCATGGCCACAGATGCTGAAAAGCTTCTTTCGCAATGAGAGAAAGTTGTTTTATGCAATTTTAAGAGTAAACCTCAAGTACATGAAAGATGTTTCTTTCTCATGAAATGTAATGTTATTTGCAATGCAGAAGACAGATTTTCATGTGTTGGAGCTTTTTTTGCAGAGCAAGTCATGTTAGAGTTTCATTGCACAGGATCACTAGTTTAGACCTTCTTATAACACTAATGCTTTGTTTAGTGTAACGTAGCAAATGAAGAGAAAGCATGGCCACAGATGCTGAAAAGCTTCTTTCGCAATGAGAGAAAGATGTTTTATGCAATATTAAGAGTAAACCTCAAGTACATGAAAGATTTTTCTTTCACATGAAATGTAATGTTATTTGCAATGCAGAAGACAGATTTTCATGTGTTAGAGCTTTTTTTGCAGAGCAAGTCATTTTAGAGTTTCATTGCATAGAATCATTTGTTTAGCACTTCTAAGAACACTAATGCTGTGTTTAGTGCAAAGTAGCAAATGAAGAGAAAGCATGGCCACAGATGCTGAAAAGCTTCTTTCTGGGTGAGAGAAAGATGTTTTATGCAATATTAAGAGTAAACCTTAAGTAGATGAAAGATGTTTCTTTCTTATGAAATGTAATGTTATTTGCAATGCAGAAGACAGATTTTCATGTGTTAGAGCTTTTTTTGCAGAGCAAGTCATGTTAGAGTTTCATTGCACAGGATCACTACTTTAGACCTTCTTAGAACACTAATGCTGTGTTTAGTGCAACGTAGCAAATGAAGAGAAAGCATGGCCACAGATGCTGAAAAGCTTCTTTCGCAATGAGAGAAAGTTGTTTTATGCAATTTTAAGAGTAAACCTCAAGTACATGAAAGATGTTTCTTTCTCATGAAATGTAATGTTATTTGCAATGCAGAAGACAGATTTTCATGTGTTAGAGCTTTTTTTGCAGAGCAAGTCATGTTAGAGTTTCATTGCACAGGATCACTACTTTAGACCTTCTTAGAACACTAATGCTGTGTTTAGTGCAACGTAGCAAATGAAGAGAAATCATGGCCACAGATGCTGAAAAGCTTCTTTCTCAGTGAGAGAAAGTTGTTTTATGCAATATTAAGAGTAAACCTCAAGTACATGAAAGATGTTTCTTTCTTATGAAATGTAATGTTATTTGCAATGCAGAAGACAGATTTTCATGTGTTAGACCTTTTTTGCAGAGCAAGTCATGTTAGAGTTTCATTGCACAGGATCTCTAGTTTAGACCTTCTTTTAACACTAATGCTTTGTTTAGTGCAACGTAGCAAATGAAGAGAAAGCATGGCCACAGATGCTGAAACGCTTCTTTCTGAGTGAGAGAAAGTTGATTTATGCAATATTAAGAGTAAACCTTAAGAACATGAAAGATGTTTCTTTCACATGTAATGCAATGTTATTTGCAATGCAGAAGACAGATTTTCATGTGTTAGAGCTTTTTTTGAAGAGCAAGTCATTTTATAGTTTCATTGCATAGAATCATTTGTTTAGCGCTTCTAAGAACACTAATGCTGTGTTTAGTGCAACGTAGCAAATGAAGAGAAAGCATGGCCACAGATGCTGAAAAACTTCTTTCTGGGTGAGAGAAAGATGTTTTATGCAATATTAAGAGTAAACATTAAGTACATGAAAGATGTTTCTTTCTCATGAAATGTAATGTTATTTGCAATGCAGAAGATAGATTTTCATGTGTTAGAGCTTTTTTTGCAGAGCAAGTCATGTTAGAGTTTCATTGCACAGGATCACTACTTTAGACCTTCTTAGAACACTAATGCTGTGTTTAGTGCAACGTAGCAAATGAAGAGAAATCATGGCCACAGATGCTGAAAAGCTTCTTTCTCAGTGAGAGAAAGTTGTTTTATTTAATATTAAGAGTAAACCTTAAGTACACGAATGATGTTTCTTTCTCATGAAATGTAATGTTACTTGCAATGCAGAAGACAGATTTTCATGTGTTACATCTTTTTTTGCAGAGCAAGTCATGTTAGAGTTTCATTGCATAGAATCACTTGTTTAGCGCTTCTAAGAACACTAATGCTGTGTTTAGTGCAACGTAGCAAATGAAGAGAAAGCATGGCCACAGATGCTGAAACGCTTCTTTCTGAGTGAGAGAAAGTTGTTTTATTTAATATTAAGAGTAAACCTTAAACCTTAAATGCAATGTTATTTGCAATGCAGAAGACAGATTTTCATGTGTTAGAGCTTTTTTTGAAGAGCAAGTCATTTTAGAGTTTCATTGCATAGAATCATTTGTTTAGCGCTTCTAAGAAAACTTCTAAGAACGCTTCTAAGAACACTGTTTAGTGCAACGTAGCAAATGAAGAGAAAGCATGGCCACAGATGCTGAAAAACTTCTTTCTGGGTGAGAGAAAGATGTTTTATGCAATATTAAGAGTAAACCTTAAGTACATGAAAGATGTTTCTTTCTCATGAAATGTAATGTTATTTGCAATGCAGAAGACAGATTTTCATGTGTTAGACCTTTTTTGCAGAGCAAGTCATGTTAGAGTTTCATTGCACAGGATCTCTAGTTTAGACATTCTTTTAACACTAATGCTTTGTTTAGTGCAACGTAGCAAATGAAGAGAAAGCATGGCCACAGATGCTGAAACGCTTCTTTCTGAGTGAGAGAAAGTTGATTTATGCAATATTAAGAGTAAACCTTAAGAACATGAAAGATGTTTCTTTCACATGTAATGCAATGTTATTTGCAATGCAGAAGACAGATTTTCATGTGTTAGAGCTTTTTTTGAAGAGCAAGTCATTTTATAGTTTCATTGCACAGGATCACTACTTTAGACCTTCTTAGAACACTAATGCTGTGTTTAGTGCAACGTAGCAAATGAAGAGAAAGCATGGCCACAGATGCTGAAAAGCTTCTTTCGCAATGAGAGAAAGTTGTTTTATGCAATTTTAAGAGTAAACCTCAAGTACATGAAAGATGTTTCTTTCTCATGAAATGTAATGTTATTTGCAATGCAGAAGACAGATTTTCATGTGTTAGAGCTTTTTTTGCAGAGCAAGTCATGTTAGAGTTTCATTGCACAGGATCACTACTTTAGACCTTCTTAGAACACTAATGCTGTGTTTAGTGCAACGAAGCAAATGAAGAGAAAGCATGGCCACAGATGCTGAAAAGCTTCTTTCGCAATGAGAGAAAGTTGTTTTATGCAATTTTAAGAGTAAACCTCAAGTACATGAAAGATGTTTCTTTCTCATGAAATGTAATGTTATTTGCAATGCAGAAGACAGATTTTCATGTGTTGGAGCTTTTTTTGCAGAGCAAGTCATGTTAGAGTTTCATTGCACAGGATCACTAGTTTAGACCTTCTTATAACACTAATGCTTTGTTTAGTGTAACGTAGCAAATGAAGAGAAAGCATGGCCACAGATGCTGAAAAGCTTCTTTCGCAATGAGAGAAAGATGTTTTATGCAATATTAAGAGTAAACCTCAAGTACATGAAAGATTTTTCTTTCACATGAAATGTAATGTTATTTGCAATGCAGAAGACAGATTTTCATGTGTTAGAGCTTTTTTTGCAGAGCAAGTCATTTTAGAGTTTCATTGCATAGAATCATTTGTTTAGCACTTCTAAGAACACTAATGCTGTGTTTAGTGCAAAGTAGCAAATGAAGAGAAAGCATGGCCACAGATGCTGAAAAGCTTCTTTCTGGGTGAGAGAAAGATGTTTTATGCAATATTAAGAGTAAACCTTAAGTAGATGAAAGATGTTTCTTTCTTATGAAATGTAATGTTATTTGCAATGCAGAAGACAGATTTTCATGTGTTAGAGCTTTTTTTGCAGAGCAAGTCATGTTAGAGTTTCATTGCACAGGATCACTACTTTAGACCTTCTTAGAACACTAATGCTGTGTTTAGTGCAACGTAGCAAATGAAGAGAAAGCATGGCCACAGATGCTGAAAAGCTTCTTTCGCAATGAGAGAAAGTTGTTTTATGCAATTTTAAGAGTAAACCTCAAGTACATGAAAGATGTTTCTTTCTCATGAAATGTAATGTTATTTGCAATGCAGAAGACAGATTTTCATGTGTTAGAGCTTTTTTTGCAGAGCAAGTCATGTTAGAGTTTCATTGCACAGGATCACTACTTTAGACCTTCTTAGAACACTAATGCTGTGTTTAGTGCAACGTAGCAAATGAAGAGAAATCATGGCCACAGATGCTGAAAAGCTTCTTTCTCAGTGAGAGAAAGTTGTTTTATGCAATATTAAGAGTAAACCTCAAGTACATGAAAGATGTTTCTTTCTTATGAAATGTAATGTTATTTGCAATGCAGAAGACAGATTTTCATGTGTTAGACCTTTTTTGCAGAGCAAGTCATGTTAGAGTTTCATTGCACAGGATCTCTAGTTTAGACCTTCTTTTAACACTAATGCTTTGTTTAGTGCAACGTAGCAAATGAAGAGAAAGCATGGCCACAGATGCTGAAACGCTTCTTTCTGAGTGAGAGAAAGTTGATTTATGCAATATTAAGAGTAAACCTTAAGAACATGAAAGATGTTTCTTTCACATGTAATGCAATGTTATTTGCAATGCAGAAGACAGATTTTCATGTGTTAGAGCTTTTTTTGAAGAGCAAGTCATTTTATAGTTTCATTGCATAGAATCATTTGTTTAGCGCTTCTAAGAACACTAATGCTGTGTTTAGTGCAACGTAGCAAATGAAGAGAAAGCATGGCCACAGATGCTGAAAAACTTCTTTCTGGGTGAGAGAAAGATGTTTTATGCAATATTAAGAGTAAACATTAAGTACATGAAAGATGTTTCTTTCTCATGAAATGTAATGTTATTTGCAATGCAGAAGATAGATTTTCATGTGTTAGAGCTTTTTTTGCAGAGCAAGTCATGTTAGAGTTTCATTGCACAGGATCACTACTTTAGACCTTCTTAGAACACTAATGCTGTGTTTAGTGCAACGTAGCAAATGAAGAGAAATCATGGCCACAGATGCTGAAAAGCTTCTTTCTCAGTGAGAGAAAGTTGTTTTATTTAATATTAAGAGTAAACCTTAAGTACACGAATGATGTTTCTTTCTCATGAAATGTAATGTTACTTGCAATGCAGAAGACAGATTTTCATGTGTTACATCTTTTTTTGCAGAGCAAGTCATGTTAGAGTTTCATTGCATAGAATCACTTGTTTAGCGCTTCTAAGAACACTAATGCTGTGTTTAGTGCAACGTAGCAAATGAAGAGAAAGCATGGCCACAGATGCTGAAACGCTTCTTTCTGAGTGAGAGAAAGTTGTTTTATTTAATATTAAGAGTAAACCTTAAACCTTAAATGCAATGTTATTTGCAATGCAGAAGACAGATTTTCATGTGTTAGAGCTTTTTTTGAAGAGCAAGTCATTTTAGAGTTTCATTGCATAGAATCATTTGTTTAGCGCTTCTAAGAAAACTTCTAAGAACGCTTCTAAGAACACTGTTTAGTGCAACGTAGCAAATGAAGAGAAAGCATGGCCACAGATGCTGAAAAACTTCTTTCTGGGTGAGAGAAAGATGTTTTATGCAATATTAAGAGTAAACCTTAAGTACATGAAAGATGTTTCTTTCTCATGAAATGTAATGTTATTTGCAATGCAGAAGACAGATTTTCATGTGTTAGACCTTTTTTGCAGAGCAAGTCATGTTAGAGTTTCATTGCACAGGATCTCTAGTTTAGACATTCTTTTAACACTAATGCTTTGTTTAGTGCAACGTAGCAAATGAAGAGAAAGCATGGCCACAGATGCTGAAACGCTTCTTTCTGAGTGAGAGAAAGTTGATTTATGCAATATTAAGAGTAAACCTTAAGAACATGAAAGATGTTTCTTTCACATGTAATGCAATGTTATTTGCAATGCAGAAGACAGATTTTCATGTGTTAGAGCTTTTTTTGAAGAGCAAGTCATTTTATAGTTTCATTGCACAGGATCACTACTTTAGACCTTCTTAGAACACTAATGCTGTGTTTAGTGCAACGTAGCAAATGAAGAGAAAGCATGGCCACAGATGCTGAAAAGCTTCTTTCGCAATGAGAGAAAGTTGTTTTATGCAATTTTAAGAGTAAACCTCAAGTACATGAAAGATGTTTCTTTCTCATGAAATGTAATGTTATTTGCAATGCAGAAGACAGATTTTCATGTGTTAGAGCTTTTTTTGCAGAGCAAGTCATGTTAGAGTTTCATTGCACAGGATCACTACTTTAGACCTTCTTATAACACTAATGCTTTGTTTAGTGCAACGTAGCAAATGAAGAGAAAGCATGGCCACAGATGCTGAAAAGCTTCTTTCTCAGTGAGAGAAAGTTGTTTTATGCAATTTTAAGAGTAAACCTTAAGTACACGAAAGATGTTTCTTTCTCATGAAATGTAATGTTACTTGCAATGCAGAAGACAGATTCTCATGTGTTACATCTTTTTTTGCAGAGCAAGTCATGTTAGAGTTTCATTGCATAGAATCACTTGTTTAGCGCTTCTAAGAACACTAATGCTGTGTTTAGTGTAACGTAGCAAATGAAGAGAAAGCATGGCCACAGATGCTGAAAAGTTTCTTTCGCAATGAGAGAAAGATGTTTTATGCAATATTAAGAGTAAACCTCAAGTACATGAAAGATGTTTCTTTCACATGAAATGTAATGTTCTTTGCAATGCAGAAGACAGATTTTCATGTGTTAGAGCTTTTTTTGCAGAGCAAGTCATTTTAGAGTTTCATTGCATAGAATCATTTGTTTAGCACTTCTAAGAACACTAATGCTGTGTTTAGTGCAAAGTAGCAAATGAAGAGAAAGCATGGCCACAGATGCTGAAAAGCTTCTTTCTGGGTGAGAGAAAGATGTTTTATGCAATATTAAGAGTAAACCTTAAGTAGATGAAAGATGTTTCTTTCTTATGAAATGTAATGTTATTTGCAATGCAGAAGACAGATTTTCATGTGTTAGAGCTTTTTTTGCAGAGCAAGTCATGTTAGAGTTTCATTGCACAGGATCACTACTTTAGACCTTCTTAGAACACTAATGCTGTGTTTAGTGCAACGTAGCAAATGAAGAGAAATCATGGCCACAGATGCTGAAAAGCTTCTTTCTCAGTGAGAGAAAGTTGTTTTATTTAATATTAAGAGTAAACCTTAAGTACACGAATGATGTTTCTTTCTCATGAAATGTAATGTTACTTGCAATGCAGAAGACAGATTTTCATGTGTTACATCTTTTTTTGCAGAGCAAGTCATGTTAGAGTTTCATTGCATAGAATCACTTGTTTAGCGCTTCTAAGAACACTAATGCTGTGTTTAGTGCAACGTAGCAAATGAAGAGAAAGCATGGCCACAGATGCTGAAACGCTTCTTTCTGAGTGAGAGAAAGTTGTTTTATTTAATATTAAGAGTAAACCTTAAACCTTAAATGCAATGTTATTTGCAATGCAGAAGACAGATTTTCATGTGTTAGAGCTTTTTTTGAAGAGCAAGTCATTTTAGAGTTTCATTGCATAGAATCATTTGTTTAGCGCTTCTAAGAAAACTTCTAAGAACGCTTCTAAGAACACTGTTTAGTGCAACGTAGCAAATGAAGAGAAAGCATGGCCACAGATGCTGAAAAACTTCTTTCTGGGTGAGAGAAAGATGTTTTATGCAATATTAAGAGTAAACCTTAAGTACATGAAAGATGTTTCTTTCTCATGAAATGTAATGTTATTTGCAATGCAGAAGACAGATTTTCATGTGTTACATCTTTTTTTGCAGAGCAAGTCATGTTAGAGTTTCATTGCACAGGATCACTACTTTAGACCTTCTTAGAACACTAATGCTGTGTTTAGTGCAACGTAGCAAATGAAGAGAAAGCATGGCCACAGATGCTGAAAAGCTTCTTTCGCAATGAGAGAAAGTTGTTTTATGCAATTTTAAGAGTAAACCTCAAGTACATGAAAGATGTTTCTTTCTCATGAAATGTAATGTTATTTGCAATGCAGAAGACAGATTTTCATGTGTTAGAGCTTTTTTTGCAGAGCAAGTCATGTTAGAGTTTCATTGCACAGGATCACTACTTTAGACCTTCTTATAACACTAATGCTTTGTTTAGTGCAACGTAGCAAATGAAGAGAAAGCATGGCCACAGATGCTGAAAAGCTTCTTTCTCAGTGAGAGAAAGTTGTTTTATGCAATTTTAAGAGTAAACCTTAAGTACACGAAAGATGTTTCTTTCTCATGAAATGTAATTTTACTTGCAATGCAGAAGACAGATTTTCATGTGTTACATCTTTTTTTGCAGAGCAAAACATGTTAGAGTTTCATTGCACAGGATCTCTTTTAACACTAATGCTTTGTTTAGTGCAACGAAGAGAAAGCATGGCCACAGACGCTGAAAAGCTTCTTTCTCAGTGAGAGAAAGTTGTTTTATGCAATTTTAAGAGTAAACCTTAAGTACACGAAAGATGTTTCTTTCTCATGAAATGTAATGTTACTTGCAATGCAGAAGACAGATTTTCATGTGTTACATCTTTTTTTGCAGAGCAAAATATGTTAGAGTTTCATTGCATAGAATCACTTGTTTAGCGCTTCTAAGAACACTAATGCTGTGTTTAGTGCAACGTAGCAATTGAAGAGAAAGCATGGCCACAGATGCTGAAACGCTTCTTTCTGAGTGAGAGAAAGTTGATTTATGCAATATTAAGAGTAAACCTTAAGAACATGAAAGATGTTTCTTTCACATGTAATGCAATGTTATTTGCAATGCAGAAGACAGATTTTCATGTGTTAGAGCTTTTTTTGAAGAGCAAGTCATTTTATAGTTTCATTGCATAGAATCATTTGTTTAGCGCTTCTAAGAACACTAATGCTGTGTTTAGTGCAACGTAGCAAATGAAGAGAAAGCATGGCCACAGATGCTGAAACGCTTCTTTCTGAGTGAGAGAAAGTTGTTTTATTTAATATTAAGAGTAAACCTTAAACCTTAAATGCAATGTTATTTGCAATGCAGAAGACAGATTTTCATGTGTTAGAGCTTTTTTTGAAGAGCAAGTCATTTTAGAGTTTCATTGCATAGAATCATTTGTTTAGCGCTTCTAAGAACACTAATGCTGTGTTTAGTGCAACGTAGCAAATGAAGAGAAAGCATGGCCACAGATGCTGAAAAACTTCTTTCTGGGTGAGAGAAAGATGTTTTATGCAATATTAAGAGTAAACCTTAAGTACATGAAAGATGTTTCTTTCTCATTAAAATGTAATGTTATTTGCAATGCAGAAGACAGATTTTCATGTGTTACAGCTTTTTTTGCAGAGCAAAACATGTTAGAGTTTCATTGTACAGGATCACTACTTTAGACCTTCTTAGAACACTAATGCTGTGTTTAGTGCAACGAAGCAAATGAAGAGAAAGCATGGCCACAGATGCTGAAAAGCTTCTTTCGCAATGAGAGAAAGTTGTTTTATGCAATTTTAAGAGTAAACCTCAAGTACATGAAAGATGTTTCTTTCTCATGAAATGTAATGTTATTTGCAATGCAGAAGACAGATTTTCATGTGTTGGAGCTTTTTTTGCAGAGCAAGTCATGTTAGAGTTTCATTGCACAGGATCACTAGTTTAGACCTTCTTATAACACTAATGCTTTGTTTAGTGTAACGTAGCAAATGAAGAGAAAGCATGGCCACAGATGCTGAAAAGCTTCTTTCGCAATGAGAGAAAGATGTTTTATGCAATATTAAGAGTAAACCTCAAGTACATGAAAGATTTTTCTTTCACATGAAATGTAATGTTATTTGCAATGCAGAAGACAGATTTTCATGTGTTAGAGCTTTTTTTGCAGAGCAAGTCATTTTAGAGTTTCATTGCATAGAATCATTTGTTTAGCACTTCTAAGAACACTAATGCTGTGTTTAGTGCAAAGTAGCAAATGAAGAGAAAGCATGGCCACAGATGCTGAAAAGCTTCTTTCTGGGTGAGAGAAAGATGTTTTATGCAATATTAAGAGTAAACCTTAAGTAGATGAAAGATGTTTCTTTCTTATGAAATGTAATGTTATTTGCAATGCAGAAGACAGATTTTCATGTGTTAGAGCTTTTTTTGCAGAGCAAGTCATGTTAGAGTTTCATTGCACAGGATCACTACTTTAGACCTTCTTAGAACACTAATGCTGTGTTTAGTGCAACGTAGCAAATGAAGAGAAAGCATGGCCACAGATGCTGAAAAGCTTCTTTCGCAATGAGAGAAAGTTGTTTTATGCAATTTTAAGAGTAAACCTCAAGTACATGAAAGATGTTTCTTTCTCATGAAATGTAATGTTATTTGCAATGCAGAAGACAGATTTTCATGTGTTAGAGCTTTTTTTGCAGAGCAAGTCATGTTAGAGTTTCATTGCACAGGATCACTACTTTAGACCTTCTTAGAACACTAATGCTGTGTTTAGTGCAACGTAGCAAATGAAGAGAAATCATGGCCACAGATGCTGAAAAGCTTCTTTCTCAGTGAGAGAAAGTTGTTTTATGCAATATTAAGAGTAAACCTCAAGTACATGAAAGATGTTTCTTTCTTATGAAATGTAATGTTATTTGCAATGCAGAAGACAGATTTTCATGTGTTAGACCTTTTTTGCAGAGCAAGTCATGTTAGAGTTTCATTGCACAGGATCTCTAGTTTAGACCTTCTTTTAACACTAATGCTTTGTTTAGTGCAACGTAGCAAATGAAGAGAAAGCATGGCCACAGATGCTGAAACGCTTCTTTCTGAGTGAGAGAAAGTTGATTTATGCAATATTAAGAGTAAACCTTAAGAACATGAAAGATGTTTCTTTCACATGTAATGCAATGTTATTTGCAATGCAGAAGACAGATTTTCATGTGTTAGAGCTTTTTTTGAAGAGCAAGTCATTTTATAGTTTCATTGCATAGAATCATTTGTTTAGCGCTTCTAAGAACACTAATGCTGTGTTTAGTGCAACGTAGCAAATGAAGAGAAAGCATGGCCACAGATGCTGAAAAACTTCTTTCTGGGTGAGAGAAAGATGTTTTATGCAATATTAAGAGTAAACATTAAGTACATGAAAGATGTTTCTTTCTCATGAAATGTAATGTTATTTGCAA
This sequence comes from Barbus barbus, assembly GCF_936440315.1. Lineage (NCBI taxonomy): Eukaryota > Metazoa > Chordata > Actinopteri > Cypriniformes > Cyprinidae > Barbus > Barbus barbus. The sequence continues at coordinate 12,081,387 of NC_136739.1, read as the reverse complement.
TGCAGAAGATAGATTTTCATGTGTTAGAGCTTTTTTTGCAGAGCAAGTCATGTTAGAGTTTCATTGCACAGGATCACTACTTTAGACCTTCTTAGAACACTAATGCTGTGTTTAGTGCAACGTAGCAAATGAAGAGAAATCATGGCCACAGATGCTGAAAAGCTTCTTTCTCAGTGAGAGAAAGTTGTTTTATTTAATATTAAGAGTAAACCTTAAGTACACGAATGATGTTTCTTTCTCATGAAATGTAATGTTACTTGCAATGCAGAAGACAGATTTTCATGTGTTACATCTTTTTTTGCAGAGCAAGTCATGTTAGAGTTTCATTGCATAGAATCACTTGTTTAGCGCTTCTAAGAACACTAATGCTGTGTTTAGTGCAACGTAGCAAATGAAGAGAAAGCATGGCCACAGATGCTGAAACGCTTCTTTCTGAGTGAGAGAAAGTTGTTTTATTTAATATTAAGAGTAAACCTTAAACCTTAAATGCAATGTTATTTGCAATGCAGAAGACAGATTTTCATGTGTTAGAGCTTTTTTTGAAGAGCAAGTCATTTTAGAGTTTCATTGCATAGAATCATTTGTTTAGCGCTTCTAAGAAAACTTCTAAGAACGCTTCTAAGAACACTGTTTAGTGCAACGTAGCAAATGAAGAGAAAGCATGGCCACAGATGCTGAAAAACTTCTTTCTGGGTGAGAGAAAGATGTTTTATGCAATATTAAGAGTAAACCTTAAGTACATGAAAGATGTTTCTTTCTCATGAAATGTAATGTTATTTGCAATGCAGAAGACAGATTTTCATGTGTTAGACCTTTTTTGCAGAGCAAGTCATGTTAGAGTTTCATTGCACAGGATCTCTAGTTTAGACATTCTTTTAACACTAATGCTTTGTTTAGTGCAACGTAGCAAATGAAGAGAAAGCATGGCCACAGATGCTGAAACGCTTCTTTCTGAGTGAGAGAAAGTTGATTTATGCAATATTAAGAGTAAACCTTAAGAACATGAAAGATGTTTCTTTCACATGTAATGCAATGTTATTTGCAATGCAGAAGACAGATTTTCATGTGTTAGAGCTTTTTTTGAAGAGCAAGTCATTTTATAGTTTCATTGCACAGGATCACTACTTTAGACCTTCTTAGAACACTAATGCTGTGTTTAGTGCAACGTAGCAAATGAAGAGAAAGCATGGCCACAGATGCTGAAAAGCTTCTTTCGCAATGAGAGAAAGTTGTTTTATGCAATTTTAAGAGTAAACCTCAAGTACATGAAAGATGTTTCTTTCTCATGAAATGTAATGTTATTTGCAATGCAGAAGACAGATTTTCATGTGTTAGAGCTTTTTTTGCAGAGCAAGTCATGTTAGAGTTTCATTGCACAGGATCACTACTTTAGACCTTCTTAGAACACTAATGCTGTGTTTAGTGCAACGAAGCAAATGAAGAGAAAGCATGGCCACAGATGCTGAAAAGCTTCTTTCGCAATGAGAGAAAGTTGTTTTATGCAATTTTAAGAGTAAACCTCAAGTACATGAAAGATGTTTCTTTCTCATGAAATGTAATGTTATTTGCAATGCAGAAGACAGATTTTCATGTGTTGGAGCTTTTTTTGCAGAGCAAGTCATGTTAGAGTTTCATTGCACAGGATCACTAGTTTAGACCTTCTTATAACACTAATGCTTTGTTTAGTGTAACGTAGCAAATGAAGAGAAAGCATGGCCACAGATGCTGAAAAGCTTCTTTCGCAATGAGAGAAAGATGTTTTATGCAATATTAAGAGTAAACCTCAAGTACATGAAAGATTTTTCTTTCACATGAAATGTAATGTTATTTGCAATGCAGAAGACAGATTTTCATGTGTTAGAGCTTTTTTTGCAGAGCAAGTCATTTTAGAGTTTCATTGCATAGAATCATTTGTTTAGCACTTCTAAGAACACTAATGCTGTGTTTAGTGCAAAGTAGCAAATGAAGAGAAAGCATGGCCACAGATGCTGAAAAGCTTCTTTCTGGGTGAGAGAAAGATGTTTTATGCAATATTAAGAGTAAACCTTAAGTAGATGAAAGATGTTTCTTTCTTATGAAATGTAATGTTATTTGCAATGCAGAAGACAGATTTTCATGTGTTAGAGCTTTTTTTGCAGAGCAAGTCATGTTAGAGTTTCATTGCACAGGATCACTACTTTAGACCTTCTTAGAACACTAATGCTGTGTTTAGTGCAACGTAGCAAATGAAGAGAAAGCATGGCCACAGATGCTGAAAAGCTTCTTTCGCAATGAGAGAAAGTTGTTTTATGCAATTTTAAGAGTAAACCTCAAGTACATGAAAGATGTTTCTTTCTCATGAAATGTAATGTTATTTGCAATGCAGAAGACAGATTTTCATGTGTTAGAGCTTTTTTTGCAGAGCAAGTCATGTTAGAGTTTCATTGCACAGGATCACTACTTTAGACCTTCTTAGAACACTAATGCTGTGTTTAGTGCAACGTAGCAAATGAAGAGAAATCATGGCCACAGATGCTGAAAAGCTTCTTTCTCAGTGAGAGAAAGTTGTTTTATGCAATATTAAGAGTAAACCTCAAGTACATGAAAGATGTTTCTTTCTTATGAAATGTAATGTTATTTGCAATGCAGAAGACAGATTTTCATGTGTTAGACCTTTTTTGCAGAGCAAGTCATGTTAGAGTTTCATTGCACAGGATCTCTAGTTTAGACCTTCTTTTAACACTAATGCTTTGTTTAGTGCAACGTAGCAAATGAAGAGAAAGCATGGCCACAGATGCTGAAACGCTTCTTTCTGAGTGAGAGAAAGTTGATTTATGCAATATTAAGAGTAAACCTTAAGAACATGAAAGATGTTTCTTTCACATGTAATGCAATGTTATTTGCAATGCAGAAGACAGATTTTCATGTGTTAGAGCTTTTTTTGAAGAGCAAGTCATTTTATAGTTTCATTGCATAGAATCATTTGTTTAGCGCTTCTAAGAACACTAATGCTGTGTTTAGTGCAACGTAGCAAATGAAGAGAAAGCATGGCCACAGATGCTGAAAAACTTCTTTCTGGGTGAGAGAAAGATGTTTTATGCAATATTAAGAGTAAACATTAAGTACATGAAAGATGTTTCTTTCTCATGAAATGTAATGTTATTTGCAATGCAGAAGATAGATTTTCATGTGTTAGAGCTTTTTTTGCAGAGCAAGTCATGTTAGAGTTTCATTGCACAGGATCACTACTTTAGACCTTCTTAGAACACTAATGCTGTGTTTAGTGCAACGTAGCAAATGAAGAGAAATCATGGCCACAGATGCTGAAAAGCTTCTTTCTCAGTGAGAGAAAGTTGTTTTATTTAATATTAAGAGTAAACCTTAAGTACACGAATGATGTTTCTTTCTCATGAAATGTAATGTTACTTGCAATGCAGAAGACAGATTTTCATGTGTTACATCTTTTTTTGCAGAGCAAGTCATGTTAGAGTTTCATTGCATAGAATCACTTGTTTAGCGCTTCTAAGAACACTAATGCTGTGTTTAGTGCAACGTAGCAAATGAAGAGAAAGCATGGCCACAGATGCTGAAACGCTTCTTTCTGAGTGAGAGAAAGTTGTTTTATTTAATATTAAGAGTAAACCTTAAACCTTAAATGCAATGTTATTTGCAATGCAGAAGACAGATTTTCATGTGTTAGAGCTTTTTTTGAAGAGCAAGTCATTTTAGAGTTTCATTGCATAGAATCATTTGTTTAGCGCTTCTAAGAAAACTTCTAAGAACGCTTCTAAGAACACTGTTTAGTGCAACGTAGCAAATGAAGAGAAAGCATGGCCACAGATGCTGAAAAACTTCTTTCTGGGTGAGAGAAAGATGTTTTATGCAATATTAAGAGTAAACCTTAAGTACATGAAAGATGTTTCTTTCTCATGAAATGTAATGTTATTTGCAATGCAGAAGACAGATTTTCATGTGTTAGACCTTTTTTGCAGAGCAAGTCATGTTAGAGTTTCATTGCACAGGATCTCTAGTTTAGACATTCTTTTAACACTAATGCTTTGTTTAGTGCAACGTAGCAAATGAAGAGAAAGCATGGCCACAGATGCTGAAACGCTTCTTTCTGAGTGAGAGAAAGTTGATTTATGCAATATTAAGAGTAAACCTTAAGAACATGAAAGATGTTTCTTTCACATGTAATGCAATGTTATTTGCAATGCAGAAGACAGATTTTCATGTGTTAGAGCTTTTTTTGAAGAGCAAGTCATTTTATAGTTTCATTGCACAGGATCACTACTTTAGACCTTCTTAGAACACTAATGCTGTGTTTAGTGCAACGTAGCAAATGAAGAGAAAGCATGGCCACAGATGCTGAAAAGCTTCTTTCGCAATGAGAGAAAGTTGTTTTATGCAATTTTAAGAGTAAACCTCAAGTACATGAAAGATGTTTCTTTCTCATGAAATGTAATGTTATTTGCAATGCAGAAGACAGATTTTCATGTGTTAGAGCTTTTTTTGCAGAGCAAGTCATGTTAGAGTTTCATTGCACAGGATCACTACTTTAGACCTTCTTATAACACTAATGCTTTGTTTAGTGCAACGTAGCAAATGAAGAGAAAGCATGGCCACAGATGCTGAAAAGCTTCTTTCTCAGTGAGAGAAAGTTGTTTTATGCAATTTTAAGAGTAAACCTTAAGTACACGAAAGATGTTTCTTTCTCATGAAATGTAATGTTACTTGCAATGCAGAAGACAGATTCTCATGTGTTACATCTTTTTTTGCAGAGCAAGTCATGTTAGAGTTTCATTGCATAGAATCACTTGTTTAGCGCTTCTAAGAACACTAATGCTGTGTTTAGTGTAACGTAGCAAATGAAGAGAAAGCATGGCCACAGATGCTGAAAAGTTTCTTTCGCAATGAGAGAAAGATGTTTTATGCAATATTAAGAGTAAACCTCAAGTACATGAAAGATGTTTCTTTCACATGAAATGTAATGTTCTTTGCAATGCAGAAGACAGATTTTCATGTGTTAGAGCTTTTTTTGCAGAGCAAGTCATTTTAGAGTTTCATTGCATAGAATCATTTGTTTAGCACTTCTAAGAACACTAATGCTGTGTTTAGTGCAAAGTAGCAAATGAAGAGAAAGCATGGCCACAGATGCTGAAAAGCTTCTTTCTGGGTGAGAGAAAGATGTTTTATGCAATATTAAGAGTAAACCTTAAGTAGATGAAAGATGTTTCTTTCTTATGAAATGTAATGTTATTTGCAATGCAGAAGACAGATTTTCATGTGTTAGAGCTTTTTTTGCAGAGCAAGTCATGTTAGAGTTTCATTGCACAGGATCACTACTTTAGACCTTCTTAGAACACTAATGCTGTGTTTAGTGCAACGTAGCAAATGAAGAGAAAGCATGGCCACAGATGCTGAAAAGCTTCTTTCGCAATGAGAGAAAGTTGTTTTATGCAATTTTAAGAGTAAACCTCAAGTACATGAAAGATGTTTCTTTCTCATGAAATGTAATGTTATTTGCAATGCAGAAGACAGATTTTCATGTGTTAGAGCTTTTTTTGCAGAGCAAGTCATGTTAGAGTTTCATTGCACAGGATCACTACTTTAGACCTTCTTAGAACACTAATGCTGTGTTTAGTGCAACGTAGCAAATGAAGAGAAATCATGGCCACAGATGCTGAAAAGCTTCTTTCTCAGTGAGAGAAAGTTGTTTTATGCAATATTAAGAGTAAACCTCAAGTACATGAAAGATGTTTCTTTCTTATGAAATGTAATGTTATTTGCAATGCAGAAGACAGATTTTCATGTGTTAGACCTTTTTTGCAGAGCAAGTCATGTTAGAGTTTCATTGCACAGGATCTCTAGTTTAGACCTTCTTTTAACACTAATGCTTTGTTTAGTGCAACGTAGCAAATGAAGAGAAAGCATGGCCACAGATGCTGAAACGCTTCTTTCTGAGTGAGAGAAAGTTGATTTATGCAATATTAAGAGTAAACCTTAAGAACATGAAAGATGTTTCTTTCACATGTAATGCAATGTTATTTGCAATGCAGAAGACAGATTTTCATGTGTTAGAGCTTTTTTTGAAGAGCAAGTCATTTTATAGTTTCATTGCATAGAATCATTTGTTTAGCGCTTCTAAGAACACTAATGCTGTGTTTAGTGCAACGTAGCAAATGAAGAGAAAGCATGGCCACAGATGCTGAAAAACTTCTTTCTGGGTGAGAGAAAGATGTTTTATGCAATATTAAGAGTAAACATTAAGTACATGAAAGATGTTTCTTTCTCATGAAATGTAATGTTATTTGCAATGCAGAAGACAGATTTTCATGTGTTAGAGCTTTTTTTGCAGAGCAAGTCATGTTAGAGTTTCATTGCACAGGATCACTACTTTAGACCTTCTTAGAACACTAATGCTGTGTTTAGTGCAACGTAGCAAATGAAGAGAAATCATGGCCACAGATGCTGAAAAGCTTCTTTCTCAGTGAGAGAAAGTTGTTTTATTTAATATTAAGAGTAAACCTTAAGTACACGAATTATGTTTCTTTCTCATGAAATGTAATGTTACTTGCAATGCAGAAGACAGATTTTCATGTGTTACATCTTTTTTTGCAGAGCAAGTCATGTTAGAGTTTCATTGCATAGAATCACTTGTTTAGCGCTTCTAAGAACACTAATGCTGTGTTTAGTGCAACGTAGCAAATGAAGAGAAAGCATGGCCACAGATGCTGAAACGCTTCTTTCTGAGTGAGAGAAAGTTGTTTTATTTAATATTAAGAGTAAACCTTAAACCTTAAATGCAATGTTATTTGCAATGCAGAAGACAGATTTTCATGTGTTAGAGCTTTTTTTGAAGAGCAAGTCATTTTAGAGTTTCATTGCATAGAATCATTTGTTTAGCGCTTCTAAGAAAACTTCTAAGAACGCTTCTAAGAACACTGTTTAGTGCAACGTAGCAAATGAAGAGAAAGCATGGCCACAGATGCTGAAAAACTTCTTTCTGGGTGAGAGAAAGATGTTTTATGCAATATTAAGAGTAAACCTTAAGTACATGAAAGATGTTTCTTTCTCATGAAATGTAATGTTATTTGCAATGCAGAAGACAGATTTTCATGTGTTACATCTTTTTTTGCAGAGCAAGTCATGTTAGAGTTTCATTGCACAGGATCACTACTTTAGACCTTCTTAGAACACTAATGCTGTGTTTAGTGCAACGTAGCAAATGAAGAGAAAGCATGGCCACAGATGCTGAAAAGCTTCTTTCGCAATGAGAGAAAGTTGTTTTATGCAATTTTAAGAGTAAACCTCAAGTACATGAAAGATGTTTCTTTCTCATGAAATGTAATGTTATTTGCAATGCAGAAGACAGATTTTCATGTGTTAGAGCTTTTTTTGCAGAGCAAGTCATGTTAGAGTTTCATTGCACAGGATCACTACTTTAGACCTTCTTATAACACTAATGCTTTGTTTAGTGCAACGTAGCAAATGAAGAGAAAGCATGGCCACAGATGCTGAAAAGCTTCTTTCTCAGTGAGAGAAAGTTGTTTTATGCAATTTTAAGAGTAAACCTTAAGTACACGAAAGATGTTTCTTTCTCATGAAATGTAATTTTACTTGCAATGCAGAAGACAGATTTTCATGTGTTACATCTTTTTTTGCAGAGCAAAACATGTTAGAGTTTCATTGCACAGGATCTCTTTTAACACTAATGCTTTGTTTAGTGCAACGAAGAGAAAGCATGGCCACAGACGCTGAAAAGCTTCTTTCTCAGTGAGAGAAAGTTGTTTTATGCAATTTTAAGAGTAAACCTTAAGTACACGAAAGATGTTTCTTTCTCATGAAATGTAATGTTACTTGCAATGCAGAAGACAGATTTTCATGTGTTACATCTTTTTTTGCAGAGCAAAATATGTTAGAGTTTCATTGCATAGAATCACTTGTTTAGCGCTTCTAAGAACACTAATGCTGTGTTTAGTGCAACGTAGCAATTGAAGAGAAAGCATGGCCACAGATGCTGAAACGCTTCTTTCTGAGTGAGAGAAAGTTGATTTATGCAATATTAAGAGTAAACCTTAAGAACATGAAAGATGTTTCTTTCACATGTAATGCAATGTTATTTGCAATGCAGAAGACAGATTTTCATGTGTTAGAGCTTTTTTTGAAGAGCAAGTCATTTTATAGTTTCATTGCATAGAATCATTTGTTTAGCGCTTCTAAGAACACTAATGCTGTGTTTAGTGCAACGTAGCAAATGAAGAGAAAGCATGGCCACAGATGCTGAAACGCTTCTTTCTGAGTGAGAGAAAGTTGTTTTATTTAATATTAAGAGTAAACCTTAAACCTTAAATGCAATGTTATTTGCAATGCAGAAGACAGATTTTCATGTGTTAGAGCTTTTTTTGAAGAGCAAGTCATTTTAGAGTTTCATTGCATAGAATCATTTGTTTAGCGCTTCTAAGAACACTAATGCTGTGTTTAGTGCAACGTAGCAAATGAAGAGAAATCATGGCCACAGATGCTGAAAAGCTTCTTTCTCAGTGAGAGAAAGTTGTTTTATGCAATATTAAGAGTAAACCTCAAGTACATGAAAGATGTTTCTTTCTTATGAAATGTAATGTTATTTGCAATGCAGAAGACAGATTTTCATGTGTTAGACCTTTTTTGCAGAGCAAGTCATGTTAGAGTTTCATTGCACAGGATCTCTAGTTTAGACCTTCTTTTAACACTAATGCTTTGTTTAGTGCAACGTAGCAAATGAAGAGAAAGCATGGCCACAGATGCTGAAACGCTTCTTTCTGAGTGAGAGAAAGTTGATTTATGCAATATTAAGAGTAAACCTTAAGAACATGAAAGATGTTTCTTTCACATGTAATGCAATGTTATTTGCAATGCAGAAGACAGATTTTCATGTGTTAGAGCTTTTTTTGAAGAGCAAGTCATTTTATAGTTTCATTGCATAGAATCATTTGTTTAGCGCTTCTAAGAACACTAATGCTGTGTTTAGTGCAACGTAGCAAATGAAGAGAAAGCATGGCCACAGATGCTGAAAAACTTCTTTCTGGGTGAGAGAAAGATGTTTTATGCAATATTAAGAGTAAACATTAAGTACATGAAAGATGTTTCTTTCTCATGAAATGTAATGTTATTTGCAATGCAGAAGACAGATTTTCATGTGTTAGAGCTTTTTTTGCAGAGCAAGTCATGTTAGAGTTTCATTGCACAGGATCACTACTTTAGACCTTCTTAGAACACTAATGCTGTGTTTAGTGCAACGTAGCAAATGAAGAGAAATCATGGCCACAGATGCTGAAAAGCTTCTTTCTCAGTGAGAGAAAGTTGTTTTATTTAATATTAAGAGTAAACCTTAAGTACACGAATTATGTTTCTTTCTCATGAAATGTAATGTTACTTGCAATGCAGAAGACAGATTTTCATATGTTACATCTTTTTTTGCAGAGCAAGTCATGTTAGAGTTTCATTGCATAGAATCACTTGTTTAGCGCTTCTAAGAACACTAATGCTGTGTTTAGTGCAACGTAGCAAATGAAGAGAAAGCATGGCCACAGATGCTGAAACGCTTCTTTCTGAGTGAGAGAAAGTTGTTTTATTTAATATTAAGAGTAAACCTTAAACCTTAAATGCAATGTTATTTGCAATGCAGAAGACAGATTTTCATGTGTTAGAGCTTTTTTTGAAGAGCAAGTCATTTTAGAGTTTCATTGCATAGAATCATTTGTTTAGCGCTTCTAAGAAAACTTCTAAGAACGCTTCTAAGAACACTGTTTAGTGCAACGTAGCAAATGAAGAGAAAGCATGGCCACAGATGCTGAAAAGCTTCTTTCGCAATGAGAGAAAGTTGTTTTATGCAATTTTAAGAGTAAACCTCAAGTACATGAAAGATGTTTCTTTCTCATGAAATGTAATGTTATTTGCAATGCAGAAGACAGATTTTCATGTGTTGGAGCTTTTTTTGCAGAGCAAGTCATGTTAGAGTTTCATTGCACAGGATCACTAGTTTAGACCTTCTTATAACACTAATGCTTTGTTTAGTGTAACGTAGCAAATGAAGAGAAAGCATGGCCACAGATGCTGAAAAGCTTCTTTCGCAATGAGAGAAAGATGTTTTATGCAATATTAAGAGTAAACCTCAAGTACATGAAAGATTTTTCTTTCACATGAAATGTAATGTTATTTGCAATGCAGAAGACAGATTTTCATGTGTTAGAGCTTTTTTTGCAGAGCAAGTCATTTTAGAGTTTCATTGCATAGAATCATTTGTTTAGCACTTCTAAGAACACTAATGCTGTGTTTAGTGCAAAGTAGCAAATGAAGAGAAAGCATGGCCACAGATGCTGAAAAGCTTCTTTCTGGGTGAGAGAAAGATGTTTTATGCAATATTAAGAGTAAACCTTAAGTAGATGAAAGATGTTTCTTTCTTATGAAATGTAATGTTATTTGCAATGCAGAAGACAGATTTTCATGTGTTAGAGCTTTTTTTGCAGAGCAAGTCATGTTAGAGTTTCATTGCACAGGATCACTACTTTAGACCTTCTTAGAACACTAATGCTGTGTTTAGTGCAACGTAGCAAATGAAGAGAAAGCATGGCCACAGATGCTGAAAAGCTTCTTTCGCAATGAGAGAAAGTTGTTTTATGCAATTTTAAGAGTAAACCTCAAGTACATGAAAGATGTTTCTTTCTCATGAAATGTAATGTTATTTGCAATGCAGAAGACAGATTTTCATGTGTTAGAGCTTTTTTTGCAGAGCAAGTCATGTTAGAGTTTCATTGCACAGGATCACTACTTTAGACCTTCTTAGAACACTAATGCTGTGTTTAGTGCAACGTAGCAAATGAAGAGAAATCATGGCCACAGATGCTGAAAAGCTTCTTTCTCAGTGAGAGAAAGTTGTTTTATGCAATATTAAGAGTAAACCTCAAGTACATGAAAGATGTTTCTTTCTTATGAAATGTAATGTTATTTGCAATGCAGAAGACAGATTTTCATGTGTTAGACCTTTTTTGCAGAGCAAGTCATGTTAGAGTTTCATTGCACAGGATCTCTAGTTTAGACCTTCTTTTAACACTAATGCTTTGTTTAGTGCAACGTAGCAAATGAAGAGAAAGCATGGCCACAGATGCTGAAACGCTTCTTTCTGAGTGAGAGAAAGTTGATTTATGCAATATTAAGAGTAAACCTTAAGAACATGAAAGATGTTTCTTTCACATGTAATGCAATGTTATTTGCAATGCAGAAGACAGATTTTCATGTGTTAGAGCTTTTTTTGAAGAGCAAGTCATTTTATAGTTTCATTGCATAGAATCATTTGTTTAGCGCTTCTAAGAACACTAATGCTGTGTTTAGTGCAACGTAGCAAATGAAGAGAAAGCATGGCCACAGATGCTGAAAAACTTCTTTCTGGGTGAGAGAAAGATGTTTTATGCAATATTAAGAGTAAACATTAAGTACATGAAAGATGTTTCTTTCTCATGAAATGTAATGTTATTTGCAATGCAGAAGATAGATTTTCATGTGTTAGAGCTTTTTTTGCAGAGCAAGTCATGTTAGAGTTTCATTGCACAGGATCACTACTTTAGACCTTCTTAGAACACTAATGCTGTGTTTAGTGCAACGTAGCAAATGAAGAGAAATCATGGCCACAGATGCTGAAAAGCTTCTTTCTCAGTGAGAGAAAGTTGTTTTATTTAATATTAAGAGTAAACCTTAAGTACACGAATGATGTTTCTTTCTCATGAAATGTAATGTTACTTGCAATGCAGAAGACAGATTTTCATGTGTTACATCTTTTTTTGCAGAGCAAGTCATGTTAGAGTTTCATTGCATAGAATCACTTGTTTAGCGCTTCTAAGAACACTAATGCTGTGTTTAGTGCAACGTAGCAAATGAAGAGAAAGCATGGCCACAGATGCTGAAACGCTTCTTTCTGAGTGAGAGAAAGTTGTTTTATTTAATATTAAGAGTAAACCTTAAACCTTAAATGCAATGTTATTTGCAATGCAGAAGACAGATTTTCATGTGTTAGAGCTTTTTTTGAAGAGCAAGTCATTTTAGAGTTTCATTGCATAGAATCATTTGTTTAGCGCTTCTAAGAAAACTTCTAAGAACGCTTCTAAGAACACTGTTTAGTGCAACGTAGCAAATGAAGAGAAAGCATGGCCACAGATGCTGAAAAACTTCTTTCTGGGTGAGAGAAAGATGTTTTATGCAATATTAAGAGTAAACCTTAAGTACATGAAAGATGTTTCTTTCTCATGAAATGTAATGTTATTTGCAATGCAGAAGACAGATTTTCATGTGTTAGACCTTTTTTGCAGAGCAAGTCATGTTAGAGTTTCATTGCACAGGATCTCTAGTTTAGACATTCTTTTAACACTAATGCTTTGTTTAGTGCAACGTAGCAAATGAAGAGAAAGCATGGCCACAGATGCTGAAACGCTTCTTTCTGAGTGAGAGAAAGTTGATTTATGCAATATTAAGAGTAAACCTTAAGAACATGAAAGATGTTTCTTTCACATGTAATGCAATGTTATTTGCAATGCAGAAGACAGATTTTCATGTGTTAGAGCTTTTTTTGAAGAGCAAGTCATTTTATAGTTTCATTGCACAGGATCACTACTTTAGACCTTCTTAGAACACTAATGCTGTGTTTAGTGCAACGTAGCAAATGAAGAGAAAGCATGGCCACAGATGCTGAAAAGCTTCTTTCGCAATGAGAGAAAGTTGTTTTATGCAATTTTAAGAGTAAACCTCAAGTACATGAAAGATGTTTCTTTCTCATGAAATGTAATGTTATTTGCAATGCAGAAGACAGATTTTCATGTGTTAGAGCTTTTTTTGCAGAGCAAGTCATGTTAGAGTTTCATTGCACAGGATCACTACTTTAGACCTTCTTATAACACTAATGCTTTGTTTAGTGCAACGTAGCAAATGAAGAGAAAGCATGGCCACAGATGCTGAAAAGCTTCTTTCTCAGTGAGAGAAAGTTGTTTTATGCAATTTTAAGAGTAAACCTTAAGTACACGAAAGATGTTTCTTTCTCATGAAATGTAATTTTACTTGCAATGCAGAAGACAGATTTTCATGTGTTACATCTTTTTTTGCAGAGCAAAACATGTTAGAGTTTCATTGCACAGGATCTCTACTTTAGACCTTCTTAGAACACTAATGCTGTGTTTAGTGCAACGTAGCAAATGAAGAGAAATCATGGCCACAGATGCTGAAAAGCTTCTTTCTCAGTGAGAGAAAGTTGTTTTATGCAATATTAAGAGTAAACCTCAAGTACATGAAAGATGTTTCTTTCTCATGAAATGTAATGTTATTTGCAAAGCAGAAGACAGATTTTCATGTGTTAGAGCTTTTTTTGCAGAGCAAGTCATGTTAGAGTTTCATTGCACAGGATCTCTAGTTTAGACCTTCTTTTAACACTAATGCTTTGTTTAGTGCAACGAAGAGAAAGCATGGCCACAGACGCTGAAAAGCTTCTTTCTCAGTGAGAGAAAGTTGTTTTATGCAATTTTAAGAGTAAACCTTAAGTACACGAAAGATGTTTCTTTCTCATGAAATGTAATGTTACTTGCAATGCAGAAGACAGATTTTCATGTGTTACATCTTTTTTTGCAGAGCAAAATATGTTAGAGTTTCATTGCATAGAATCACTTGTTTAGCGCTTCTAAGAACACTAATGCTGTGTTTAGTGCAACGTAGCAATTGAAGAGAAAGCATGGCCACAGATGCTGAAACGCTTCTTTCTGAGTGAGAGAAAGTTGATTTATGCAATATTAAGAGTAAACCTTAAGAACATGAAAGATGTTTCTTTCACATGTAATGCAATGTTATTTGCAATGCAGAAGACAGATTTTCATGTGTTAGAGCTTTTTTTGAAGAGCAAGTCATTTTATAGTTTCATTGCATAGAATCATTTGTTTAGCGCTTCTAAGAACACTAATGCTGTGTTTAGTGCAACGTAGCAAATGAAGAGAAAGCATGGCCACAGATGCTGAAACGCTTCTTTCTGAGTGAGAGAAAGTTGTTTTATTTAATATTAAGAGTAAACCTTAAACCTTAAATGCAATGTTATTTGCAATGCAGAAGACAGATTTTCATGTGTTAGAGCTTTTTTTGAAGAGCAAGTCATTTTAGAGTTTCATTGCATAGAATCATTTGTTTAGCGCTTCTAAGAACACTAATGCTGTGTTTAGTGCAACGTAGCAAATGAAGAGAAAGCATGGCCACAGATGCTGAAAAACTTCTTTCTGGGTGAGAGAAAGATGTTTTATGCAATATTAAGAGTAAACCTTAAGTACATGAAAGATGTTTCTTTCTCATTAAAATGTAATGTTATTTGCAATGCAGAAGACAGATTTTCATGTGTTACAGCTTTTTTTGCAGAGCAAAACATGTTAGAGTTTCATTGTACAGGATCACTACTTTAGACCTTCTTAGAACACTAATGCTGTGTTTAGTGCAACGAAGCAAATGAAGAGAAAGCATGGCCACAGATGCTGAAAAGCTTCTTTCGCAATGAGAGAAAGTTGTTTTATGCAATTTTAAGAGTAAACCTCAAGTACATGAAAGATGTTTCTTTCTCATGAAATGTAATGTTATTTGCAATGCAGAAGACAGATTTTCATGTGTTGGAGCTTTTTTTGCAGAGCAAGTCATGTTAGAGTTTCATTGCACAGGATCACTAGTTTAGACCTTCTTATAACACTAATGCTTTGTTTAGTGCAACGTAGCAAATGAAGAGAAAGCATGGCCACAGATGCTGAAAAGCTTCTTTCTCAGTGAGAGAAAGTTGTTTTATGCAATTTTAAGAGTAAACCTTAAGAACATGAAAGATGTTTCTTTCACATGTAATGCAATGTTATTTGCAATGCAGAAGACAGATTTTCATGTGTTAGAGCTTTTTTTGAAGAGCAAGTCATTTTAGAGTTTCTTTGCATAGAATCATTTGTTTAGCGCTTCTAAGAACACTAATGCTGTGTTTAGTGCAACGTAGCAAATGAAGAGAAAGCATGGCCACAGATGCTGAAAAGCTTCTTTCTGGGTGAGAGAAAGATGTTTTATGCAATATTAAGAGTAAACCTTAAGTACATGAAAGATGTTTCTTTCTCATGAAATGTAATGTTATTTGCAATGCAGAAGACAGATTTTCATGTGTTAGAGCTTTTTTGCAGAGCAAGTCATGTTAGAGTTTCATTGCACAGGATCACTAGTTTAGACCTTCTTATAACACTAATGCTTTGTTTAGTGCAACGTAGCAAATGAAGAGAAAGCATGGCCACAGATGCTGAAAAGCTTCTTTCTCAGTGAGAAAAAGTTGTTTTATGCAATTTTAAGAGTAAACCTTAAGTACACGAAAGATGTTTCTTTCTCATGAAATGTAATGTTACTTGCAATGCAGAAGACAGATTCTCATGTGTTACATCTTTTTTTGCAGAGCAAGTCATGTTAGAGTTTCATTGCATAGAATCACTTGTTTAGCGCTTCTAAGAACACTAATGCTGTGTTTAGTGTAACGTAGCAAATGAAGAGAAAGCATGGCCACAGATGCTGAAAAGTTTCTTTCGCAATGAGAGAAAGATGTTTTATGCAATATTAAGAGTAAACCTCAAGTACATGAAAGATGTTTCTTTCACATGAAATGTAATGTTATTTGCAATGCAGAAGACAGATTTTCATGTGTTAGAGCTTTTTTTGCAGAGCAAGTCATTTTAGAGTTTCATTGCATAGAATCATTTGTTTAGCACTTCTAAGAACACTAATGCTGTGTTTAGTGCAAAGTAGCAAATGAAGAGAAAGCATGGCCACAGATGCTGAAAAGCTTCTTTCTGGGTGAGAGAAAGATGTTTTATGCAATATTAAGAGTAAACCTTAAGTAGATGAAAGATGTTTCTTTCTTATGAAATGTAATGTTATTTGCAATGCAGAAGACAGATTTTCATGTGTTAGAGCTTTTTTTGCAGAGCAAGTCATGTTAGAGTTTCATTGCACAGGATCACTACTTTAGACCTTCTTAGAACACTAATGCTGTGTTTAGTGCAACGTAGCAAATGAAGAGAAAGCATGGCCACAGATGCTGAAAAGCTTCTTTCTGGGTGAGAGAAAGATGTTTTATGCAATATTAAGAGTAAACCTTAAGTACATGAAAGATGTTTCTTTCTCATGAAATGTAATGTTATTTGCAATGCAGAAGACAGATTTTCATGTGTTAGAGCTTTTTTGCAGAGCAAGTCATGTTAGAGTTTCATTGCACAGGATCACTAGTTTAGACCTTCTTATAACACTAATGCTTTGTTTAGTGCAACGTAGCAAATGAAGAGAAAGCATGGCCACAGATGCTGAAAAGCTTCTTTCTCAGTGAGAAAAAGTTGTTTTATGCAATTTTAAGAGTAAACCTTAAGTACACGAAAGATGTTTCTTTCTCATGAAATGTAATGTTACTTGCAATGCAGAAGACAGATTCTCATGTGTTACATCTTTTTTTGCAGAGCAAGTCATGTTAGAGTTTCATTGCATAGAATCACTTGTTTAGCGCTTCTAAGAACACTAATGCTGTGTTTAGTGTAACGTAGCAAATGAAGAGAAAGCATGGCCACAGATGCTGAAAAGTTTCTTTCGCAATGAGAGAAAGATGTTTTATGCAATATTAAGAGTAAACCTCAAGTACATGAAAGATGTTTCTTTCACATGAAATGTAATGTTATTTGCAATGCAGAAGACAGATTTTCATGTGTTAGAGCTTTTTTTGCAGAGCAAGTCATTTTAGAGTTTCATTGCATAGAATCATTTGTTTAGCACTTCTAAGAACACTAATGCTGTGTTTAGTGCAAAGTAGCAAATGAAGAGAAAGCATGGCCACAGATGCTGAAAAGCTTCTTTCTGGGTGAGAGAAAGATGTTTTATGCAATATTAAGAGTAAACCTTAAGTAGATGAAAGATGTTTCTTTCTTATGAAATGTAATGTTATTTGCAATGCAGAAGACAGATTTTCATGTGTTAGAGCTTTTTTTGCAGAGCAAGTCATGTTAGAGTTTCATTGCACAGGATCACTACTTTAGACCTTCTTAGAACACTAATGCTGTGTTTAGTGCAACGTAGCAAATGAAGAGAAAGCATGGCCACAGATGCTGAAAAGCTTCTTTCGCAATGAGAGAAAGTTGTTTTATGCAATTTTAAGAGTAAACCTCAAGTACATGAAAGATGTTTCTTTCTCATGAAATGTAATGTTATTTGCAATGCAGAAGACAGATTTTCATGTGTTAGAGCTTTTTTTGCAGAGCAAGTCATGTTAGAGTTTCATTGCACAGGATCACTACTTTAGACCTTCTTAGAACACTAATGCTGTGTTTAGTGCAACGTAGCAAATGAAGAGAAATCATGGCCACAGATGCTGAAAAGCTTCTTTCTCAGTGAGAGAAAGTTGTTTTATGCAATATTAAGAGTAAACCTCAAGTACATGAAAGATGTTTCTTTCTTATGAAATGTAATGTTATTTGCAATGCAGAAGACAGATTTTCATGTGTTAGACCTTTTTTGCAGAGCAAGTCATGTTAGAGTTTCATTGCACAGGATCTCTAGTTTAGACCTTCTTTTAACACTAATGCTTTGTTTAGTGCAACGTAGCAAATGAAGAGAAAGCATGGCCACAGATGCTGAAACGCTTCTTTCTGAGTGAGAGAAAGTTGATTTATGCAATATTAAGAGTAAACCTTAAGAACATGAAAGATGTTTCTTTCACATGTAATGCAATGTTATTTGCAATGCAGAAGACAGATTTTCATGTGTTAGAGCTTTTTTTGAAGAGCAAGTCATTTTATAGTTTCATTGCATAGAATCATTTGTTTAGCGCTTCTAAGAACACTAATGCTGTGTTTAGTGCAACGTAGCAAATGAAGAGAAAGCATGGCCACAGATGCTGAAAAACTTCTTTCTGGGTGAGAGAAAGATGTTTTATGCAATATTAAGAGTAAACATTAAGTACATGAAAGATGTTTCTTTCTCATGAAATGTAATGTTATTTGCAATGCAGAAGACAGATTTTCATGTGTTAGAGCTTTTTTTGCAGAGCAAGTCATGTTAGAGTTTCATTGCACAGGATCACTACTTTAGACCTTCTTAGAACACTAATGCTGTGTTTAGTGCAACGTAGCAAATGAAGAGAAATCATGGCCACAGATGCTGAAAAGCTTCTTTCTCAGTGAGAGAAAGTTGTTTTATTTAATATTAAGAGTAAACCTTAAGTACACGAATGATGTTTCTTTCTCATGAAATGTAATGTTACTTGCAATGCAGAAGACAGATTTTCATGTGTTACATCTTTTTTTGCAGAGCAAGTCATGTTAGAGTTTCATTGCATAGAATCACTTGTTTAGCGCTTCTAAGAACACTAATGCTGTGTTTAGTGCAACGTAGCAAATGAAGAGAAAGCATGGCCACAGATGCTGAAACGCTTCTTTCTCAGTGAGAGAAAGTTGTTTTATTTAATATTAAGAGTAAACCTTAAACCTTAAATGCAATGTTATTTGCAATGCAGAAGACAGATTTTCATGTGTTAGAGCTTTTTTTGAAGAGCAAGTCATTTTAGAGTTTCATTGCATAGAATCATTTGTTTAGCGCTTCTAAGAAAACTTCTAAGAACGCTTCTAAGAACACTGTTTAGTGCAACGTAGCAAATGAAGAGAAAGCATGGCCACAGATGCTGAAAAACTTCTTTCTGGGTGAGAGAAAGATGTTTTATGCAATATTAAGAGTAAACCTTAAGTACATGAAAGATGTTTCTTTCTCATGAAATGTAATGTTATTTGCAATGCAGAAGACAGATTTTCATGTGTTACATCTTTTTTTGCAGAGCAAGTCATGTTAGAGTTTCATTGCACAGGATCACTACTTTAGACCTTCTTAGAACACTAATGCTGTGTTTAGTGCAACGTAGCAAATGAAGAGAAAGCATGGCCACAGATGCTGAAAAGCTTCTTTCGCAATGAGAGAAAGTTGTTTTATGCAATTTTAAGAGTAAACCTCAAGTACATGAAAGATGTTTCTTTCTCATGAAATGTAATGTTATTTGCAATGCAGAAGACAGATTTTCATGTGTTAGAGCTTTTTTTGCAGAGCAAGTCATGTTAGAGTTTCATTGCACAGGATCACTACTTTAGACCTTCTTATAACACTAATGCTTTGTTTAGTGCAACGTAGCAAATGAAGAGAAAGCATGGCCACAGATGCTGAAAAGCTTCTTTCTCAGTGAGAGAAAGTTGTTTTATGCAATTTTAAGAGTAAACCTTAAGTACACGAAAGATGTTTCTTTCTCATGAAATGTAATTTTACTTGCAATGCAGAAGACAGATTTTCATGTGTTACATCTTTTTTTGCAGAGCAAAACATGTTAGAGTTTCATTGCACAGGATCTCTACTTTAGACCTTCTTAGAACACTAATGCTGTGTTTAGTGCAACGTAGCAAATGAAGAGAAATCATGGCCACAGATGCTGAAAAGCTTCTTTCTCAGTGAGAGAAAGTTGTTTTATGCAATATTAAGAGTAAACCTCAAGTACATGAAAGATGTTTCTTTCTCATGAAATGTAATGTTATTTGCAAAGCAGAAGACAGATTTTCATGTGTTAGAGCTTTTTTTGCAGAGCAAGTCATGTTAGAGTTTCATTGCACAGGATCTCTAGTTTAGACCTTCTTTTAACACTAATGCTTTGTTTAGTGCAACGAAGAGAAAGCATGGCCACAGACGCTGAAAAGCTTCTTTCTCAGTGAGAGAAAGTTGTTTTATGCAATTTTAAGAGTAAACCTTAAGTACACGAAAGATGTTTCTTTCTCATGAAATGTAATGTTACTTGCAATGCAGAAGACAGATTTTCATGTGTTACATCTTTTTTTGCAGAGCAAAATATGTTAGAGTTTCATTGCATAGAATCACTTGTTTAGCGCTTCTAAGAACACTAATGCTGTGTTTAGTGCAACGTAGCAATTGAAGAGAAAGCATGGCCACAGATGCTGAAACGCTTCTTTCTGAGTGAGAGAAAGTTGATTTATGCAATATTAAGAGTAAACCTTAAGAACATGAAAGATGTTTCTTTCACATGTAATGCAATGTTATTTGCAATGCAGAAGACAGATTTTCATGTGTTAGAGCTTTTTTTGAAGAGCAAGTCATTTTATAGTTTCATTGCATAGAATCATTTGTTTAGCGCTTCTAAGAACACTAATGCTGTGTTTAGTGCAACGTAGCAAATGAAGAGAAAGCATGGCCACAGATGCTGAAACGCTTCTTTCTGAGTGAGAGAAAGTTGTTTTATTTAATATTAAGAGTAAACCTTAAACCTTAAATGCAATGTTATTTGCAATGCAGAAGACAGATTTTCATGTGTTAGAGCTTTTTTTGAAGAGCAAGTCATTTTAGAGTTTCATTGCATAGAATCATTTGTTTAGCGCTTCTAAGAACACTAATGCTGTGTTTAGTGCAACGTAGCAAATGAAGAGAAAGCATGGCCACAGATGCTGAAAAACTTCTTTCTGGGTGAGAGAAAGATGTTTTATGCAATATTAAGAGTAAACCTTAAGTACATGAAAGATGTTTCTTTCTCATTAAAATGTAATGTTATTTGCAATGCAGAAGACAGATTTTCATGTGTTACAGCTTTTTTTGCAGAGCAAAACATGTTAGAGTTTCATTGTACAGGATCACTACTTTAGACCTTCTTAGAACACTAATGCTGTGTTTAGTGCAACGAAGCAAATGAAGAGAAAGCATGGCCACAGATGCTGAAAAGCTTCTTTCGCAATGAGAGAAAGTTGTTTTATGCAATTTTAAGAGTAAACCTCAAGTACATGAAAGATGTTTCTTTCTCATGAAATGTAATGTTATTTGCAATGCAGAAGACAGATTTTCATGTGTTGGAGCTTTTTTTGCAGAGCAAGTCATGTTAGAGTTTCATTGCACAGGATCACTAGTTTAGACCTTCTTATAACACTAATGCTTTGTTTAGTGCAACGTAGCAAATGAAGAGAAAGCATGGCCACAGATGCTGAAAAGCTTCTTTCTCAGTGAGAGAAAGTTGTTTTATGCAATTTTAAGAGTAAACCTTAAGAACATGAAAGATTTTTCTTTCACATGAAATGCAATGTTATTTGCAATGCAGAAGACAGATTTTCATGTGTTAGAGCTTTTTTTGAAGAGCAAGTCATTTTAGAGTTTCATTGCATAGAATCATTTGTTTAGCGCTTCTAAGAACACTAATGCTGTGTTTAGTGCAACGTAGCAAATGAAGAGAAAGCATGGCCACAGATGCTGAAAAGCTTCTTTCTGGGTGAGAGAAAGATGTTTTATGCAATATTAAGAGTAAACCTTAAGTACATGAAAGATGTTTCTTTCTCATGAAATGTAATGTTATTTGCAATGCAGAAGACAGATTTTCATGTGTTAGAGCTTTTTTGCAGAGCAAGTCATGTTAGAGTTTCATTGCACAGGATCACTAGTTTAGACCTTCTTATAACACTAATGCTTTGTTTAGTGCAACGTAGCAAATGAAGAGAAAGCATGGCCACAGATGCTGAAAAGCTTCTTTCTCAGTGAGAAAAAGTTGTTTTATGCAATTTTAAGAGTAAACCTTAAGTACACGAAAGATGTTTCTTTCTCATGAAATGTAATGTTACTTGCAATGCAGAAGACAGATTCTCATGTGTTACATCTTTTTTTGCAGAGCAAGTCATGTTAGAGTTTCATTGCATAGAATCACTTGTTTAGCGCTTCTAAGAACACTAATGCTGTGTTTAGTGTAACGTAGCAAATGAAGAGAAAGCATGGCCACAGATGCTGAAAAGTTTCTTTCGCAATGAGAGAAAGATGTTTTATGCAATATTAAGAGTAAACCTCAAGTACATGAAAGATGTTTCTTTCACATGAAATGTAATGTTATTTGCAATGCAGAAGACAGATTTTCATGTGTTAGAGCTTTTTTTGCAGAGCAAGTCATTTTAGAGTTTCATTGCATAGAATCATTTGTTTACCACTTCTAAGAACACTAATGCTGTGTTTAGTGCAAAGTAGCAAATGAAGAGAAAGCATGGCCACAGATGCTGAAAAGCTTCTTTCTGGGTGAGAGAAAGATGTTTTATGCAATATTAAGAGTAAACCTTAAGTAGATGAAAGATGTTTCTTTCTTATGAAATGTAATGTTATTTGCAATGCAGAAGACAGATTTTCATGTGTTAGAGCTTTTTTTGCAGAGCAAGTCATGTTAGAGTTTCATTGCACAGGATCACTACTTTAGACCTTCTTAGAACACTAATGCTGTGTTTAGTGCAACGTAGCAAATGAAGAGAAAGCATGGCCACAGATGCTGAAAAGCTTCTTTCGCAATGAGAGAAAGTTGTTTTATGCAATTTTAAGAGTAAACCTCAAGTACATGAAAGATGTTTCTTTCTCATGAAATGTAATGTTATTTGCAATGCAGAAGACAGATTTTCATGTGTTAGAGCTTTTTTTGCAGAGCAAGTCATGTTAGAGTTTCATTGCACAGGATCACTACTTTAGACCTTCTTAGAACACTAATGCTGTGTTTAGTGCAACGTAGCAAATGAAGAGAAATCATGGCCACAGATGCTGAAAAGCTTCTTTCTCAGTGAGAGAAAGTTGTTTTATGCAATATTAAGAGTAAACCTCAAGTACATGAAAGATGTTTCTTTCTTATGAAATGTAATGTTATTTGCAATGCAGAAGACAGATTTTCATGTGTTAGACCTTTTTTGCAGAGCAAGTCATGTTAGAGTTTCATTGCACAGGATCTCTAGTTTAGACCTTCTTTTAACACTAATGCTTTGTTTAGTGCAACGTAGCAAATGAAGAGAAAGCATGGCCACAGATGCTGAAACGCTTCTTTCTGAGTGAGAGAAAGTTGATTTATGCAATATTAAGAGTAAACCTTAAGAACATGAAAGATGTTTCTTTCACATGTAATGCAATGTTATTTGCAATGCAGAAGACAGATTTTCATGTGTTAGAGCTTTTTTTGAAGAGCAAGTCATTTTATAGTTTCATTGCATAGAATCATTTGTTTAGCGCTTCTAAGAACACTAATGCTGTGTTTAGTGCAACGTAGCAAATGAAGAGAAAGCATGGCCACAGATGCTGAAAAACTTCTTTCTGGGTGAGAGAAAGATGTTTTATGCAATATTAAGAGTAAACATTAAGTACATGAAAGATGTTTCTTTCTCATGAAATGTAATGTTATTTGCAATGCAGAAGACAGATTTTCATGTGTTAGAGCTTTTTTTGCAGAGCAAGTCATGTTAGAGTTTCATTGCACAGGATCACTACTTTAGACCTTCTTAGAACACTAATGCTGTGTTTAGTGCAACGTAGCAAATGAAGAGAAATCATGGCCACAGATGCTGAAAAGCTTCTTTCTCAGTGAGAGAAAGTTGTTTTATTTAATATTAAGAGTAAACCTTAAACCTTAAATGCAATGTTATTTGCAATGCAGAAGACAGATTTTCATGTGTTAGAGCTTTTTTTGAAGAGCAAGTCATTTTAGAGTTTCATTGCATAGAATCATTTGTTTAGCGCTTCTAAGAAAACTTCTAAGAACGCTTCTAAGAACACTGTTTAGTGCAACGTAGCAAATGAAGAGAAAGCATGGCCACAGATGCTGAAAAACTTCTTTCTGGGTGAGAGAAAGATGTTTTATGCAATATTAAGAGTAAACCTTAAGTACATGAAAGATGTTTCTTTCTCATGAAATGTAATGTTATTTGCAATGCAGAAGACAGATTTTCATGTGTTACATCTTTTTTTGCAGAGCAAGTCATGTTAGAGTTTCATTGCACAGGATCACTACTTTAGACCTTCTTAGAACACTAATGCTGTGTTTAGTGCAACGTAGCAAATGAAGAGAAAGCATGGCCACAGATGCTGAAAAGCTTCTTTCGCAATGAGAGAAAGTTGTTTTATGCAATTTTAAGAGTAAACCTCAAGTACATGAAAGATGTTTCTTTCTCATGAAATGTAATGTTATTTGCAATGCAGAAGACAGATTTTCATGTGTTAGAGCTTTTTTTGCAGAGCAAGTCATGTTAGAGTTTCATTGCACAGGATCACTACTTTAGACCTTCTTATAACACTAATGCTTTGTTTAGTGCAACGTAGCAAATGAAGAGAAAGCATGGCCACAGATGCTGAAAAGCTTCTTTCTCAGTGAGAGAAAGTTGTTTTATGCAATTTTAAGAGTAAACCTTAAGTACACGAAAGATGTTTCTTTCTCATGAAATGTAATTTTACTTGCAATGCAGAAGACAGATTTTCATGTGTTACATCTTTTTTTGCAGAGCAAAACATGTTAGAGTTTCATTGCACAGGATCTCTACTTTAGACCTTCTTAGAACACTAATGCTGTGTTTAGTGCAACGTAGCAAATGAAGAGAAATCATGGCCACAGATGCTGAAAAGCTTCTTTCTCAGTGAGAGAAAGTTGTTTTATGCAATATTAAGAGTAAACCTCAAGTACATGAAAGATGTTTCTTTCTCATGAAATGTAATGTTATTTGCAAAGCAGAAGACAGATTTTCATGTGTTAGAGCTTTTTTTGCAGAGCAAGTCATGTTAGAGTTTCATTGCACAGGATCTCTAGTTTAGACCTTCTTTTAACACTAATGCTTTGTTTAGTGCAACGAAGAGAAAGCATGGCCACAGACGCTGAAAAGCTTCTTTCTCAGTGAGAGAAAGTTGTTTTATGCAATTTTAAGAGTAAACCTTAAGTACACGAAAGATGTTTCTTTCTCATGAAATGTAATGTTACTTGCAATGCAGAAGACAGATTTTCATGTGTTACATCTTTTTTTGCAGAGCAAAATATGTTAGAGTTTCATTGCATAGAATCACTTGTTTAGCGCTTCTAAGAACACTAATGCTGTGTTTAGTGCAACGTAGCAATTGAAGAGAAAGCATGGCCACAGATGCTGAAACGCTTCTTTCTGAGTGAGAGAAAGTTGATTTATGCAATATTAAGAGTAAACCTTAAGAACATGAAAGATGTTTCTTTCACATGTAATGCAATGTTATTTGCAATGCAGAAGACAGATTTTCATGTGTTAGAGCTTTTTTTGAAGAGCAAGTCATTTTATAGTTTCATTGCATAGAATCATTTGTTTAGCGCTTCTAAGAACACTAATGCTGTGTTTAGTGCAACGTAGCAAATGAAGAGAAAGCATGGCCACAGATGCTGAAACGCTTCTTTCTGAGTGAGAGAAAGTTGTTTTATTTAATATTAAGAGTAAACCTTAAACCTTAAATGCAATGTTATTTGCAATGCAGAAGACAGATTTTCATGTGTTAGAGCTTTTTTTGAAGAGCAAGTCATTTTAGAGTTTCATTGCATAGAATCATTTGTTTAGCGCTTCTAAGAACACTAATGCTGTGTTTAGTGCAACGTAGCAAATGAAGAGAAAGCATGGCCACAGATGCTGAAAAACTTCTTTCTGGGTGAGAGAAAGATGTTTTATGCAATATTAAGAGTAAACATTAAGTACATGAAAGATGTTTCTTTCTCATGAAATGTAATGTTATTTGCAATGCAGAAGACAGATTTTCATGTGTTAGAGCTTTTTTTGCAGAGCAAGTCATGTTAGAGTTTCATTGCACAGGATCACTACTTTAGACCTTCTTAGAACACTAATGCTGTGTTTAGTGCAACGTAGCAAATGAAGAGAAATCATGGCCACAGATGCTGAAAAGCTTCTTTCTCAGTGAGAGAAAGTTGTTTTATTTAATATTAAGAGTAAACCTTAAGTACACGAATGATGTTTCTTTCTCATGAAATGTAATGTTACTTGCAATGCAGAAGACAGATTTTCATGTGTTACATCTTTTTTTGCAGAGCAAGTCATGTTAGAGTTTCATTGCATAGAATCACTTGTTTAGCGCTTCTAAGAACACTAATGCTGTGTTTAGTGCAACGTAGCAAATGAAGAGAAAGCATGGCCACAGATGCTGAAACGCTTCTTTCTGAGTGAGAGAAAGTTGTTTTATTTAATATTAAGAGTAAACCTTAAACCTTAAATGCAATGTTATTTGCAATGCAGA
This sequence comes from Barbus barbus, assembly GCF_936440315.1. Lineage (NCBI taxonomy): Eukaryota > Metazoa > Chordata > Actinopteri > Cypriniformes > Cyprinidae > Barbus > Barbus barbus. The sequence goes on along the minus strand of NC_136739.1, from coordinate 12,055,293 downwards.
AGACAGATTTTCATGTGTTAGAGCTTTTTTTGAAGAGCAAGTCATTTTAGAGTTTCATTGCATAGAATCATTTGTTTAGCGCTTCTAAGAAAACTTCTAAGAACGCTTCTAAGAACACTGTTTAGTGCAACGTAGCAAATGAAGAGAAAGCATGGCCACAGATGCTGAAAAACTTCTTTCTGGGTGAGAGAAAGATGTTTTATGCAATATTAAGAGTAAACCTTAAGTACATGAAAGATGTTTCTTTCTCATGAAATGTAATGTTATTTGCAATGCAGAAGACAGATTTTCATGTGTTACATCTTTTTTTGCAGAGCAAGTCATGTTAGAGTTTCATTGCACAGGATCACTACTTTAGACCTTCTTAGAACACTAATGCTGTGTTTAGTGCAACGTAGCAAATGAAGAGAAAGCATGGCCACAGATGCTGAAAAGCTTCTTTCGCAATGAGAGAAAGTTGTTTTATGCAATTTTAAGAGTAAACCTCAAGTACATGAAAGATGTTTCTTTCTCATGAAATGTAATGTTATTTGCAATGCAGAAGACAGATTTTCATGTGTTAGAGCTTTTTTTGCAGAGCAAGTCATGTTAGAGTTTCATTGCACAGGATCACTACTTTAGACCTTCTTATAACACTAATGCTTTGTTTAGTGCAACGTAGCAAATGAAGAGAAAGCATGGCCACAGATGCTGAAAAGCTTCTTTCTCAGTGAGAGAAAGTTGTTTTATGCAATTTTAAGAGTAAACCTTAAGTACACGAAAGATGTTTCTTTCTCATGAAATGTAATTTTACTTGCAATGCAGAAGACAGATTTTCATGTGTTACATCTTTTTTTGCAGAGCAAAACATGTTAGAGTTTCATTGCACAGGATCTCTACTTTAGACCTTCTTAGAACACTAATGCTGTGTTTAGTGCAACGTAGCAAATGAAGAGAAATCATGGCCACAGATGCTGAAAAGCTTCTTTCTCAGTGAGAGAAAGTTGTTTTATGCAATATTAAGAGTAAACCTCAAGTACATGAAAGATGTTTCTTTCTCATGAAATGTAATGTTATTTGCAAAGCAGAAGACAGATTTTCATGTGTTAGAGCTTTTTTTGCAGAGCAAGTCATGTTAGAGTTTCATTGCACAGGATCTCTAGTTTAGACCTTCTTTTAACACTAATGCTTTGTTTAGTGCAACGAAGAGAAAGCATGGCCACAGACGCTGAAAAGCTTCTTTCTCAGTGAGAGAAAGTTGTTTTATGCAATTTTAAGAGTAAACCTTAAGTACACGAAAGATGTTTCTTTCTCATGAAATGTAATGTTACTTGCAATGCAGAAGACAGATTTTCATGTGTTACATCTTTTTTTGCAGAGCAAAATATGTTAGAGTTTCATTGCATAGAATCACTTGTTTAGCGCTTCTAAGAACACTAATGCTGTGTTTAGTGCAACGTAGCAATTGAAGAGAAAGCATGGCCACAGATGCTGAAACGCTTCTTTCTGAGTGAGAGAAAGTTGATTTATGCAATATTAAGAGTAAACCTTAAGAACATGAAAGATGTTTCTTTCACATGTAATGCAATGTTATTTGCAATGCAGAAGACAGATTTTCATGTGTTAGAGCTTTTTTTGAAGAGCAAGTCATTTTATAGTTTCATTGCATAGAATCATTTGTTTAGCGCTTCTAAGAACACTAATGCTGTGTTTAGTGCAACGTAGCAAATGAAGAGAAAGCATGGCCACAGATGCTGAAACGCTTCTTTCTGAGTGAGAGAAAGTTGTTTTATTTAATATTAAGAGTAAACCTTAAACCTTAAATGCAATGTTATTTGCAATGCAGAAGACAGATTTTCATGTGTTAGAGCTTTTTTTGAAGAGCAAGTCATTTTAGAGTTTCATTGCATAGAATCATTTGTTTAGCGCTTCTAAGAACACTAATGCTGTGTTTAGTGCAACGTAGCAAATGAAGAGAAAGCATGGCCACAGATGCTGAAAAACTTCTTTCTGGGTGAGAGAAAGATGTTTTATGCAATATTAAGAGTAAACCTTAAGTACATGAAAGATGTTTCTTTCTCATTAAAATGTAATGTTATTTGCAATGCAGAAGACAGATTTTCATGTGTTACAGCTTTTTTTGCAGAGCAAAACATGTTAGAGTTTCATTGTACAGGATCACTACTTTAGACCTTGTTAGAACACTAATGCTGTGTTTAGTGCAACGAAGCAAATGAAGAGAAAGCATGGCCACAGATGCTGAAAAGCTTCTTTCGCAATGAGAGAAAGTTGTTTTATGCAATTTTAAGAGTAAACCTCAAGTACATGAAAGATGTTTCTTTCTCATGAAATGTAATGTTATTTGCAATGCAGATGACAGATTTTCATGTGTTGGAGCTTTTTTTGCAGAGCAAGTCATGTTAGAGTTTCATTGCACAGGATCACTAGTTTAGACCTTCTTATAACACTAATGCTTTGTTTAGTGCAACGTAGCAAATGAAGAGAAAGCATGGCCACAGATGCTGAAAAGCTTCTTTCTCAGTGAGAGAAAGTTGTTTTATGCAATTTTAAGAGTAAACCTTAAGAACATGAAAGATTTTTCTTTCACATGAAATGCAATGTTATTTGCAATGCAGAAGACAGATTTTCATGTGTTAGAGCTTTTTTTGCAGAGCAAGTCATGTTAGAGTTTCATTGCACAGGATCACTACTTTAGACCTTCTTAGAACACTAATGCTGTGTTTAGTGCAACGTAGCAAATGAAGAGAAATCATGGCCACAGATGCTGAAAAGCTTCTTTCTCAGTGAGAGAAAGTTGTTTTATGCAATATTAAGAGTAAACCTCAAGTACATGAAAGATGTTTCTTTCTTATGAAATGTAATGTTATTTGCAATGCAGAAGACAGATTTTCATGTGTTAGACCTTTTTTGCAGAGCAAGTCATGTTAGAGTTTCATTGCACAGGATCTCTAGTTTAGACCTTCTTTTAACACTAATGCTTTGTTTAGTGCAACGTAGCAAATGAAGAGAAAGCATGGCCACAGATGCTGAAACGCTTCTTTCTGAGTGAGAGAAAGTTGATTTATGCAATATTAAGAGTAAACCTTAAGAACATGAAAGATGTTTCTTTCACATGTAATGCAATGTTATTTGCAATGCAGAAGACAGATTTTCATGTGTTAGAGCTTTTTTTGAAGAGCAAGTCATTTTATAGTTTCATTGCATAGAATCATTTGTTTAGCGCTTCTAAGAACACTAATGCTGTGTTTAGTGCAACGTAGCAAATGAAGAGAAAGCATGGCCACAGATGCTGAAAAACTTCTTTCTGGGTGAGAGAAAGATGTTTTATGCAATATTAAGAGTAAACATTAAGTACATGAAAGATGTTTCTTTCTCATGAAATGTAATGTTATTTGCAATGCAGAAGATAGATTTTCATGTGTTAGAGCTTTTTTTGCAGAGCAAGTCATGTTAGAGTTTCATTGCACAGGATCACTACTTTAGACCTTCTTAGAACACTAATGCTGTGTTTAGTGCAACGTAGCAAATGAAGAGAAAGCATGGCCACAGATGCTGAAACGCTTCTTTCTGAGTGAGAGAAAGTTGTTTTATTTAATATTAAGAGTAAACCTTAAACCTTAAATGCAATGTTATTTGCAATGCAGAAGACAGATTTTCATGTGTTAGAGCTTTTTTTGAAGAGCAAGTCATTTTAGAGTTTCATTGCATAGAATCATTTGTTTAGCGCTTCTAAGAAAACTTCTAAGAACGCTTCTAAGAACACTGTTTAGTGCAACGTAGCAAATGAAGAGAAAGCATGGCCACAGATGCTGAAAAACTTCTTTCTGGGTGAGAGAAAGATGTTTTATGCAATATTAAGAGTAAACCTTAAGTACATGAAAGATGTTTCTTTCTCATGAAATGTAATGTTATTTGCAATGCAGAAGACAGATTTTCATGTGTTAGAGCTTTTTTTGCAGAGCAAGTCATGTTAGAGTTTCATTGCACAGGATCACTACTTTAGACCTTCTTATAACACTAATGCTTTGTTTAGTGCAACGTAGCAAATGAAGAGAAAGCATGGCCACAGATGCTGAAAAGCTTCTTTCTCAGTGAGAGAAAGTTGTTTTATGCAATTTTAAGAGTAAACCTTAAGTACACGAAAGATGTTTCTTTCTCATGAAATGTAATTTTACTTGCAATGCAGAAGACAGATTTTCATGTGTTACATCTTTTTTTGCAGAGCAAAACATGTTAGAGTTTCATTGCACAGGATCTCTACTTTAGACCTTCTTAGAACACTAATGCTGTGTTTAGTGCAACGTAGCAAATGAAGAGAAATCATGGCCACAGATGCTGAAAAGCTTCTTTCTCAGTGAGAGAAAGTTGTTTTATGCAATATTAAGAGTAAACCTCAAGTACATGAAAGATGTTTCTTTCTCATGAAATGTAATGTTATTTGCAAAGCAGAAGACAGATTTTCATGTGTTAGAGCTTTTTTTGCAGAGCAAGTCATGTTAGAGTTTCATTGCACAGGATCTCTAGTTTAGACCTTCTTTTAACACTAATGCTTTGTTTAGTGCAACGAAGAGAAAGCATGGCCACAGACGCTGAAAAGCTTCTTTCTCAGTGAGAGAAAGTTGTTTTATGCAATTTTAAGAGTAAACCTTAAGTACACGAAAGATGTTTCTTTCTCATGAAATGTAATGTTACTTGCAATGCAGAAGACAGATTTTCATGTGTTACATCTTTTTTTGCAGAGCAAAATATGTTAGAGTTTCATTGCATAGAATCACTTGTTTAGCGCTTCTAAGAACACTAATGCTGTGTTTAGTGCAACGTAGCAATTGAAGAGAAAGCATGGCCACAGATGCTGAAACGCTTCTTTCTGAGTGAGAGAAAGTTGATTTATGCAATATTAAGAGTAAACCTTAAGAACATGAAAGATGTTTCTTTCACATGTAATGCAATGTTATTTGCAATGCAGAAGACAGATTTTCATGTGTTAGAGCTTTTTTTGAAGAGCAAGTCATTTTATAGTTTCATTGCATAGAATCATTTGTTTAGCGCTTCTAAGAACACTAATGCTGTGTTTAGTGCAACGTAGCAAATGAAGAGAAAGCATGGCCACAGATGCTGAAACGCTTCTTTCTGAGTGAGAGAAAGTTGTTTTATTTAATATTAAGAGTAAACCTTAAACCTTAAATGCAATGTTATTTGCAATGCAGAAGACAGATTTTCATGTGTTAGAGCTTTTTTTGAAGAGCAAGTCATTTTAGAGTTTCATTGCATAGAATCATTTGTTTAGCGCTTCTAAGAACACTAATGCTGTGTTTAGTGCAACGTAGCAAATGAAGAGAAAGCATGGCCACAGATGCTGAAAAACTTCTTTCTGGGTGAGAGAAAGATGTTTTATGCAATATTAAGAGTAAACCTTAAGTACATGAAAGATGTTTCTTTCTCATTAAAATGTAATGTTATTTGCAATGCAGAAGACAGATTTTCATGTGTTACAGCTTTTTTTGCAGAGCAAAACATGTTAGAGTTTCATTGTACAGGATCACTACTTTAGACCTTCTTAGAACACTAATGCTGTGTTTAGTGCAACGAAGCAAATGAAGAGAAAGCATGGCCACAGATGCTGAAAAGCTTCTTTCGCAATGAGAGAAAGTTGTTTTATGCAATTTTAAGAGTAAACCTCAAGTACATGAAAGATGTTTCTTTCTCATGAAATGTAATGTTATTTGCAATGCAGAAGACAGATTTTCATGTGTTAGAGCTTTTTTTGCAGAGCAAGTCATGTTAGAGTTTCATTGCACAGGATCACTACTTTAGACCTTCTTATAACACTAATGCTTTGTTTAGTGCAACGTAGCAAATGAAGAGAAAGCATGGCCACAGATGCTGAAAAGCTTCTTTCTCAGTGAGAAAAAGTTGTTTTATGCAATTTTAAGAGTAAACCTTAAGTACACGAAAGATGTTTCTTTCTCATGAAATGTAATGTTACTTGCAATGCAGAAGACAGATTCTCATGTGTTACATCTTTTTTTGCAGAGCAAGTCATGTTAGAGTTTCATTGCATAGAATCACTTGTTTAGCGCTTCTAAGAACACTAATGCTGTGTTTAGTGTAACGTAGCAAATGAAGAGAAAGCATGGCCACAGATGCTGAAAAGTTTCTTTCGCAATGAGAGAAAGATGTTTTATGCAATATTAAGAGTAAACCTCAAGTACATGAAAGATGTTTCTTTCACATGAAATGTAATGTTATTTGCAATGCAGAAGACAGATTTTCATGTGTTAGAGCTTTTTTTGCAGAGCAAGTCATTTTAGAGTTTCATTGCATAGAATCATTTGTTTAGCACTTCTAAGAACACTAATGCTGTGTTTAGTGCAAAGTAGCAAATGAAGAGAAAGCATGGCCACAGATGCTGAAAAGCTTCTTTCTGGGTGAGAGAAAGATGTTTTATGCAATATTAAGAGTAAACCTTAAGTAGATGAAAGATGTTTCTTTCTTATGAAATGTAATGTTATTGGCAATGCAGAAGACAGATTTTCATGTGTTAGAGCTTTTTTTGCAGAGCAAGTCATGTTAGAGTTTCATTGCACAGGATCACTACTTTAGACCTTCTTAGAACACTAATGCTGTGTTTAGTGCAACGTAGCAAATGAAGAGAAATCATGGCCACAGATGCTGAAAAGCTTCTTTCTCAGTGAGAGAAAGTTGTTTTATGCAATATTAAGAGTAAACCTCAAGTACATGAAAGATGTTTCTTTCTTATGAAATGTAATGTTATTTGCAATGCAGAAGACAGATTTTCATGTGTTAGACCTTTTTTGCAGAGCAAGTCATGTTAGAGTTTCATTGCACAGGATCTCTAGTTTAGACCTTCTTTTAACACTAATGCTTTGTTTAGTGCAACGTAGCAAATGAAGAGAAAGCATGGCCACAGATGCTGAAACGCTTCTTTCTGAGTGAGAGAAAGTTGATTTATGCAATATTAAGAGTAAACCTTAAGAACATGAAAGATGTTTCTTTCACATGTAATGCAATGTTATTTGCAATGCAGAAGACAGATTTTCATGTGTTAGAGCTTTTTTTGAAGAGCAAGTCATTTTATAGTTTCATTGCATAGAATCATTTGTTTAGCGCTTCTAAGAACACTAATGCTGTGTTTATGCAACGTAGCAAATGAAGAGAAAGCATGGCCACAGATGCTGAAAAACTTCTTTCTGGGTGAGAGAAAGATGTTTTATGCAATATTAAGAGTAAACATTAAGTACATGAAAGATGTGTCTTTCTCATGAAATGTAATGTTATTTGCAATGCAGAAGACAGATTTTCATGTGTTAGAGCTTTTTTTGCAGAGCAAGTCATGTTAGAGTTTCATTGCACAGGATCACTACTTTAGACCTTCTTAGAACACTAATGCTGTGTTTAGTGCAACGTAGCAAATGAAGAGAAATCATGGCCACAGATGCTGAAAAGCTTCTTTCTCAGTGAGAGAAAGTTGTTTTATTTAATATTAAGAGTAAACCTTAAGTACACGAATGATGTTTCTTTCTCATGAAATGTAATGTTACTTGCAATGCAGAAGACAGATTTTCATGTGTTACATCTTTTTTTGCAGAGCAAGTCATGTTAGAGTTTCATTGCATAGAATCACTTGTTTAGCGCTTCTAAGAACACTAATGCTGTGTTTAGTGCAACGTAGCAAATGAAGAGAAAGCATGGCCACAGATGCTGAAACGCTTCTTTCTGAGTGAGAGAAAGTTGTTTTATTTAATATTAAGAGTAAACCTTAAACCTTAAATGCAATGTTATTTGCAATGCAGAAGACAGATTTTCATGTGTTAGAGCTTTTTTTGAAGAGCAAGTCATTTTAGAGTTTCATTGCATAGAATCATTTGTTTAGCGCTTCTAAGAAAACTTCTAAGAACGCTTCTAAGAACACTGTTTAGTGCAACGTAGCAAATGAAGAGAAAGCATGGCCACAGATGCTGAAAAACTTCTTTCTGGGTGAGAGAAAGATGTTTTATGCAATATTAAGAGTAAACCTTAAGTACATGAAAGATGTTTCTTTCTCATGAAATGTAATGTTATTTGCAATGCAGAAGACAGATTTTCATGTGTTACATCTTTTTTTGAAGAGCAAGTCATTTTAGAGTTTCATTGCATAGAATCATTTGTTTAGCGCTTCTAAGAACACTAATGCTGTGTTTAGTGCAACGTAGCAAATGAAGAGAAAGCATGGCCACAGATGCTGAAAAGCTTCTTTCTGGGTGAGAGAAAGATGTTTTATGCAATATTAAGAGTAAACCTTAAGTACATGAAAGATGTTTCTTTCTCATGAAATGTAATGTTATTTGCAATGCAGAAGACAGATTTTCATGTGTTAGAGCTTTTTTTGCAGAGCAAGTCATGTTAGAGATTCATTGCACAGGATCACAACTTTAGACCTTCTTAGAACACTAATGCTGTGTTTAGTGCAACGTAGCAAATGAAGAGAAATCATGGCCACAGATGCTGAAAAGCTTCTTTCTCAGTGAGAGAAAGTTGTTTTATGCAATTTTAAGAGTAAACCTTAAGTACACGAAAGATGTTTCTTTCTCATGAAATGTAATGTTACTTGCAATGCAGAAGACAGATTTTCATGTGTTACATCTTTTTTTGCAGAGCAAGTCATGTTAGAGTTTCATTGCATAGAATCACTTGTTTAGCGCTTCTAAGAACACTAATGCTGTGTTTAGTGCAACGTAGCAAATGAAGAGAAAGCATGGCCACAGATGCTGAAACGCTTCTTTCTGAGTGAGAGAAAGTTGTTTTATTTAATATTAAGAGTAAACCTTAAACCTTAAATGCAATGTTATTTGCAATGCAGAAGACAGATTTTCATGTGTTAGAGCTTTTTTTGAAGAGCAAGTCATTTTAGAGTTTCATTGCATAGAATCATTTGTTTAGCGCTTCTAAGAAAACTTCTAAGAACGCTTCTAAGAACACTGTTTAGTGCAACGTAGCAAATGAAGAGAAAGCATGGCCACAGATGCTGAAAAACTTCTTTCTGGGTGAGAGAAAGATGTTTTATGCAATATTAAGAGTAAACCTTAAGTACATGAAAGATGTTTCTTTCTCATGAAATGTAATGTTATTTGCAATGCAGAAGACAGATTTTCATGTGTTAGAGCTTTTTTTGCAGAGCAAGTCATGTTAGAGTTTCATTGCACAGGATCTCTAGTTTAGACCTTCTTTTAACACTAATGCTTTGTTTAGTGCAACGTAGCAAATGAAGAGAAAGCATGGCCACAGATGCTGAAAAGCTTCTTTCTCAGTGAGAGAAAGTTGTTTTATGCAATTTTAAGAGTAAACCTTAAGTACACGAAAGATGTTTCTTTATCATGAAATGTAATGTTACTTGCAATGCAGAAGACAGATTTTCATGTGTTACATCTTTTTTTGCAGAGCAAAATATGTTAGAGTTTCATTGCATAGAATCACTTGTTTAGCGCTTCTAAGAACACTAATGCTGTGTTTAGTGCAACGTAGCAATTGAAGAGGAAGCATGGCCACAGATGCTGAAACGCTTCTTTCTGGATGAGAGAAAGATGTTTTATGCAATATTAAGAGTAAACCTTAAGTACATGAAAGATGTTTCTTTCACATGAAATGTAATGTTACTTGCAATGCAGAAGACAGATTTTCATGTGTTACATCTTTTTTTGCAGAGCAAGTCATGTTAGAGTTTCATTGCACAGGATCACTACTTTAGACCTTCTTAGAACACTAATGCTGTGTTTAGTGCAACGTAGCAAATGAAGAGAAATCATGGCCACAGATGCTGAAAAGCTTCTTTCTCAGTGAGAGAAAGTTGTTTTATGCAATTTTAAGAGTAAACCCTAAGTACACGAATGATGTTTCTTTCTCATGAACTGTAATGTTACTTGCAATGCAGAAGACAGATTTTCATGTGTTACATCTTTTTTTGCCGAGCAAGTCATGTTAGAGTTTCATTGCATAGAATCACTTGTTTAGCGCTTCTAAGAACACTAATGCTGTGTTTAGTGCAACGTAGCAAATGAAGAGAAAGCATGGCCACAGATGCTGAAACGTTTCTTTCTGAGTGAGAGAAAGTTGTTTTATTTAATATTAAGAGTAAACCTTAAACCTTAAATGCAATGTTATTTGCAATGCAGAAGACAGATTTTCATGTGTTAGAGCTTTTTTTGAAGAGCAAGTCATTTTAGAGTTTCATTGCATAGAATCATTTGTTTAGCGCTTCTAAGAACACTAATGCTGTGTTTAGTGCAACGTAGCAAATGAAGAGAAAGCATGGCCACAGATGCTGAAAAGCTTCTTTCTCAGTGAGAGAAAGATGTTTTATGCAATTTTAAGAGTAAACCTCAAGTACATGAAAGATGTTTCTTTCTCATGAAATGTAATGTTATTTGCAATGCAGAAGACAGATTTCCATGTTTGGGAGCTTTTTTTGCAGAGCAAGTCATTTTAGAGTTTCATTGCATAGAATCATTTGTTTAGCACTTCTAAGAACACTAATGCTGTGTTTAGTGCAAAGTAGCAAATGAAGAGAAAGCATGGCCACAGATGCTGAAACGCTTCTTTCTGAGTGAGAGAAAGATGTTTTATGCAATATTAAGAGTAAACCTTAAACCTTAAATGCAATGTTATTTGCAATGCAGAAGACAGATTTTCATGTGTTAGAGCTTTTTTTGAAGAGCAAGTCATTTTAGAGTTTCATTGCATAGAATCATTTGTTTAGCGCTTCTAAGAACACTAATGCTGTGTTTAGTGCAACGTAGCAAATGAAGAGAAAGCATGGCCACAGATGCTGAAAAACTTCTTTCTGGGTGAGAGAAAGATGTTTTATGCAATATTAAGAGTAAACCTTAAGTACATGAAAGATGTTTCTTTCTCATTAAAATGTAATGTTATTTGCAATGCAGAAGACAGATTTTCATGTGTTACAGCTTTTTTTGCAGAGCAAAACATGTTAGAGTTTCATTGTACAGGATCACTACTTTAGACCTTCTTAGAACACTAATGCTGTGTTTAGTGCAACGAAGCAAATGAAGAGAAAGCATGGCCACAGATGCTGAAAAGCTTCTTTCGCAATGAGAGAAAGTTGTTTTATGCAATTTTAAGAGTAAACCTCAAGTACATGAAAGATGTTTCTTTCTCATGAAATGTAATGTTATTTGCAATGCAGAAGACAGATTTTCATGTGTTAGAGCTTTTTTTGCAGAGCAAGTCATGTTAGAGTTTCATTGCACAGGATCACTACTTTAGACCTTCTTATAACACTAATGCTTTGTTTAGTGCAACGTAGCAAATGAAGAGAAAGCATGGCCACAGATGCTGAAAAGCTTCTTTCTCAGTGAGAAAAAGTTGTTTTATGCAATTTTAAGAGTAAACCTTAAGTACACGAAAGATGTTTCTTTCTCATGAAATGTAATGTTACTTGCAATGCAGAAGACAGATTCTCATGTGTTACATCTTTTTTTGCAGAGCAAGTCATGTTAGAGTTTCATTGCATAGAATCACTTGTTTAGCGCTTCTAAGAACACTAATGCTGTGTTTAGTGTAACGTAGCAAATGAAGAGAAAGCATGGCCACAGATGCTGAAAAGTTTCTTTCGCAATGAGAGAAAGATGTTTTATGCAATATTAAGAGTAAACCTCAAGTACATGAAAGATGTTTCTTTCACATGAAATGTAATGTTATTTGCAATGCAGAAGACAGATTTTCATGTGTTAGAGCTTTTTTTGCAGAGCAAGTCATTTTAGAGTTTCATTGCATAGAATCATTTGTTTAGCACTTCTAAGAACACTAATGCTGTGTTTAGTGCAAAGTAGCAAATGAAGAGAAAGCATGGCCACAGATGCTGAAAAGCTTCTTTCTGGGTGAGAGAAAGATGTTTTATGCAATATTAAGAGTAAACCTTAAGTAGATGAAAGATGTTTCTTTCTTATGAAATGTAATGTTATTGGCAATGCAGAAGACAGATTTTCATGTGTTAGAGCTTTTTTTGCAGAGCAAGTCATGTTAGAGTTTCATTGCACAGGATCACTACTTTAGACCTTCTTAGAACACTAATGCTGTGTTTAGTGCAACGTAGCAAATGAAGAGAAATCATGGCCACAGATGCTGAAAAGCTTCTTTCTCAGTGAGAGAAAGTTGTTTTATGCAATATTAAGAGTAAACCTCAAGTACATGAAAGATGTTTCTTTCTTATGAAATGTAATGTTATTTGCAATGCAGAAGACAGATTTTCATGTGTTAGACCTTTTTTGCAGAGCAAGTCATGTTAGAGTTTCATTGCACAGGATCTCTAGTTTAGACCTTCTTTTAACACTAATGCTTTGTTTAGTGCAACGTAGCAAATGAAGAGAAAGCATGGCCACAGATGCTGAAACGCTTCTTTCTGAGTGAGAGAAAGTTGATTTATGCAATATTAAGAGTAAACCTTAAGAACATGAAAGATGTTTCTTTCACATGTAATGCAATGTTATTTGCAATGCAGAAGACAGATTTTCATGTGTTAGAGCTTTTTTTGAAGAGCAAGTCATTTTATAGTTTCATTGCATAGAATCATTTGTTTAGCGCTTCTAAGAACACTAATGCTGTGTTTATGCAACGTAGCAAATGAAGAGAAAGCATGGCCACAGATGCTGAAAAACTTCTTTCTGGGTGAGAGAAAGATGTTTTATGCAATATTAAGAGTAAACATTAAGTACATGAAAGATGTGTCTTTCTCATGAAATGTAATGTTATTTGCAATGCAGAAGACAGATTTTCATGTGTTAGAGCTTTTTTTGCAGAGCAAGTCATGTTAGAGTTTCATTGCACAGGATCACTACTTTAGACCTTCTTAGAACACTAATGCTGTGTTTAGTGCAACGTAGCAAATGAAGAGAAATCATGGCCACAGATGCTGAAAAGCTTCTTTCTCAGTGAGAGAAAGTTGTTTTATTTAATATTAAGAGTAAACCTTAAGTACACGAATGATGTTTCTTTCTCATGAAATGTAATGTTACTTGCAATGCAGAAGACAGATTTTCATGTGTTACATCTTTTTTTGCAGAGCAAGTCATGTTAGAGTTTCATTGCATAGAATCACTTGTTTAGCGCTTCTAAGAACACTAATGCTGTGTTTAGTGCAACGTAGCAAATGAAGAGAAAGCATGGCCACAGATGCTGAAACGCTTCTTTCTGAGTGAGAGAAAGTTGTTTTATTTAATATTAAGAGTAAACCTTAAACCTTAAATGCAATGTTATTTGCAATGCAGAAGACAGATTTTCATGTGTTAGAGCTTTTTTTGAAGAGCAAGTCATTTTAGAGTTTCATTGCATAGAATCATTTGTTTAGCGCTTCTAAGAAAACTTCTAAGAACGCTTCTAAGAACACTGTTTAGTGCAACGTAGCAAATGAAGAGAAAGCATGGCCACAGATGCTGAAAAACTTCTTTCTGGGTGAGAGAAAGATGTTTTATGCAATATTAAGAGTAAACCTTAAGTACATGAAAGATGTTTCTTTCTCATGAAATGTAATGTTATTTGCAATGCAGAAGACAGATTTTCATGTGTTACATCTTTTTTTGAAGAGCAAGTCATTTTAGAGTTTCATTGCATAGAATCATTTGTTTAGCGCTTCTAAGAACACTAATGCTGTGTTTAGTGCAACGTAGCAAATGAAGAGAAAGCATGGCCACAGATGCTGAAAAGCTTCTTTCTGGGTGAGAGAAAGATGTTTTATGCAATATTAAGAGTAAACCTTAAGTACATGAAAGATGTTTCTTTCTCATGAAATGTAATGTTATTTGCAATGCAGAAGACAGATTTTCATGTGTTAGAGCTTTTTTTGCAGAGCAAGTCATGTTAGAGATTCATTGCACAGGATCACAACTTTAGACCTTCTTAGAACACTAATGCTGTGTTTAGTGCAACGTAGCAAATGAAGAGAAATCATGGCCACAGATGCTGAAAAGCTTCTTTCTCAGTGAGAGAAAGTTGTTTTATGCAATTTTAAGAGTAAACCTTAAGTACACGAAAGATGTTTCTTTCTCATGAAATGTAATGTTACTTGCAATGCAGAAGACAGATTTTCATGTGTTACATCTTTTTTTGCAGAGCAAGTCATGTTAGAGTTTCATTGCATAGAATCACTTGTTTAGCGCTTCTAAGAACACTAATGCTGTGTTTAGTGCAACGTAGCAAATGAAGAGAAAGCATGGCCACAGATGCTGAAACGCTTCTTTCTGAGTGAGAGAAAGTTGTTTTATTTAATATTAAGAGTAAACCTTAAACCTTAAATGCAATGTTATTTGCAATGCAGAAGACAGATTTTCATGTGTTAGAGCTTTTTTTGAAGAGCAAGTCATTTTAGAGTTTCATTGCATAGAATCATTTGTTTAGCGCTTCTAAGAAAACTTCTAAGAACGCTTCTAAGAACACTGTTTAGTGCAACGTAGCAAATGAAGAGAAAGCATGGCCACAGATGCTGAAAAACTTCTTTCTGGGTGAGAGAAAGATGTTTTATGCAATATTAAGAGTAAACCTTAAGTACATGAAAGATGTTTCTTTCTCATGAAATGTAATGTTATTTGCAATGCAGAAGACAGATTTTCATGTGTTAGAGCTTTTTTTGCAGAGCAAGTCATGTTAGAGTTTCATTGCACAGGATCTCTAGTTTAGACCTTCTTTTAACACTAATGCTTTGTTTAGTGCAACGTAGCAAATGAAGAGAAAGCATGGCCACAGATGCTGAAAAGCTTCTTTCTCAGTGAGAGAAAGTTGTTTTATGCAATTTTAAGAGTAAACCTTAAGTACACGAAAGATGTTTCTTTATCATGAAATGTAATGTTACTTGCAATGCAGAAGACAGATTTTCATGTGTTACATCTTTTTTTGCAGAGCAAAATATGTTAGAGTTTCATTGCATAGAATCACTTGTTTAGCGCTTCTAAGAACACTAATGCTGTGTTTAGTGCAACGTAGCAATTGAAGAGGAAGCATGGCCACAGATGCTGAAACGCTTCTTTCTGGATGAGAGAAAGATGTTTTATGCAATATTAAGAGTAAACCTTAAGTACATGAAAGATGTTTCTTTCACATGAAATGTAATGTTACTTGCAATGCAGAAGACAGATTTTCATGTGTTACATCTTTTTTTGCAGAGCAAGTCATGTTAGAGTTTCATTGCACAGGATCACTACTTTAGACCTTCTTAGAACACTAATGCTGTGTTTAGTGCAACGTAGCAAATGAAGAGAAATCATGGCCACAGATGCTGAAAAGCTTCTTTCTCAGTGAGAGAAAGTTGTTTTATGCAATTTTAAGAGTAAACCCTAAGTACACGAATGATGTTTCTTTCTCATGAACTGTAATGTTACTTGCAATGCAGAAGACAGATTTTCATGTGTTACATCTTTTTTTGCCGAGCAAGTCATGTTAGAGTTTCATTGCATAGAATCACTTGTTTAGCGCTTCTAAGAACACTAATGCTGTGTTTAGTGCAACGTAGCAAATGAAGAGAAAGCATGGCCACAGATGCTGAAACGTTTCTTTCTGAGTGAGAGAAAGTTGTTTTATTTAATATTAAGAGTAAACCTTAAACCTTAAATGCAATGTTATTTGCAATGCAGAAGACAGATTTTCATGTGTTAGAGCTTTTTTTGAAGAGCAAGTCATTTTAGAGTTTCATTGCATAGAATCATTTGTTTAGCGCTTCTAAGAACACTAATGCTGTGTTTAGTGCAACGTAGCAAATGAAGAGAAAGCATGGCCACAGATGCTGAAAAGCTTCTTTCTCAGTGAGAGAAAGATGTTTTATGCAATTTTAAGAGTAAACCTCAAGTACATGAAAGATGTTTCTTTCTCATGAAATGTAATGTTATTTGCAATGCAGAAGACAGATTTCCATGTTTGGGAGCTTTTTTTGCAGAGCAAGTCATTTTAGAGTTTCATTGCATAGAATCATTTGTTTAGCACTTCTAAGAACACTAATGCTGTGTTTAGTGCAAAGTAGCAAATGAAGAGAAAGCATGGCCACAGATGCTGAAAAGCTTCTTTCTGGGTGAGAGAAAGATGTTTTATGCAATATTAAGAGTAAACATTAAGTACATGAAAGATGTTTCTTTCTCATGAAATGTAATGTTATTTGCAATGCAGAAGACAGATTTTCATGTGTTAGAGCTTTTTTTGCAGAGCAAGTCATGTTAGAGTTTCATTGCACAGGATCACTACTTTAGACCTTCTTAGAACACTAATGCTGTGTTTAGTGCAACGTAGCAAATGAAGAGAAATCATGGCCACAGATGCTGAAAAGCTTCTTTCTCAGTGAGAGAAAGTTGTTTTATTTAATATTAAGAGTAAACCTTAAGTACACGAATGATGTTTCTTTCTCATGAAATGTAATGTTACTTGCAATGCAGAAGACAGATTTTCATGTGTTACATCTTTTTTTGCAGAGCAAGTCATGTTAGAGTTTCATTGCATAGAATCACTTGTTTAGCGCTTCTAAGAACACTAATGCTGTGTTTAGTGCAACGTAGCAAATGAAGAGAAAGCATGGCCACAGATGCTGAAACGCTTCTTTCTGAGTGAGAGAAAGTTGTTTTATTTAATATTAAGAGTAAACCTTAAACCTTAAATGCAATGTTATTTGCAATGCAGAAGACAGATTTTCATGTGTTAGAGCTTTTTTTGAAGAGCAAGTCATTTTAGAGTTTCATTGCATAGAATCATTTGTTTAGCGCTTCTAAGAAAACTTCTAAGAACGCTTCTAAGAACACTGTTTAGTGCAACGTAGCAAATGAAGAGAAAGCATGGCCACAGATGCTGAAAAACTTCTTTCTGGGTGAGAGAAAGATGTTTTATGCAATATTAAGAGTAAACCTTAAGTACATGAAAGATGTTTCTTTCTCATGAAATGTAATGTTATTTGCAATGCAGAAGACAGATTTTCATGTGTTACATCTTTTTTTGCAGAGCAAGTCATGTTAGAGTTTCATTGCACAGGATCACTACTTTAGACCTTCTTAGAACACTAATGCTGTGTTTAGTGCAACGTAGCAAATGAAGAGAAAGCATGGCCACAGATGCTGAAAAGCTTCTTTCGCAATGAGAGAAAGTTGTTTTATGCAATTTTAAGAGTAAACCTCAAGTACATGAAAGATGTTTCTTTCTCATGAAATGTAATGTTATTTGCAATGCAGAAGACAGATTTTCATGTGTTAGAGCTTTTTTTGCAGAGCAAGTCATGTTAGAGTTTCATTGCACAGGATCACTACTTTAGACCTTCTTATAACACTAATGCTTTGTTTAGTGCAACGTAGCAAATGAAGAGAAAGCATGGCCACAGATGCTGAAAAGCTTCTTTCTCAGTGAGAGAAAGTTGTTTTATGCAATTTTAAGAGTAAACCTTAAGTACACGAAAGATGTTTCTTTCTCATGAAATGTAATTTTACTTGCAATGCAGAAGACAGATTTTCATGTGTTACATCTTTTTTTGCAGAGCAAAACATGTTAGAGTTTCATTGCACAGGATCTCTACTTTAGACCTTCTTAGAACACTAATGCTGTGTTTAGTGCAACGTAGCAAATGAAGAGAAATCATGGCCACAGATGCTGAAAAGCTTCTTTCTCAGTGAGAGAAAGTTGTTTTATGCAATATTAAGAGTAAACCTCAAGTACATGAAAGATGTTTCTTTCTCATGAAATGTAATGTTATTTGCAAAGCAGAAGACAGATTTTCATGTGTTAGAGCTTTTTTTGCAGAGCAAGTCATGTTAGAGTTTCATTGCACAGGATCTCTAGTTTAGACCTTCTTTTAACACTAATGCTTTGTTTAGTGCAACGAAGAGAAAGCATGGCCACAGACGCTGAAAAGCTTCTTTCTCAGTGAGAGAAAGTTGTTTTATGCAATTTTAAGAGTAAACCTTAAGTACACGAAAGATGTTTCTTTCTCATGAAATGTAATGTTACTTGCAATGCAGAAGACAGATTTTCATGTGTTACATCTTTTTTTGCAGAGCAAAATATGTTAGAGTTTCATTGCATAGAATCACTTGTTTAGCGCTTCTAAGAACACTAATGCTGTGTTTAGTGCAACGTAGCAATTGAAGAGAAAGCATGGCCACAGATGCTGAAACGCTTCTTTCTGAGTGAGAGAAAGTTGATTTATGCAATATTAAGAGTAAACCTTAAGAACATGAAAGATGTTTCTTTCACATGTAATGCAATGTTATTTGCAATGCAGAAGACAGATTTTCATGTGTTAGAGCTTTTTTTGAAGAGCAAGTCATTTTATAGTTTCATTGCATAGAATCATTTGTTTAGCGCTTCTAAGAACACTAATGCTGTGTTTAGTGCAACGTAGCAAATGAAGAGAAAGCATGGCCACAGATGCTGAAACGCTTCTTTCTGAGTGAGAGAAAGTTGTTTTATTTAATATTAAGAGTAAACCTTAAACCTTAAATGCAATGTTATTTGCAATGCAGAAGACAGATTTTCATGTGTTAGAGCTTTTTTTGAAGAGCAAGTCATTTTAGAGTTTCATTGCATAGAATCATTTGTTTAGCGCTTCTAAGAACACTAATGCTGTGTTTAGTGCAACGTAGCAAATGAAGAGAAAGCATGGCCACAGATGCTGAAAAACTTCTTTCTGGGTGAGAGAAAGATGTTTTATGCAATATTAAGAGTAAACCTTAAGTACATGAAAGATGTTTCTTTCTCATTAAAATGTAATGTTATTTGCAATGCAGAAGACAGATTTTCATGTGTTACAGCTTTTTTTGCAGAGCAAAACATGTTAGAGTTTCATTGTACAGGATCACTACTTTAGACCTTGTTAGAACACTAATGCTGTGTTTAGTGCAACGAAGCAAATGAAGAGAAAGCATGGCCACAGATGCTGAAAAGCTTCTTTCGCAATGAGAGAAAGTTGTTTTATGCAATTTTAAGAGTAAACCTCAAGTACATGAAAGATGTTTCTTTCTCATGAAATGTAATGTTATTTGCAATGCAGATGACAGATTTTCATGTGTTGGAGCTTTTTTTGCAGAGCAAGTCATGTTAGAGTTTCATTGCACAGGATCACTAGTTTAGACCTTCTTATAACACTAATGCTTTGTTTAGTGCAACGTAGCAAATGAAGAGAAAGCATGGCCACAGATGCTGAAAAGCTTCTTTCTCAGTGAGAGAAAGTTGTTTTATGCAATTTTAAGAGTAAACCTTAAGAACATGAAAGATTTTTCTTTCACATGAAATGCAATGTTATTTGCAATGCAGAAGACAGATTTTCATGTGTTAGAGCTTTTTTTGCAGAGCAAGTCATGTTAGAGTTTCATTGCACAGGATCACTACTTTAGACCTTCTTAGAACACTAATGCTGTGTTTAGTGCAACGTAGCAAATGAAGAGAAATCATGGCCACAGATGCTGAAAAGCTTCTTTCTCAGTGAGAGAAAGTTGTTTTATGCAATATTAAGAGTAAACCTCAAGTACATGAAAGATGTTTCTTTCTTATGAAATGTAATGTTATTTGCAATGCAGAAGACAGATTTTCATGTGTTAGACCTTTTTTGCAGAGCAAGTCATGTTAGAGTTTCATTGCACAGGATCTCTAGTTTAGACCTTCTTTTAACACTAATGCTTTGTTTAGTGCAACGTAGCAAATGAAGAGAAAGCATGGCCACAGATGCTGAAACGCTTCTTTCTGAGTGAGAGAAAGTTGATTTATGCAATATTAAGAGTAAACCTTAAGAACATGAAAGATGTTTCTTTCACATGTAATGCAATGTTATTTGCAATGCAGAAGACAGATTTTCATGTGTTAGAGCTTTTTTTGAAGAGCAAGTCATTTTATAGTTTCATTGCATAGAATCATTTGTTTAGCGCTTCTAAGAACACTAATGCTGTGTTTAGTGCAACGTAGCAAATGAAGAGAAAGCATGGCCACAGATGCTGAAAAACTTCTTTCTGGGTGAGAGAAAGATGTTTTATGCAATATTAAGAGTAAACATTAAGTACATGAAAGATGTTTCTTTCTCATGAAATGTAATGTTATTTGCAATGCAGAAGATAGATTTTCATGTGTTAGAGCTTTTTTTGCAGAGCAAGTCATGTTAGAGTTTCATTGCACAGGATCACTACTTTAGACCTTCTTAGAACACTAATGCTGTGTTTAGTGCAACGTAGCAAATGAAGAGAAAGCATGGCCACAGATGCTGAAACGCTTCTTTCTGAGTGAGAGAAAGTTGTTTTATTTAATATTAAGAGTAAACCTTAAACCTTAAATGCAATGTTATTTGCAATGCAGAAGACAGATTTTCATGTGTTAGAGCTTTTTTTGAAGAGCAAGTCATTTTAGAGTTTCATTGCATAGAATCATTTGTTTAGCGCTTCTAAGAAAACTTCTAAGAACGCTTCTAAGAACACTGTTTAGTGCAACGTAGCAAATGAAGAGAAAGCATGGCCACAGATGCTGAAAAACTTCTTTCTGGGTGAGAGAAAGATGTTTTATGCAATATTAAGAGTAAACCTTAAGTACATGAAAGATGTTTCTTTCTCATGAAATGTAATGTTATTTGCAATGCAGAAGACAGATTTTCATGTGTTAGAGCTTTTTTTGCAGAGCAAGTCATGTTAGAGTTTCATTGCACAGGATCACTACTTTAGACCTTCTTATAACACTAATGCTTTGTTTAGTGCAACGTAGCAAATGAAGAGAAAGCATGGCCACAGATGCTGAAAAGCTTCTTTCTCAGTGAGAGAAAGTTGTTTTATGCAATTTTAAGAGTAAACCTTAAGTACACGAAAGATGTTTCTTTCTCATGAAATGTAATTTTACTTGCAATGCAGAAGACAGATTTTCATGTGTTACATCTTTTTTTGCAGAGCAAAACATGTTAGAGTTTCATTGCACAGGATCTCTACTTTAGACCTTCTTAGAACACTAATGCTGTGTTTAGTGCAACGTAGCAAATGAAGAGAAATCATGGCCACAGATGCTGAAAAGCTTCTTTCTCAGTGAGAGAAAGTTGTTTTATGCAATATTAAGAGTAAACCTCAAGTACATGAAAGATGTTTCTTTCTCATGAAATGTAATGTTATTTGCAAAGCAGAAGACAGATTTTCATGTGTTAGAGCTTTTTTTGCAGAGCAAGTCATGTTAGAGTTTCATTGCACAGGATCTCTAGTTTAGACCTTCTTTTAACACTAATGCTTTGTTTAGTGCAACGAAGAGAAAGCATGGCCACAGACGCTGAAAAGCTTCTTTCTCAGTGAGAGAAAGTTGTTTTATGCAATTTTAAGAGTAAACCTTAAGTACACGAAAGATGTTTCTTTCTCATGAAATGTAATGTTACTTGCAATGCAGAAGACAGATTTTCATGTGTTACATCTTTTTTTGCAGAGCAAAATATGTTAGAGTTTCATTGCATAGAATCACTTGTTTAGCGCTTCTAAGAACACTAATGCTGTGTTTAGTGCAACGTAGCAATTGAAGAGAAAGCATGGCCACAGATGCTGAAACGCTTCTTTCTGAGTGAGAGAAAGTTGATTTATGCAATATTAAGAGTAAACCTTAAGAACATGAAAGATGTTTCTTTCACATGTAATGCAATGTTATTTGCAATGCAGAAGACAGATTTTCATGTGTTAGAGCTTTTTTTGAAGAGCAAGTCATTTTATAGTTTCATTGCATAGAATCATTTGTTTAGCGCTTCTAAGAACACTAATGCTGTGTTTAGTGCAACGTAGCAAATGAAGAGAAAGCATGGCCACAGATGCTGAAACGCTTCTTTCTGAGTGAGAGAAAGTTGTTTTATTTAATATTAAGAGTAAACCTTAAACCTTAAATGCAATGTTATTTGCAATGCAGAAGACAGATTTTCATGTGTTAGAGCTTTTTTTGAAGAGCAAGTCATTTTAGAGTTTCATTGCATAGAATCATTTGTTTAGCGCTTCTAAGAACACTAATGCTGTGTTTAGTGCAACGTAGCAAATGAAGAGAAAGCATGGCCACAGATGCTGAAAAACTTCTTTCTGGGTGAGAGAAAGATGTTTTATGCAATATTAAGAGTAAACCTTAAGTACATGAAAGATGTTTCTTTCTCATTAAAATGTAATGTTATTTGCAATGCAGAAGACAGATTTTCATGTGTTACAGCTTTTTTTGCAGAGCAAAACATGTTAGAGTTTCATTGTACAGGATCACTACTTTAGACCTTCTTAGAACACTAATGCTGTGTTTAGTGCAACGAAGCAAATGAAGAGAAAGCATGGCCACAGATGCTGAAAAGCTTCTTTCGCAATGAGAGAAAGTTGTTTTATGCAATTTTAAGAGTAAACCTCAAGTACATGAAAGATGTTTCTTTCTCATGAAATGTAATGTTATTTGCAATGCAGAAGACAGATTTTCATGTGTTAGAGCTTTTTTTGCAGAGCAAGTCATGTTAGAGTTTCATTGCACAGGATCACTACTTTAGACCTTCTTATAACACTAATGCTTTGTTTAGTGCAACGTAGCAAATGAAGAGAAAGCATGGCCACAGATGCTGAAAAGCTTCTTTCTCAGTGAGAAAAAGTTGTTTTATGCAATTTTAAGAGTAAACCTTAAGTACACGAAAGATGTTTCTTTCTCATGAAATGTAATGTTACTTGCAATGCAGAAGACAGATTCTCATGTGTTACATCTTTTTTTGCAGAGCAAGTCATGTTAGAGTTTCATTGCATAGAATCACTTGTTTAGCGCTTCTAAGAACACTAATGCTGTGTTTAGTGTAACGTAGCAAATGAAGAGAAAGCATGGCCACAGATGCTGAAAAGTTTCTTTCGCAATGAGAGAAAGATGTTTTATGCAATATTAAGAGTAAACCTCAAGTACATGAAAGATGTTTCTTTCACATGAAATGTAATGTTATTTGCAATGCAGAAGACAGATTTTCATGTGTTAGAGCTTTTTTTGCAGAGCAAGTCATTTTAGAGTTTCATTGCATAGAATCATTTGTTTAGCACTTCTAAGAACACTAATGCTGTGTTTAGTGCAAAGTAGCAAATGAAGAGAAAGCATGGCCACAGATGCTGAAAAGCTTCTTTCTGGGTGAGAGAAAGATGTTTTATGCAATATTAAGAGTAAACCTTAAGTAGATGAAAGATGTTTCTTTCTTATGAAATGTAATGTTATTGGCAATGCAGAAGACAGATTTTCATGTGTTAGAGCTTTTTTTGCAGAGCAAGTCATGTTAGAGTTTCATTGCACAGGATCACTACTTTAGACCTTCTTAGAACACTAATGCTGTGTTTAGTGCAACGTAGCAAATGAAGAGAAATCATGGCCACAGATGCTGAAAAGCTTCTTTCTCAGTGAGAGAAAGTTGTTTTATGCAATATTAAGAGTAAACCTCAAGTACATGAAAGATGTTTCTTTCTTATGAAATGTAATGTTATTTGCAATGCAGAAGACAGATTTTCATGTGTTAGACCTTTTTTGCAGAGCAAGTCATGTTAGAGTTTCATTGCACAGGATCTCTAGTTTAGACCTTCTTTTAACACTAATGCTTTGTTTAGTGCAACGTAGCAAATGAAGAGAAAGCATGGCCACAGATGCTGAAACGCTTCTTTCTGAGTGAGAGAAAGTTGATTTATGCAATATTAAGAGTAAACCTTAAGAACATGAAAGATGTTTCTTTCACATGTAATGCAATGTTATTTGCAATGCAGAAGACAGATTTTCATGTGTTAGAGCTTTTTTTGAAGAGCAAGTCATTTTATAGTTTCATTGCATAGAATCATTTGTTTAGCGCTTCTAAGAACACTAATGCTGTGTTTATGCAACGTAGCAAATGAAGAGAAAGCATGGCCACAGATGCTGAAAAACTTCTTTCTGGGTGAGAGAAAGATGTTTTATGCAATATTAAGAGTAAACATTAAGTACATGAAAGATGTGTCTTTCTCATGAAATGTAATGTTATTTGCAATGCAGAAGACAGATTTTCATGTGTTAGAGCTTTTTTTGCAGAGCAAGTCATGTTAGAGTTTCATTGCACAGGATCACTACTTTAGACCTTCTTAGAACACTAATGCTGTGTTTAGTGCAACGTAGCAAATGAAGAGAAATCATGGCCACAGATGCTGAAAAGCTTCTTTCTCAGTGAGAGAAAGTTGTTTTATTTAATATTAAGAGTAAACCTTAAGTACACGAATGATGTTTCTTTCTCATGAAATGTAATGTTACTTGCAATGCAGAAGACAGATTTTCATGTGTTACATCTTTTTTTGCAGAGCAAGTCATGTTAGAGTTTCATTGCATAGAATCACTTGTTTAGCGCTTCTAAGAACACTAATGCTGTGTTTAGTGCAACGTAGCAAATGAAGAGAAAGCATGGCCACAGATGCTGAAACGCTTCTTTCTGAGTGAGAGAAAGTTGTTTTATTTAATATTAAGAGTAAACCTTAAACCTTAAATGCAATGTTATTTGCAATGCAGAAGACAGATTTTCATGTGTTAGAGCTTTTTTTGAAGAGCAAGTCATTTTAGAGTTTCATTGCATAGAATCATTTGTTTAGCGCTTCTAAGAAAACTTCTAAGAACGCTTCTAAGAACACTGTTTAGTGCAACGTAGCAAATGAAGAGAAAGCATGGCCACAGATGCTGAAAAACTTCTTTCTGGGTGAGAGAAAGATGTTTTATGCAATATTAAGAGTAAACCTTAAGTACATGAAAGATGTTTCTTTCTCATGAAATGTAATGTTATTTGCAATGCAGAAGACAGATTTTCATGTGTTACATCTTTTTTTGAAGAGCAAGTCATTTTAGAGTTTCATTGCATAGAATCATTTGTTTAGCGCTTCTAAGAACACTAATGCTGTGTTTAGTGCAACGTAGCAAATGAAGAGAAAGCATGGCCACAGATGCTGAAAAGCTTCTTTCTGGGTGAGAGAAAGATGTTTTATGCAATATTAAGAGTAAACCTTAAGTACATGAAAGATGTTTCTTTCTCATGAAATGTAATGTTATTTGCAATGCAGAAGACAGATTTTCATGTGTTAGAGCTTTTTTTGCAGAGCAAGTCATGTTAGAGATTCATTGCACAGGATCACAACTTTAGACCTTCTTAGAACACTAATGCTGTGTTTAGTGCAACGTAGCAAATGAAGAGAAATCATGGCCACAGATGCTGAAAAGCTTCTTTCTCAGTGAGAGAAAGTTGTTTTATGCAATTTTAAGAGTAAACCTTAAGTACACGAAAGATGTTTCTTTCTCATGAAATGTAATGTTACTTGCAATGCAGAAGACAGATTTTCATGTGTTACATCTTTTTTTGCAGAGCAAGTCATGTTAGAGTTTCATTGCATAGAATCACTTGTTTAGCGCTTCTAAGAACACTAATGCTGTGTTTAGTGCAACGTAGCAAATGAAGAGAAAGCATGGCCACAGATGCTGAAACGCTTCTTTCTGAGTGAGAGAAAGTTGTTTTATTTAATATTAAGAGTAAACCTTAAACCTTAAATGCAATGTTATTTGCAATGCAGAAGACAGATTTTCATGTGTTAGAGCTTTTTTTGAAGAGCAAGTCATTTTAGAGTTTCATTGCATAGAATCATTTGTTTAGCGCTTCTAAGAAAACTTCTAAGAACGCTTCTAAGAACACTGTTTAGTGCAACGTAGCAAATGAAGAGAAAGCATGGCCACAGATGCTGAAAAACTTCTTTCTGGGTGAGAGAAAGATGTTTTATGCAATATTAAGAGTAAACCTTAAGTACATGAAAGATGTTTCTTTCTCATGAAATGTAATGTTATTTGCAATGCAGAAGACAGATTTTCATGTGTTAGAGCTTTTTTTGCAGAGCAAGTCATGTTAGAGTTTCATTGCACAGGATCTCTAGTTTAGACCTTCTTTTAACACTAATGCTTTGTTTAGTGCAACGTAGCAAATGAAGAGAAAGCATGGCCACAGATGCTGAAAAGCTTCTTTCTCAGTGAGAGAAAGTTGTTTTATGCAATTTTAAGAGTAAACCTTAAGTACACGAAAGATGTTTCTTTATCATGAAATGTAATGTTACTTGCAATGCAGAAGACAGATTTTCATGTGTTACATCTTTTTTTGCAGAGCAAAATATGTTAGAGTTTCATTGCATAGAATCACTTGTTTAGCGCTTCTAAGAACACTAATGCTGTGTTTAGTGCAACGTAGCAATTGAAGAGGAAGCATGGCCACAGATGCTGAAACGCTTCTTTCTGGATGAGAGAAAGATGTTTTATGCAATATTAAGAGTAAACCTTAAGTACATGAAAGATGTTTCTTTCACATGAAATGTAATGTTACTTGCAATGCAGAAGACAGATTTTCATGTGTTACATCTTTTTTTGCAGAGCAAGTCATGTTAGAGTTTCATTGCACAGGATCACTACTTTAGACCTTCTTAGAACACTAATGCTGTGTTTAGTGCAACGTAGCAAATGAAGAGAAATCATGGCCACAGATGCTGAAAAGCTTCTTTCTCAGTGAGAGAAAGTTGTTTTATGCAATTTTAAGAGTAAACCCTAAGTACACGAATGATGTTTCTTTCTCATGAACTGTAATGTTACTTGCAATGCAGAAGACAGATTTTCATGTGTTACATCTTTTTTTGCCGAGCAAGTCATGTTAGAGTTTCATTGCATAGAATCACTTGTTTAGCGCTTCTAAGAACACTAATGCTGTGTTTAGTGCAACGTAGCAAATGAAGAGAAAGCATGGCCACAGATGCTGAAACGTTTCTTTCTGAGTGAGAGAAAGTTGTTTTATTTAATATTAAGAGTAAACCTTAAACCTTAAATGCAATGTTATTTGCAATGCAGAAGACAGATTTTCATGTGTTAGAGCTTTTTTTGAAGAGCAAGTCATTTTAGAGTTTCATTGCATAGAATCATTTGTTTAGCGCTTCTAAGAACACTAATGCTGTGTTTAGTGCAACGTAGCAAATGAAGAGAAAGCATGGCCACAGATGCTGAAAAGCTTCTTTCTCAGTGAGAGAAAGATGTTTTATGCAATTTTAAGAGTAAACCTCAAGTACATGAAAGATGTTTCTTTCTCATGAAATGTAATGTTATTTGCAATGCAGAAGACAGATTTCCATGTTTGGGAGCTTTTTTTGCAGAGCAAGTCATTTTAGAGTTTCATTGCATAGAATCATTTGTTTAGCACTTCTAAGAACACTAATGCTGTGTTTAGTGCAAAGTAGCAAATGAAGAGAAAGCATGGCCACAGATGCTGAAAAGCTTCTTTCTGGGTGAGAGAAAGATGTTTTATGCAATATTAAGAGTAAACATTAAGTACATGAAAGATGTTTCTTTCTCATGAAATGTAATGTTATTTGCAATGCAGAAGACAGATTTTCATGTGTTAGAGCTTTTTTTGCAGAGCAAGTCATGTTAGAGTTTCATTGCACAGGATCACTACTTTAGACCTTCTTAGAACACTAATGCTGTGTTTAGTGCAACGTAGCAAATGAAGAGAAATCATGGCCACAGATGCTGAAAAGCTTCTTTCTCAGTGAGAGAAAGTTGTTTTATTTAATATTAAGAGTAAACCTTAAGTACACGAATGATGTTTCTTTCTCATGAAATGTAATGTTACTTGCAATGCAGAAGACAGATTTTCATGTGTTACATCTTTTTTTGCAGAGCAAGTCATGTTAGAGTTTCATTGCATAGAATCACTTGTTTAGCGCTTCTAAGAACACTAATGCTGTGTTTAGTGCAACGTAGCAAATGAAGAGAAAGCATGGCCACAGATGCTGAAACGCTTCTTTCTGAGTGAGAGAAAGTTGTTTTATTTAATATTAAGAGTAAACCTTAAACCTTAAATGCAATGTTATTTGCAATGCAGAAGACAGATTTTCATGTGTTAGAGCTTTTTTTGAAGAGCAAGTCATTTTAGAGTTTCATTGCATAGAATCATTTGTTTAGCGCTTCTAAGAAAACTTCTAAGAACGCTTCTAAGAACACTGTTTAGTGCAACGTAGCAAATGAAGAGAAAGCATGGCCACAGATGCTGAAAAACTTCTTTCTGGGTGAGAGAAAGATGTTTTATGCAATATTAAGAGTAAACCTTAAGTACATGAAAGATGTTTCTTTCTCATGAAATGTAATGTTATTTGCAATGCAGAAGACAGATTTTCATGTGTTACATCTTTTTTTGCAGAGCAAGTCATGTTAGAGTTTCATTGCACAGGATCACTACTTTAGACCTTCTTAGAACACTAATGCTGTGTTTAGTGCAACGTAGCAAATGAAGAGAAAGCATGGCCACAGATGCTGAAAAGCTTCTTTCGCAATGAGAGAAAGTTGTT
The DNA here is from genome assembly GCF_936440315.1 of Barbus barbus. NCBI lineage: Eukaryota > Metazoa > Chordata > Actinopteri > Cypriniformes > Cyprinidae > Barbus > Barbus barbus. The sequence goes on along the minus strand of NC_136739.1, from coordinate 12,026,965 downwards.
TTATGCAATTTTAAGAGTAAACCTCAAGTACATGAAAGATGTTTCTTTCTCATGAAATGTAATGTTATTTGCAATGCAGAAGACAGATTTTCATGTGTTAGAGCTTTTTTTGCAGAGCAAGTCATGTTAGAGTTTCATTGCACAGGATCACTACTTTAGACCTTCTTATAACACTAATGCTTTGTTTAGTGCAACGTAGCAAATGAAGAGAAAGCATGGCCACAGATGCTGAAAAGCTTCTTTCTCAGTGAGAGAAAGTTGTTTTATGCAATTTTAAGAGTAAACCTTAAGTACACGAAAGATGTTTCTTTCTCATGAAATGTAATTTTACTTGCAATGCAGAAGACAGATTTTCATGTGTTACATCTTTTTTTGCAGAGCAAAACATGTTAGAGTTTCATTGCACAGGATCTCTACTTTAGACCTTCTTAGAACACTAATGCTGTGTTTAGTGCAACGTAGCAAATGAAGAGAAATCATGGCCACAGATGCTGAAAAGCTTCTTTCTCAGTGAGAGAAAGTTGTTTTATGCAATATTAAGAGTAAACCTCAAGTACATGAAAGATGTTTCTTTCTCATGAAATGTAATGTTATTTGCAAAGCAGAAGACAGATTTTCATGTGTTAGAGCTTTTTTTGCAGAGCAAGTCATGTTAGAGTTTCATTGCACAGGATCTCTAGTTTAGACCTTCTTTTAACACTAATGCTTTGTTTAGTGCAACGAAGAGAAAGCATGGCCACAGACGCTGAAAAGCTTCTTTCTCAGTGAGAGAAAGTTGTTTTATGCAATTTTAAGAGTAAACCTTAAGTACACGAAAGATGTTTCTTTCTCATGAAATGTAATGTTACTTGCAATGCAGAAGACAGATTTTCATGTGTTACATCTTTTTTTGCAGAGCAAAATATGTTAGAGTTTCATTGCATAGAATCACTTGTTTAGCGCTTCTAAGAACACTAATGCTGTGTTTAGTGCAACGTAGCAATTGAAGAGAAAGCATGGCCACAGATGCTGAAACGCTTCTTTCTGAGTGAGAGAAAGTTGATTTATGCAATATTAAGAGTAAACCTTAAGAACATGAAAGATGTTTCTTTCACATGTAATGCAATGTTATTTGCAATGCAGAAGACAGATTTTCATGTGTTAGAGCTTTTTTTGAAGAGCAAGTCATTTTATAGTTTCATTGCATAGAATCATTTGTTTAGCGCTTCTAAGAACACTAATGCTGTGTTTAGTGCAACGTAGCAAATGAAGAGAAAGCATGGCCACAGATGCTGAAACGCTTCTTTCTGAGTGAGAGAAAGTTGTTTTATTTAATATTAAGAGTAAACCTTAAACCTTAAATGCAATGTTATTTGCAATGCAGAAGACAGATTTTCATGTGTTAGAGCTTTTTTTGAAGAGCAAGTCATTTTAGAGTTTCATTGCATAGAATCATTTGTTTAGCGCTTCTAAGAACACTAATGCTGTGTTTAGTGCAACGTAGCAAATGAAGAGAAAGCATGGCCACAGATGCTGAAAAACTTCTTTCTGGGTGAGAGAAAGATGTTTTATGCAATATTAAGAGTAAACATTAAGTACATGAAAGATGTTTCTTTCTCATGAAATGTAATGTTATTTGCAATGCAGAAGACAGATTTTCATGTGTTAGAGCTTTTTTTGCAGAGCAAGTCATGTTAGAGTTTCATTGCACAGGATCACTACTTTAGACCTTCTTAGAACACTAATGCTGTGTTTAGTGCAACGTAGCAAATGAAGAGAAATCATGGCCACAGATGCTGAAAAGCTTCTTTCTCAGTGAGAGAAAGTTGTTTTATTTAATATTAAGAGTAAACCTTAAGTACACGAATGATGTTTCTTTCTCATGAAATGTAATGTTACTTGCAATGCAGAAGACAGATTTTCATGTGTTACATCTTTTTTTGCAGAGCAAGTCATGTTAGAGTTTCATTGCATAGAATCACTTGTTTAGCGCTTCTAAGAACACTAATGCTGTGTTTAGTGCAACGTAGCAAATGAAGAGAAAGCATGGCCACAGATGCTGAAACGCTTCTTTCTGAGTGAGAGAAAGTTGTTTTATTTAATATTAAGAGTAAACCTTAAACCTTAAATGCAATGTTATTTGCAATGCAGAAGACAGATTTTCATGTGTTAGAGCTTTTTTTGAAGAGCAAGTCATTTTAGAGTTTCATTGCATAGAATCATTTGTTTAGCGCTTCTAAGAAAACTTCTAAGAACGCTTCTAAGAACACTGTTTAGTGCAACGTAGCAAATGAAGAGAAAGCATGGCCACAGATGCTGAAAAACTTCTTTCTGGGTGAGAGAAAGATGTTTTATGCAATATTAAGAGTAAACCTTAAGTACATGAAAGATGTTTCTTTCTCATGAAATGTAATGTTATTTGCAATGCAGAAGACAGATTTTCATGTGTTACATCTTTTTTTGCAGAGCAAGTCATGTTAGAGTTTCATTGCACAGGATCACTACTTTAGACCTTCTTAGAACACTAATGCTGTGTTTAGTGCAACGTAGCAAATGAAGAGAAAGCATGGCCACAGATGCTGAAAAGCTTCTTTCGCAATGAGAGAAAGTTGTTTTATGCAATTTTAAGAGTAAACCTCAAGTACATGAAAGATGTTTCTTTCTCATGAAATGTAATGTTATTTGCAATGCAGAAGACAGATTTTCATGTGTTAGAGCTTTTTTTGCAGAGCAAGTCATGTTAGAGTTTCATTGCACAGGATCACTACTTTAGACCTTCTTATAACACTAATGCTTTGTTTAGTGCAACGTAGCAAATGAAGAGAAAGCATGGCCACAGATGCTGAAAAGCTTCTTTCTCAGTGAGAGAAAGTTGTTTTATGCAATTTTAAGAGTAAACCTTAAGTACACGAAAGATGTTTCTTTCTCATGAAATGTAATTTTACTTGCAATGCAGAAGACAGATTTTCATGTGTTACATCTTTTTTTGCAGAGCAAAACATGTTAGAGTTTCATTGCACAGGATCTCTACTTTAGACCTTCTTAGAACACTAATGCTGTGTTTAGTGCAACGTAGCAAATGAAGAGAAATCATGGCCACAGATGCTGAAAAGCTTCTTTCTCAGTGAGAGAAAGTTGTTTTATGCAATATTAAGAGTAAACCTCAAGTACATGAAAGATGTTTCTTTCTCATGAAATGTAATGTTATTTGCAAAGCAGAAGACAGATTTTCATGTGTTAGAGCTTTTTTTGCAGAGCAAGTCATGTTAGAGTTTCATTGCACAGGATCTCTAGTTTAGACCTTCTTTTAACACTAATGCTTTGTTTAGTGCAACGAAGAGAAAGCATGGCCACAGACGCTGAAAAGCTTCTTTCTCAGTGAGAGAAAGTTGTTTTATGCAATTTTAAGAGTAAACCTTAAGTACACGAAAGATGTTTCTTTCTCATGAAATGTAATGTTACTTGCAATGCAGAAGACAGATTTTCATGTGTTACATCTTTTTTTGCAGAGCAAAATATGTTAGAGTTTCATTGCATAGAATCACTTGTTTAGCGCTTCTAAGAACACTAATGCTGTGTTTAGTGCAACGTAGCAATTGAAGAGAAAGCATGGCCACAGATGCTGAAACGCTTCTTTCTGAGTGAGAGAAAGTTGATTTATGCAATATTAAGAGTAAACCTTAAGAACATGAAAGATGTTTCTTTCACATGTAATGCAATGTTATTTGCAATGCAGAAGACAGATTTTCATGTGTTAGAGCTTTTTTTGAAGAGCAAGTCATTTTATAGTTTCATTGCATAGAATCATTTGTTTAGCGCTTCTAAGAACACTAATGCTGTGTTTAGTGCAACGTAGCAAATGAAGAGAAAGCATGGCCACAGATGCTGAAACGCTTCTTTCTGAGTGAGAGAAAGTTGTTTTATTTAATATTAAGAGTAAACCTTAAACCTTAAATGCAATGTTATTTGCAATGCAGAAGACAGATTTTCATGTGTTAGAGCTTTTTTTGAAGAGCAAGTCATTTTAGAGTTTCATTGCATAGAATCATTTGTTTAGCGCTTCTAAGAACACTAATGCTGTGTTTAGTGCAACGTAGCAAATGAAGAGAAAGCATGGCCACAGATGCTGAAAAACTTCTTTCTGGGTGAGAGAAAGATGTTTTATGCAATATTAAGAGTAAACCTTAAGTACATGAAAGATGTTTCTTTCTCATTAAAATGTAATGTTATTTGCAATGCAGAAGACAGATTTTCATGTGTTACAGCTTTTTTTGCAGAGCAAAACATGTTAGAGTTTCATTGTACAGGATCACTACTTTAGACCTTGTTAGAACACTAATGCTGTGTTTAGTGCAACGAAGCAAATGAAGAGAAAGCATGGCCACAGATGCTGAAAAGCTTCTTTCGCAATGAGAGAAAGTTGTTTTATGCAATTTTAAGAGTAAACCTCAAGTACATGAAAGATGTTTCTTTCTCATGAAATGTAATGTTATTTGCAATGCAGATGACAGATTTTCATGTGTTGGAGCTTTTTTTGCAGAGCAAGTCATGTTAGAGTTTCATTGCACAGGATCACTAGTTTAGACCTTCTTATAACACTAATGCTTTGTTTAGTGCAACGTAGCAAATGAAGAGAAAGCATGGCCACAGATGCTGAAAAGCTTCTTTCTCAGTGAGAGAAAGTTGTTTTATGCAATTTTAAGAGTAAACCTTAAGAACATGAAAGATTTTTCTTTCACATGAAATGCAATGTTATTTGCAATGCAGAAGACAGATTTTCATGTGTTAGAGCTTTTTTTGCAGAGCAAGTCATGTTAGAGTTTCATTGCACAGGATCACTACTTTAGACCTTCTTAGAACACTAATGCTGTGTTTAGTGCAACGTAGCAAATGAAGAGAAATCATGGCCACAGATGCTGAAAAGCTTCTTTCTCAGTGAGAGAAAGTTGTTTTATGCAATATTAAGAGTAAACCTCAAGTACATGAAAGATGTTTCTTTCTTATGAAATGTAATGTTATTTGCAATGCAGAAGACAGATTTTCATGTGTTAGACCTTTTTTGCAGAGCAAGTCATGTTAGAGTTTCATTGCACAGGATCTCTAGTTTAGACCTTCTTTTAACACTAATGCTTTGTTTAGTGCAACGTAGCAAATGAAGAGAAAGCATGGCCACAGATGCTGAAACGCTTCTTTCTGAGTGAGAGAAAGTTGATTTATGCAATATTAAGAGTAAACCTTAAGAACATGAAAGATGTTTCTTTCACATGTAATGCAATGTTATTTGCAATGCAGAAGACAGATTTTCATGTGTTAGAGCTTTTTTTGAAGAGCAAGTCATTTTATAGTTTCATTGCATAGAATCATTTGTTTAGCGCTTCTAAGAACACTAATGCTGTGTTTAGTGCAACGTAGCAAATGAAGAGAAAGCATGGCCACAGATGCTGAAAAACTTCTTTCTGGGTGAGAGAAAGATGTTTTATGCAATATTAAGAGTAAACATTAAGTACATGAAAGATGTTTCTTTCTCATGAAATGTAATGTTATTTGCAATGCAGAAGATAGATTTTCATGTGTTAGAGCTTTTTTTGCAGAGCAAGTCATGTTAGAGTTTCATTGCACAGGATCACTACTTTAGACCTTCTTAGAACACTAATGCTGTGTTTAGTGCAACGTAGCAAATGAAGAGAAAGCATGGCCACAGATGCTGAAACGCTTCTTTCTGAGTGAGAGAAAGTTGTTTTATTTAATATTAAGAGTAAACCTTAAACCTTAAATGCAATGTTATTTGCAATGCAGAAGACAGATTTTCATGTGTTAGAGCTTTTTTTGAAGAGCAAGTCATTTTAGAGTTTCATTGCATAGAATCATTTGTTTAGCGCTTCTAAGAAAACTTCTAAGAACGCTTCTAAGAACACTGTTTAGTGCAACGTAGCAAATGAAGAGAAAGCATGGCCACAGATGCTGAAAAACTTCTTTCTGGGTGAGAGAAAGATGTTTTATGCAATATTAAGAGTAAACCTTAAGTACATGAAAGATGTTTCTTTCTCATGAAATGTAATGTTATTTGCAATGCAGAAGACAGATTTTCATGTGTTAGAGCTTTTTTTGCAGAGCAAGTCATGTTAGAGTTTCATTGCACAGGATCACTACTTTAGACCTTCTTATAACACTAATGCTTTGTTTAGTGCAACGTAGCAAATGAAGAGAAAGCATGGCCACAGATGCTGAAAAGCTTCTTTCTCAGTGAGAGAAAGTTGTTTTATGCAATTTTAAGAGTAAACCTTAAGTACACGAAAGATGTTTCTTTCTCATGAAATGTAATTTTACTTGCAATGCAGAAGACAGATTTTCATGTGTTACATCTTTTTTTGCAGAGCAAAACATGTTAGAGTTTCATTGCACAGGATCTCTACTTTAGACCTTCTTAGAACACTAATGCTGTGTTTAGTGCAACGTAGCAAATGAAGAGAAATCATGGCCACAGATGCTGAAAAGCTTCTTTCTCAGTGAGAGAAAGTTGTTTTATGCAATATTAAGAGTAAACCTCAAGTACATGAAAGATGTTTCTTTCTCATGAAATGTAATGTTATTTGCAAAGCAGAAGACAGATTTTCATGTGTTAGAGCTTTTTTTGCAGAGCAAGTCATGTTAGAGTTTCATTGCACAGGATCTCTAGTTTAGACCTTCTTTTAACACTAATGCTTTGTTTAGTGCAACGAAGAGAAAGCATGGCCACAGACGCTGAAAAGCTTCTTTCTCAGTGAGAGAAAGTTGTTTTATGCAATTTTAAGAGTAAACCTTAAGTACACGAAAGATGTTTCTTTCTCATGAAATGTAATGTTACTTGCAATGCAGAAGACAGATTTTCATGTGTTACATCTTTTTTTGCAGAGCAAAATATGTTAGAGTTTCATTGCATAGAATCACTTGTTTAGCGCTTCTAAGAACACTAATGCTGTGTTTAGTGCAACGTAGCAATTGAAGAGAAAGCATGGCCACAGATGCTGAAACGCTTCTTTCTGAGTGAGAGAAAGTTGATTTATGCAATATTAAGAGTAAACCTTAAGAACATGAAAGATGTTTCTTTCACATGTAATGCAATGTTATTTGCAATGCAGAAGACAGATTTTCATGTGTTAGAGCTTTTTTTGAAGAGCAAGTCATTTTATAGTTTCATTGCATAGAATCATTTGTTTAGCGCTTCTAAGAACACTAATGCTGTGTTTAGTGCAACGTAGCAAATGAAGAGAAAGCATGGCCACAGATGCTGAAACGCTTCTTTCTGAGTGAGAGAAAGTTGTTTTATTTAATATTAAGAGTAAACCTTAAACCTTAAATGCAATGTTATTTGCAATGCAGAAGACAGATTTTCATGTGTTAGAGCTTTTTTTGAAGAGCAAGTCATTTTAGAGTTTCATTGCATAGAATCATTTGTTTAGCGCTTCTAAGAACACTAATGCTGTGTTTAGTGCAACGTAGCAAATGAAGAGAAAGCATGGCCACAGATGCTGAAAAACTTCTTTCTGGGTGAGAGAAAGATGTTTTATGCAATATTAAGAGTAAACCTTAAGTACATGAAAGATGTTTCTTTCTCATTAAAATGTAATGTTATTTGCAATGCAGAAGACAGATTTTCATGTGTTACAGCTTTTTTTGCAGAGCAAAACATGTTAGAGTTTCATTGTACAGGATCACTACTTTAGACCTTCTTAGAACACTAATGCTGTGTTTAGTGCAACGAAGCAAATGAAGAGAAAGCATGGCCACAGATGCTGAAAAGCTTCTTTCGCAATGAGAGAAAGTTGTTTTATGCAATTTTAAGAGTAAACCTCAAGTACATGAAAGATGTTTCTTTCTCATGAAATGTAATGTTATTTGCAATGCAGAAGACAGATTTTCATGTGTTAGAGCTTTTTTTGCAGAGCAAGTCATGTTAGAGTTTCATTGCACAGGATCACTACTTTAGACCTTCTTATAACACTAATGCTTTGTTTAGTGCAACGTAGCAAATGAAGAGAAAGCATGGCCACAGATGCTGAAAAGCTTCTTTCTCAGTGAGAAAAAGTTGTTTTATGCAATTTTAAGAGTAAACCTTAAGTACACGAAAGATGTTTCTTTCTCATGAAATGTAATGTTACTTGCAATGCAGAAGACAGATTCTCATGTGTTACATCTTTTTTTGCAGAGCAAGTCATGTTAGAGTTTCATTGCATAGAATCACTTGTTTAGCGCTTCTAAGAACACTAATGCTGTGTTTAGTGTAACGTAGCAAATGAAGAGAAAGCATGGCCACAGATGCTGAAAAGTTTCTTTCGCAATGAGAGAAAGATGTTTTATGCAATATTAAGAGTAAACCTCAAGTACATGAAAGATGTTTCTTTCACATGAAATGTAATGTTATTTGCAATGCAGAAGACAGATTTTCATGTGTTAGAGCTTTTTTTGCAGAGCAAGTCATTTTAGAGTTTCATTGCATAGAATCATTTGTTTAGCACTTCTAAGAACACTAATGCTGTGTTTAGTGCAAAGTAGCAAATGAAGAGAAAGCATGGCCACAGATGCTGAAAAGCTTCTTTCTGGGTGAGAGAAAGATGTTTTATGCAATATTAAGAGTAAACCTTAAGTAGATGAAAGATGTTTCTTTCTTATGAAATGTAATGTTATTGGCAATGCAGAAGACAGATTTTCATGTGTTAGAGCTTTTTTTGCAGAGCAAGTCATGTTAGAGTTTCATTGCACAGGATCACTACTTTAGACCTTCTTAGAACACTAATGCTGTGTTTAGTGCAACGTAGCAAATGAAGAGAAATCATGGCCACAGATGCTGAAAAGCTTCTTTCTCAGTGAGAGAAAGTTGTTTTATGCAATATTAAGAGTAAACCTCAAGTACATGAAAGATGTTTCTTTCTTATGAAATGTAATGTTATTTGCAATGCAGAAGACAGATTTTCATGTGTTAGACCTTTTTTGCAGAGCAAGTCATGTTAGAGTTTCATTGCACAGGATCTCTAGTTTAGACCTTCTTTTAACACTAATGCTTTGTTTAGTGCAACGTAGCAAATGAAGAGAAAGCATGGCCACAGATGCTGAAACGCTTCTTTCTGAGTGAGAGAAAGTTGATTTATGCAATATTAAGAGTAAACCTTAAGAACATGAAAGATGTTTCTTTCACATGTAATGCAATGTTATTTGCAATGCAGAAGACAGATTTTCATGTGTTAGAGCTTTTTTTGAAGAGCAAGTCATTTTATAGTTTCATTGCATAGAATCATTTGTTTAGCGCTTCTAAGAACACTAATGCTGTGTTTATGCAACGTAGCAAATGAAGAGAAAGCATGGCCACAGATGCTGAAAAACTTCTTTCTGGGTGAGAGAAAGATGTTTTATGCAATATTAAGAGTAAACATTAAGTACATGAAAGATGTGTCTTTCTCATGAAATGTAATGTTATTTGCAATGCAGAAGACAGATTTTCATGTGTTAGAGCTTTTTTTGCAGAGCAAGTCATGTTAGAGTTTCATTGCACAGGATCACTACTTTAGACCTTCTTAGAACACTAATGCTGTGTTTAGTGCAACGTAGCAAATGAAGAGAAATCATGGCCACAGATGCTGAAAAGCTTCTTTCTCAGTGAGAGAAAGTTGTTTTATTTAATATTAAGAGTAAACCTTAAGTACACGAATGATGTTTCTTTCTCATGAAATGTAATGTTACTTGCAATGCAGAAGACAGATTTTCATGTGTTACATCTTTTTTTGCAGAGCAAGTCATGTTAGAGTTTCATTGCATAGAATCACTTGTTTAGCGCTTCTAAGAACACTAATGCTGTGTTTAGTGCAACGTAGCAAATGAAGAGAAAGCATGGCCACAGATGCTGAAACGCTTCTTTCTGAGTGAGAGAAAGTTGTTTTATTTAATATTAAGAGTAAACCTTAAACCTTAAATGCAATGTTATTTGCAATGCAGAAGACAGATTTTCATGTGTTAGAGCTTTTTTTGAAGAGCAAGTCATTTTAGAGTTTCATTGCATAGAATCATTTGTTTAGCGCTTCTAAGAAAACTTCTAAGAACGCTTCTAAGAACACTGTTTAGTGCAACGTAGCAAATGAAGAGAAAGCATGGCCACAGATGCTGAAAAACTTCTTTCTGGGTGAGAGAAAGATGTTTTATGCAATATTAAGAGTAAACCTTAAGTACATGAAAGATGTTTCTTTCTCATGAAATGTAATGTTATTTGCAATGCAGAAGACAGATTTTCATGTGTTACATCTTTTTTTGAAGAGCAAGTCATTTTAGAGTTTCATTGCATAGAATCATTTGTTTAGCGCTTCTAAGAACACTAATGCTGTGTTTAGTGCAACGTAGCAAATGAAGAGAAAGCATGGCCACAGATGCTGAAAAGCTTCTTTCTGGGTGAGAGAAAGATGTTTTATGCAATATTAAGAGTAAACCTTAAGTACATGAAAGATGTTTCTTTCTCATGAAATGTAATGTTATTTGCAATGCAGAAGACAGATTTTCATGTGTTAGAGCTTTTTTTGCAGAGCAAGTCATGTTAGAGATTCATTGCACAGGATCACAACTTTAGACCTTCTTAGAACACTAATGCTGTGTTTAGTGCAACGTAGCAAATGAAGAGAAATCATGGCCACAGATGCTGAAAAGCTTCTTTCTCAGTGAGAGAAAGTTGTTTTATGCAATTTTAAGAGTAAACCTTAAGTACACGAAAGATGTTTCTTTCTCATGAAATGTAATGTTACTTGCAATGCAGAAGACAGATTTTCATGTGTTACATCTTTTTTTGCAGAGCAAGTCATGTTAGAGTTTCATTGCATAGAATCACTTGTTTAGCGCTTCTAAGAACACTAATGCTGTGTTTAGTGCAACGTAGCAAATGAAGAGAAAGCATGGCCACAGATGCTGAAACGCTTCTTTCTGAGTGAGAGAAAGTTGTTTTATTTAATATTAAGAGTAAACCTTAAACCTTAAATGCAATGTTATTTGCAATGCAGAAGACAGATTTTCATGTGTTAGAGCTTTTTTTGAAGAGCAAGTCATTTTAGAGTTTCATTGCATAGAATCATTTGTTTAGCGCTTCTAAGAAAACTTCTAAGAACGCTTCTAAGAACACTGTTTAGTGCAACGTAGCAAATGAAGAGAAAGCATGGCCACAGATGCTGAAAAACTTCTTTCTGGGTGAGAGAAAGATGTTTTATGCAATATTAAGAGTAAACCTTAAGTACATGAAAGATGTTTCTTTCTCATGAAATGTAATGTTATTTGCAATGCAGAAGACAGATTTTCATGTGTTAGAGCTTTTTTTGCAGAGCAAGTCATGTTAGAGTTTCATTGCACAGGATCTCTAGTTTAGACCTTCTTTTAACACTAATGCTTTGTTTAGTGCAACGTAGCAAATGAAGAGAAAGCATGGCCACAGATGCTGAAAAGCTTCTTTCTCAGTGAGAGAAAGTTGTTTTATGCAATTTTAAGAGTAAACCTTAAGTACACGAAAGATGTTTCTTTATCATGAAATGTAATGTTACTTGCAATGCAGAAGACAGATTTTCATGTGTTACATCTTTTTTTGCAGAGCAAAATATGTTAGAGTTTCATTGCATAGAATCACTTGTTTAGCGCTTCTAAGAACACTAATGCTGTGTTTAGTGCAACGTAGCAATTGAAGAGGAAGCATGGCCACAGATGCTGAAACGCTTCTTTCTGGATGAGAGAAAGATGTTTTATGCAATATTAAGAGTAAACCTTAAGTACATGAAAGATGTTTCTTTCACATGAAATGTAATGTTACTTGCAATGCAGAAGACAGATTTTCATGTGTTACATCTTTTTTTGCAGAGCAAGTCATGTTAGAGTTTCATTGCACAGGATCACTACTTTAGACCTTCTTAGAACACTAATGCTGTGTTTAGTGCAACGTAGCAAATGAAGAGAAATCATGGCCACAGATGCTGAAAAGCTTCTTTCTCAGTGAGAGAAAGTTGTTTTATGCAATTTTAAGAGTAAACCCTAAGTACACGAATGATGTTTCTTTCTCATGAACTGTAATGTTACTTGCAATGCAGAAGACAGATTTTCATGTGTTACATCTTTTTTTGCCGAGCAAGTCATGTTAGAGTTTCATTGCATAGAATCACTTGTTTAGCGCTTCTAAGAACACTAATGCTGTGTTTAGTGCAACGTAGCAAATGAAGAGAAAGCATGGCCACAGATGCTGAAACGTTTCTTTCTGAGTGAGAGAAAGTTGTTTTATTTAATATTAAGAGTAAACCTTAAACCTTAAATGCAATGTTATTTGCAATGCAGAAGACAGATTTTCATGTGTTAGAGCTTTTTTTGAAGAGCAAGTCATTTTAGAGTTTCATTGCATAGAATCATTTGTTTAGCGCTTCTAAGAACACTAATGCTGTGTTTAGTGCAACGTAGCAAATGAAGAGAAAGCATGGCCACAGATGCTGAAAAGCTTCTTTCTCAGTGAGAGAAAGATGTTTTATGCAATTTTAAGAGTAAACCTCAAGTACATGAAAGATGTTTCTTTCTCATGAAATGTAATGTTATTTGCAATGCAGAAGACAGATTTCCATGTTTGGGAGCTTTTTTTGCAGAGCAAGTCATTTTAGAGTTTCATTGCATAGAATCATTTGTTTAGCACTTCTAAGAACACTAATGCTGTGTTTAGTGCAAAGTAGCAAATGAAGAGAAAGCATGGCCACAGATGCTGAAAAGCTTCTTTCTGGGTGAGAGAAAGATGTTTTATGCAATATTAAGAGTAAACATTAAGTACATGAAAGATGTTTCTTTCTCATGAAATGTAATGTTATTTGCAATGCAGAAGACAGATTTTCATGTGTTAGAGCTTTTTTTGCAGAGCAAGTCATGTTAGAGTTTCATTGCACAGGATCACTACTTTAGACCTTCTTAGAACACTAATGCTGTGTTTAGTGCAACGTAGCAAATGAAGAGAAATCATGGCCACAGATGCTGAAAAGCTTCTTTCTCAGTGAGAGAAAGTTGTTTTATTTAATATTAAGAGTAAACCTTAAACCTTAAATGCAATGTTATTTGCAATGCAGAAGACAGATTTTCATGTGTTAGAGCTTTTTTTGAAGAGCAAGTCATTTTAGAGTTTCATTGCATAGAATCATTTGTTTAGCGCTTCTAAGAAAACTTCTAAGAACGCTTCTAAGAACACTGTTTAGTGCAACGTAGCAAATGAAGAGAAAGCATGGCCACAGATGCTGAAAAACTTCTTTCTGGGTGAGAGAAAGATGTTTTATGCAATATTAAGAGTAAACCTTAAGTACATGAAAGATGTTTCTTTCTCATGAAATGTAATGTTATTTGCAATGCAGAAGACAGATTTTCATGTGTTACATCTTTTTTTGCAGAGCAAGTCATGTTAGAGTTTCATTGCACAGGATCACTACTTTAGACCTTCTTAGAACACTAATGCTGTGTTTAGTGCAACGTAGCAAATGAAGAGAAAGCATGGCCACAGATGCTGAAAAGCTTCTTTCGCAATGAGAGAAAGTTGTTTTATGCAATTTTAAGAGTAAACCTCAAGTACATGAAAGATGTTTCTTTCTCATGAAATGTAATGTTATTTGCAATGCAGAAGACAGATTTTCATGTGTTAGAGCTTTTTTTGCAGAGCAAGTCATGTTAGAGTTTCATTGCACAGGATCACTACTTTAGACCTTCTTATAACACTAATGCTTTGTTTAGTGCAACGTAGCAAATGAAGAGAAAGCATGGCCACAGATGCTGAAAAGCTTCTTTCTCAGTGAGAGAAAGTTGTTTTATGCAATTTTAAGAGTAAACCTTAAGTACACGAAAGATGTTTCTTTCTCATGAAATGTAATTTTACTTGCAATGCAGAAGACAGATTTTCATGTGTTACATCTTTTTTTGCAGAGCAAAACATGTTAGAGTTTCATTGCACAGGATCTCTACTTTAGACCTTCTTAGAACACTAATGCTGTGTTTAGTGCAACGTAGCAAATGAAGAGAAATCATGGCCACAGATGCTGAAAAGCTTCTTTCTCAGTGAGAGAAAGTTGTTTTATGCAATATTAAGAGTAAACCTCAAGTACATGAAAGATGTTTCTTTCTCATGAAATGTAATGTTATTTGCAAAGCAGAAGACAGATTTTCATGTGTTAGAGCTTTTTTTGCAGAGCAAGTCATGTTAGAGTTTCATTGCACAGGATCTCTAGTTTAGACCTTCTTTTAACACTAATGCTTTGTTTAGTGCAACGAAGAGAAAGCATGGCCACAGACGCTGAAAAGCTTCTTTCTCAGTGAGAGAAAGTTGTTTTATGCAATTTTAAGAGTAAACCTTAAGTACACGAAAGATGTTTCTTTCTCATGAAATGTAATGTTACTTGCAATGCAGAAGACAGATTTTCATGTGTTACATCTTTTTTTGCAGAGCAAAATATGTTAGAGTTTCATTGCATAGAATCACTTGTTTAGCGCTTCTAAGAACACTAATGCTGTGTTTAGTGCAACGTAGCAATTGAAGAGAAAGCATGGCCACAGATGCTGAAACGCTTCTTTCTGAGTGAGAGAAAGTTGATTTATGCAATATTAAGAGTAAACCTTAAGAACATGAAAGATGTTTCTTTCACATGTAATGCAATGTTATTTGCAATGCAGAAGACAGATTTTCATGTGTTAGAGCTTTTTTTGAAGAGCAAGTCATTTTATAGTTTCATTGCATAGAATCATTTGTTTAGCGCTTCTAAGAACACTAATGCTGTGTTTAGTGCAACGTAGCAAATGAAGAGAAAGCATGGCCACAGATGCTGAAACGCTTCTTTCTGAGTGAGAGAAAGTTGTTTTATTTAATATTAAGAGTAAACCTTAAACCTTAAATGCAATGTTATTTGCAATGCAGAAGACAGATTTTCATGTGTTAGAGCTTTTTTTGAAGAGCAAGTCATTTTAGAGTTTCATTGCATAGAATCATTTGTTTAGCGCTTCTAAGAACACTAATGCTGTGTTTAGTGCAACGTAGCAAATGAAGAGAAAGCATGGCCACAGATGCTGAAAAACTTCTTTCTGGGTGAGAGAAACATGTTTTATGCAATATTAAGAGTAAACCTTAAGTACATGAAAGATGTTTCTTTCTCATTAAAATGTAATGTTATTTGCAATGCAGAAGACAGATTTTCATGTGTTACAGCTTTTTTTGCAGAGCAAAACATGTTAGAGTTTCATTGTACAGGATCACTACTTTAGACCTTCTTAGAACACTAATGCTGTGTTTAGTGCAACGAAGCAAATGAAGAGAAAGCATGGCCACAGATGCTGAAAAGCTTCTTTCGCAATGAGAGAAAGTTGTTTTATGCAATTTTAAGAGTAAACCTCAAGTACATGAAAGATGTTTCTTTCTCATGAAATGTAATGTTATTTGCAATGCAGAAGACAGATTTTCATGTGTTAGAGCTTTTTTTGCAGAGCAAGTCATGTTAGAGTTTCATTGCACAGGATCACTACTTTAGACCTTCTTATAACACTAATGCTTTGTTTAGTGCAACGTAGCAAATGAAGAGAAAGCATGGCCACAGATGCTGAAAAGCTTCTTTCTCAGTGAGAAAAAGTTGTTTTATGCAATTTTAAGAGTAAACCTTAAGTACACGAAAGATGTTTCTTTCTCATGAAATGTAATGTTACTTGCAATGCAGAAGACAGATTCTCATGTGTTACATCTTTTTTTGCAGAGCAAGTCATGTTAGAGTTTCATTGCATAGAATCACTTGTTTAGCGCTTCTAAGAACACTAATGCTGTGTTTAGTGTAACGTAGCAAATGAAGAGAAAGCATGGCCACAGATGCTGAAAAGTTTCTTTCGCAATGAGAGAAAGATGTTTTATGCAATATTAAGAGTAAACCTCAAGTACATGAAAGATGTTTCTTTCACATGAAATGTAATGTTATTTGCAATGCAGAAGACAGATTTTCATGTGTTAGAGCTTTTTTTGCAGAGCAAGTCATTTTAGAGTTTCATTGCATAGAATCATTTGTTTAGCACTTCTAAGAACACTAATGCTGTGTTTAGTGCAAAGTAGCAAATGAAGAGAAAGCATGGCCACAGATGCTGAAAAGCTTCTTTCTGGGTGAGAGAAAGATGTTTTATGCAATATTAAGAGTAAACCTTAAGTAGATGAAAGATGTTTCTTTCTTATGAAATGTAATGTTATTGGCAATGCAGAAGACAGATTTTCATGTGTTAGAGCTTTTTTTGCAGAGCAAGTCATGTTAGAGTTTCATTGCACAGGATCACTACTTTAGACCTTCTTAGAACACTAATGCTGTGTTTAGTGCAACGTAGCAAATGAAGAGAAATCATGGCCACAGATGCTGAAAAGCTTCTTTCTCAGTGAGAGAAAGTTGTTTTATGCAATATTAAGAGTAAACCTCAAGTACATGAAAGATGTTTCTTTCTTATGAAATGTAATGTTATTTGCAATGCAGAAGACAGATTTTCATGTGTTAGACCTTTTTTGCAGAGCAAGTCATGTTAGAGTTTCATTGCACAGGATCTCTAGTTTAGACCTTCTTTTAACACTAATGCTTTGTTTAGTGCAACGTAGCAAATGAAGAGAAAGCATGGCCACAGATGCTGAAACGCTTCTTTCTGAGTGAGAGAAAGTTGATTTATGCAATATTAAGAGTAAACCTTAAGAACATGAAAGATGTTTCTTTCACATGTAATGCAATGTTATTTGCAATGCAGAAGACAGATTTTCATGTGTTAGAGCTTTTTTTGAAGAGCAAGTCATTTTATAGTTTCATTGCATAGAATCATTTGTTTAGCGCTTCTAAGAACACTAATGCTGTGTTTATGCAACGTAGCAAATGAAGAGAAAGCATGGCCACAGATGCTGAAAAACTTCTTTCTGGGTGAGAGAAAGATGTTTTATGCAATATTAAGAGTAAACATTAAGTACATGAAAGATGTGTCTTTCTCATGAAATGTAATGTTATTTGCAATGCAGAAGACAGATTTTCATGTGTTAGAGCTTTTTTTGCAGAGCAAGTCATGTTAGAGTTTCATTGCACAGGATCACTACTTTAGACCTTCTTAGAACACTAATGCTGTGTTTAGTGCAACGTAGCAAATGAAGAGAAATCATGGCCACAGATGCTGAAAAGCTTCTTTCTCAGTGAGAGAAAGTTGTTTTATTTAATATTAAGAGTAAACCTTAAGTACACGAATGATGTTTCTTTCTCATGAAATGTAATGTTACTTGCAATGCAGAAGACAGATTTTCATGTGTTACATCTTTTTTTGCAGAGCAAGTCATGTTAGAGTTTCATTGCATAGAATCACTTGTTTAGCGCTTCTAAGAACACTAATGCTGTGTTTAGTGCAACGTAGCAAATGAAGAGAAAGCATGGCCACAGATGCTGAAACGCTTCTTTCTGAGTGAGAGAAAGTTGTTTTATTTAATATTAAGAGTAAACCTTAAACCTTAAATGCAATGTTATTTGCAATGCAGAAGACAGATTTTTGTGTGTTAGAGCTTTTTTTGAAGAGCAAGTCATTTTAGAGTTTCATTGCATAGAATCATTTGTTTAGCGCTTCTAAGAAAACTTCTAAGAACGCTTCTAAGAACACTGTTTAGTGCAACGTAGCAAATGAAGAGAAAGCATGGCCACAGATGCTGAAAAACTTCTTTCTGGGTGAGAGAAAGATGTTTTATGCAATATTAAGAGTAAACCTTAAGTACATGAAAGATGTTTCTTTCTCATGAAATGTAATGTTATTTGCAATGCAGAAGACAGATTTTCATGTGTTACATCTTTTTTTGAAGAGCAAGTCATTTTAGAGTTTCATTGCATAGAATCATTTGTTTAGCGCTTCTAAGAACACTAATGCTGTGTTTAGTGCAACGTAGCAAATGAAGAGAAAGCATGGCCACAGATGCTGAAAAGCTTCTTTCTGGGTGAGAGAAAGATGTTTTATGCAATATTAAGAGTAAACCTTAAGTACATGAAAGATGTTTCTTTCTCATGAAATGTAATGTTATTTGCAATGCAGAAGACAGATTTTCATGTGTTAGAGCTTTTTTTGCAGAGCAAGTCATGTTAGAGATTCATTGCACAGGATCACAACTTTAGACCTTCTTAGAACACTAATGCTGTGTTTAGTGCAACGTAGCAAATGAAGAGAAATCATGGCCACAGATGCTGAAAAGCTTCTTTCTCAGTGAGAGAAAGTTGTTTTATGCAATTTTAAGAGTAAACCTTAAGTACACGAAAGATGTTTCTTTCTCATGAAATGTAATGTTACTTGCAATGCAGAAGACAGATTTTCATGTGTTACATCTTTTTTTGCAGAGCAAGTCATGTTAGAGTTTCATTGCATAGAATCACTTGTTTAGCGCTTCTAAGAACACTTATGCTGTGTTTAGTGCAACGTAGCAAATGAAGAGAAAGCATGGCCACAGATGCTGAAACGCTTCTTTCTGAGTGAGAGAAAGTTGTTTTATTTAATATTAAGAGTAAACCTTAAACCTTAAATGCAATGTTATTTGCAATGCAGAAGACAGATTTTCATGTGTTAGAGCTTTTTTTGAAGAGCAAGTCATTTTAGAGTTTCATTGCATAGAATCATTTGTTTAGCGCTTCTAAGAAAACTTCTAAGAACGCTTCTAAGAACACTGTTTAGTGCAACGTAGCAAATGAAGAGAAAGCATGGCCACAGATGCTGAAAAACTTCTTTCTGGGTGAGAGAAAGATGTTTTATGCAATATTAAGAGTAAACCTTAAGTACATGAAAGATGTTTCTTTCTCATGAAATGTAATGTTATTTGCAATGCAGAAGACAGATTTTCATGTGTTAGAGCTTTTTTTGCAGAGCAAGTCATGTTAGAGTTTCATTGCACAGGATCTCTAGTTTAGACCTTCTTTTAACACTAATGCTTTGTTTAGTGCAACGTAGCAAATGAAGAGAAAGCATGGCCACAGATGCTGAAAAGCTTCTTTCTCAGTGAGAGAAAGTTGTTTTATGCAATTTTAAGAGTAAACCTTAAGTACACGAAAGATGTTTCTTTATCATGAAATGTAATGTTACTTGCAATGCAGAAGACAGATTTTCATGTGTTACATCTTTTTTTGCAGAGCAAAATATGTTAGAGTTTCATTGCATAGAATCACTTGTTTAGCGCTTCTAAGAACACTAATGCTGTGTTTAGTGCAACGTAGCAATTGAAGAGGAAGCATGGCCACAGATGCTGAAACGCTTCTTTCTGGATGAGAGAAAGATGTTTTATGCAATATTAAGAGTAAACCTTAAGTACATGAAAGATGTTTCTTTCACATGAAATGTAATGTTACTTGCAATGCAGAAGACAGATTTTCATGTGTTACATCTTTTTTTGCAGAGCAAGTCATGTTAGAGTTTCATTGCACAGGATCACTACTTTAGACCTTCTTAGAACACTAATGCTGTGTTTAGTGCAACGTAGCAAATGAAGAGAAATCATGGCCACAGATGCTGAAAAGCTTCTTTCTCAGTGAGAGAAAGTTGTTTTATGCAATTTTAAGAGTAAACCCTAAGTACACGAATGATGTTTCTTTCTCATGAACTGTAATGTTACTTGCAATGCAGAAGACAGATTTTCATGTGTTACATCTTTTTTTGCCGAGCAAGTCATGTTAGAGTTTCATTGCATAGAATCACTTGTTTAGCGCTTCTAAGAACACTAATGCTGTGTTTAGTGCAACGTAGCAAATGAAGAGAAAGCATGGCCACAGATGCTGAAACGTTTCTTTCTGAGTGAGAGAAAGTTGTTTTATTTAATATTAAGAGTAAACCTTAAACCTTAAATGCAATGTTATTTGCAATGCAGAAGACAGATTTTCATGTGTTAGAGCTTTTTTTGAAGAGCAAGTCATTTTAGAGTTTCATTGCATAGAATCATTTGTTTAGCGCTTCTAAGAACACTAATGCTGTGTTTAGTGCAACGTAGCAAATGAAGAGAAAGCATGGCCACAGATGCTGAAAAGCTTCTTTCTCAGTGAGAGAAAGATGTTTTATGCAATTTTAAGAGTAAACCTCAAGTACATGAAAGATGTTTCTTTCTCATGAAATGTAATGTTATTTGCAATGCAGAAGACAGATTTCCATGTTTGGGAGCTTTTTTTGCAGAGCAAGTCATTTTAGAGTTTCATTGCATAGAATCATTTGTTTAGCACTTCTAAGAACACTAATGCTGTGTTTAGTGCAAAGTAGCAAATGAAGAGAAAGCATGGCCACAGATGCTGAAAAGCTTCTTTCTGGGTGAGAGAAAGATGTTTTATGCAATATTAAGAGTAAACCTTAAGTAGATGAAAGATGTTTCTTTCTTATGAAATGTAATGTTATTTGCAATGCAGAAGACAGATTTTCATGTGTTAGAGCTTTTTTTGCAGAGCAAGTCATGTTAGAGTTTCATTGCACAGGATCACTACTTTAGACCTTCTTAGAACACTAATGCTGTGTTTAGTGCAACGTAGCAAATGAAGAGAAAGCATGGCCACAGATGCTGAAAAGCTTCTTTCGCAATGAGAGAAAGTTGTTTTATGCAATTTTAAGAGTAAACCTCAAGTACATGAAAGATGTTTCTTTCTCATGAAATGTAATGTTATTTGCAATGCAGAAGACAGATTTTCATGTGTTAGAGCTTTTTTTGCAGAGCAAGTCATGTTAGAGTTTCATTGCACAGGATCACTACTTTAGACCTTCTTAGAACACTAATGCTGTGTTTAGTGCAACGTAGCAAATGAAGAGAAATCATGGCCACAGATGCTGAAAAGCTTCTTTCTCAGTGAGAGAAAGTTGTTTTATGCAATATTAAGAGTAAACCTCAAGTACATGAAAGATGTTTCTTTCTTATGAAATGTAATGTTATTTGCAATGCAGAAGACAGATTTTCATGTGTTAGACCTTTTTTTGCAGAGCAAGTCATGTTAGAGTTTCATTGCACAGGATCTCTAGTTTAGACCTTCTTTTAACACTAATGCTTTGTTTAGTGCAACGTAGCAAATGAAGAGAAAGCATGGCCACAGATGCTGAAACGCTTCTTTCTGAGTGAGAGAAAGTTGATTTATGCAATATTAAGAGTAAACCTTAAGAACATGAAAGATGTTTCTTTCACATGTAATGCAATGTTATTTGCAATGCAGAAGACAGATTTTCATGTGTTAGAGCTTTTTTTGAAGAGCAAGTCATTTTATAGTTTCATTGCATAGAATCATTTGTTTAGCGCTTCTAAGAACACTAATGCTGTGTTTAGTGCAACGTAGCAAATGAAGAGAAAGCATGGCCACAGATGCTGAAAAACTTCTTTCTGGGTGAGAGAAAGATGTTTTATGCAATATTAAGAGTAAACCTTAAGTACATGAAAGATGTTTCTTTCTCATGAAATGTAATGTTATTTGCAATGCAGAAGACAGATTTTCATGTGTTACATCTTTTTTTGCAGAGCAAGTCATGTTAGAGTTTCATTGCACAGGATCACTACTTTAGACCTTCTTAGAACACTAATGCTGTGTTTAGTGCAACGTAGCAAATGAAGAGAAAGCATGGCCACAGATGCTGAAAAGCTTCTTTCGGAATGAGAGAAAGTTGTTTTATGCAATTTTAAGAGTAAACCTCAAGTACATGAAAGATGTTTCTTTCTCATGAAATGTAATGTTATTTGCAATGCAGAAGACAGATTTTCATGTGTTAGAGCTTTTTTTGCAGAGCAAGTCATGTTAGAGTTTCATTGCACAGGATCACTACTTTAGACCTTCTTATAACACTAATGCTTTGTTTAGTGCAACGTAGCAAATGAAGAGAAAGCATGGCCACAGATGCTGAAAAGCTTCTTTCTCAGTGAGAGAAAGTTGTTTTATGCAATTTTAAGAGTAAACCTTAAGTACACGAAAGATGTTTCTTTCTCATGAAATGTAATTTTACTTGCAATGCAGAAGACAGATTTTCATGTGTTACATCTTTTTTTGCAGAGCAAAACATGTTAGAGTTTCATTGCACAGGATCTCTACTTTAGACCTTCTTAGAACACTAATGCTGTGTTTAGTGCAACGTAGCAAATGAAGAGAAATCATGGCCACAGATGCTGAAAAGCTTCTTTCTCAGTGAGAGAAAGTTGTTTTATGCAATATTAAGAGTAAACCTCAAGTACATGAAAGATGTTTCTTTCTCATGAAATGTAATGTTATTTGCAAAGCAGAAGACAGATTTTCATGTGTTAGAGCTTTTTTTGCAGAGCAAGTCATGTTAGAGTTTCATTGCACAGGAGCTCTAGTTTAGACCTTCTTTTAACACTAATGCTTTGTTTAGTGCAACGAAGAGAAAGCATGGCCACAGATGCTGAAAAGCTTCTTTCTCAGTGAGAGAAAGTTGTTTTATGCAATTTTAAGAGTAAACCTTAAGTACACGAAAGATGTTTCTTTCTCATGAAATGTAATTTTACTTGCAATGCAGAAGACAGATTTTCATGTGTTACATCTTTTTTTGCAGAGCAAAACATGTTAGAGTTTCATTGCACAGGATCTCTACTTTAGACCTTCTTAGAACACTAATGCTGTGTTTAGTGCAACGTAGCAAATGAAGAGAAATCATGGCCACAGATGCTGAAAAGCTTCTTTCTCAGTGAGAGAAAGTTGTTTTATGCAATATTAAGAGTAAACCTCAAGTACATGAAAGATGTTTCTTTCTCATGAAATGTAATGTTATTTGCAAAGCAGAAGACAGATTTTCATGTGTTAGAGCTTTTTTTGCAGAGCAAGTCATGTTAGAGTTTCATTGCACAGGAGCTCTAGTTTAGACCTTCTTTTAACACTAATGCTTTGTTTAGTGCAACGAAGAGAAAGCATGGCCACAGATGCTGAAAAGCTTCTTTCTCAGTGAGAGAAAGTTGTTTTATGCAATTTTAAGAGTAAACCTTAAGTACACGAAAGATGTTTCTTTCTCATGAAATGTAATGTTACTTGCAATGCAGAAGACAGATTTTCATGTGTTACATCTTTTTTTGCAGAGCAAAATATGTTAGAGTTTCATTGCATAGAATCACTTGTTTAGCGCTTCTAAGAACACTAATGCTGTGTTTAGTGCAACGTAGCAATTGAAGAGAAAGCATGGCCACAGATGCTGAAACGCTTCTTTCTGAGTGAGAGAAAGTTGATTTATGCAATATTAAGAGTAAACCTTAAGAACATGAAAGATGTTTCTTTCACATGTAATGCAATGTTACTTGCAATGCAGAAGACAGATTTTCATGTGTTACATCTTTTTTTGCCGAGCAAGTCATGTTAGAGTTTCATTGCATAGAATCACTTGTTTAGCGCTTCTAAGAACACTAATGCTGTGTTTAGTGCAACGTAGCAAATGAAGAGAAAGCATGGCCACAGATGCTGAAACGTTTCTTTCTGAGTGAGAGAAAGTTGTTTTATTTAATATTAAGAGTAAACCTTAAACCTTAAATGCAATGTTATTTGCAATGCAGAAGACAGATTTTCATGTGTTAGAGCTTTTTTTGAAGAGCAAGTCATTTTAGAGTTTCATTGCATAGAATCATTTGTTTAGCGCTTCTAAGAACACTAATGCTGTGTTTAGTGCAACGTAGCAAATGAAGAGAAAGCATGGCCACAGATGCTGAAAAGCTTCTTTCTCAGTGAGAGAAAGATGTTTTATGCAATTTTAAGAGTAAACCTCAAGTACATGAAAGATGTTTCTTTCTCATGAAATGTAATGTTATTTGCAATGCAGAAGACAGATTTCCATGTTTGGGAGCTTTTTTTGCAGAGCAAGTCATTTTAGAGTTTCATTGCATAGAATCATTTGTTTAGCACTTCTAAGAACACTAATGCTGTGTTTAGTGCAAAGTAGCAAATGAAGAGAAAGCATGGCCACAGATGCTGAAAAGCTTCTTTCTGGGTGAGAGAAAGATGTTTTATGCAATATTAAGAGTAAACCTTAAGTAGATGAAAGATGTTTCTTTCTTATGAAATGTAATGTTATTTGCAATGCAGAAGACAGATTTTCATGTGTTAGAGCTTTTTTTGCAGAGCAAGTCATGTTAGAGTTTCATTGCACAGGATCACTACTTTAGACCTTCTTAGAACACTAATGCTGTGTTTAGTGCAACGTAGCAAATGAAGAGAAAGCATGGCCACAGATGCTGAAAAGCTTCTTTCGCAATGAGAGAAAGTTGTTTTATGCAATTTTAAGAGTAAACCTCAAGTACATGAAAGATGTTTCTTTCTCATGAAATGTAATGTTATTTGCAATGCAGAAGACAGATTTTCATGTGTTAGAGCTTTTTTTGCAGAGCAAGTCATGTTAGAGTTTCATTGCACAGGATCACTACTTTAGACCTTCTTAGAACACTAATGCTGTGTTTAGTGCAACGTAGCAAATGAAGAGAAATCATGGCCACAGATGCTGAAAAGCTTCTTTCTCAGTGAGAGAAAGTTGTTTTATGCAATATTAAGAGTAAACCTCAAGTACATGAAAGATGTTTCTTTCTTATGAAATGTAATGTTATTTGCAATGCAGAAGACAGATTTTCATGTGTTAGACCTTTTTTTGCAGAGCAAGTCATGTTAGAGTTTCATTGCACAGGATCTCTAGTTTAGACCTTCTTTTAACACTAATGCTTTGTTTAGTGCAACGTAGCAAATGAAGAGAAAGCATGGCCACAGATGCTGAAACGCTTCTTTCTGAGTGAGAGAAAGTTGATTTATGCAATATTAAGAGTAAACCTTAAGAACATGAAAGATGTTTCTTTCACATGTAATGCAATGTTATTTGCAATGCAGAAGACAGATTTTCATGTGTTAGAGCTTTTTTTGAAGAGCAAGTCATTTTATAGTTTCATTGCATAGAATCATTTGTTTAGCGCTTCTAAGAACACTAATGCTGTGTTTAGTGCAACGTAGCAAATGAAGAGAAAGCATGGCCACAGATGCTGAAAAACTTCTTTCTGGGTGAGAGAAAGATGTTTTATGCAATATTAAGAGTAAACATTAAGTACATGAAAGATGTTTCTTTCTCATGAAATGTAATGTTATTTGCAATGCAGAAGACAGATTTTCATGTGTTAGAGCTTTTTTTGCAGAGCAAGTCATGTTAGAGTTTCATTGCACAGGATCACTACTTTAGACCTTCTTAGAACACTAATGCTGTGTTTAGTGCAACGTAGCAAATGAAGAGAAATCATGGCCACAGATGCTGAAAAGCTTCTTTCTCAGTGAGAGAAAGTTGTTTTATTTAATATTAAGAGTAAACCTTAAGTACACGAATGATGTTTCTTTCTCATGAAATGTAATGTTACTTGCAATGCAGAAGACAGATTTTCATGTGTTACATCTTTTTTTGCAGAGCAAGTCATGTTAGAGTTTCATTGCATAGAATCACTTGTTTAGCGCTTCTAAGAACACTAATGCTGTGTTTAGTGCAACGTAGCAAATGAAGAGAAAGCATGGCCACAGATGCTGAAACGCTTCTTTCTGAGTGAGAGAAAGTTGTTTTATTTAATATTAAGAGTAAACCTTAAACCTTAAATGCAATGTTATTTGCAATGCAGAAGACAGATTTTCATGTGTTAGAGCTTTTTTTGAAGAGCAAGTCATTTTAGAGTTTCATTGCATAGAATCATTTGTTTAGCGCTTCTAAGAAAACTTCTAAGAACGCTTCTAAGAACACTGTTTAGTGCAACGTAGCAAATGAAGAGAAAGCATGGCCACAGATGCTGAAAAACTTCTTTCTGGGTGAGAGAAAGATGTTTTATGCAATATTAAGAGTAAACCTTAAGTACATGAAAGATGTTTCTTTCTCATGAAATGTAATGTTATTTGCAATGCAGAAGACAGATTTTCATGTGTTACATCTTTTTTTGCAGAGCAAGTCATGTTAGAGTTTCATTGCACAGGATCACTACTTTAGACCTTCTTAGAACACTAATGCTGTGTTTAGTGCAACGTAGCAAATGAAGAGAAAGCATGGCCACAGATGCTGAAAAGCTTCTTTCGGAATGAGAGAAAGTTGTTTTATGCAATTTTAAGAGTAAACCTCAAGTACATGAAAGATGTTTCTTTCTCATGAAATGTAATGTTATTTGCAATGCAGAAGACAGATTTTCATGTGTTAGAGCTTTTTTTGCAGAGCAAGTCATGTTAGAGTTTCATTGCACAGGATCACTACTTTAGACCTTCTTATAACACTAATGCTTTGTTTAGTGCAACGTAGCAAATGAAGAGAAAGCATGGCCACAGATGCTGAAAAGCTTCTTTCTCAGTGAGAGAAAGTTGTTTTATGCAATTTTAAGAGTAAACCTTAAGTACACGAAAGATGTTTCTTTCTCATGAAATGTAATTTTACTTGCAATGCAGAAGACAGATTTTCATGTGTTACATCTTTTTTTGCAGAGCAAAACATGTTAGAGTTTCATTGCACAGGATCTCTACTTTAGACCTTCTTAGAACACTAATGCTGTGTTTAGTGCAACGTAGCAAATGAAGAGAAATCATGGCCACAGATGCTGAAAAGCTTCTTTCTCAGTGAGAGAAAGTTGTTTTATGCAATATTAAGAGTAAACCTCAAGTACATGAAAGATGTTTCTTTCTCATGAAATGTAATGTTATTTGCAAAGCAGAAGACAGATTTTCATGTGTTAGAGCTTTTTTTGCAGAGCAAGTCATGTTAGAGTTTCATTGCACAGGAGCTCTAGTTTAGACCTTCTTTTAACACTAATGCTTTGTTTAGTGCAACGAAGAGAAAGCATGGCCACAGATGCTGAAAAGCTTCTTTCTCAGTGAGAGAAAGTTGTTTTATGCAATTTTAAGAGTAAACCTTAAGTACACGAAAGATGTTTCTTTCTCATGAAATGTAATGTTACTTGCAATGCAGAAGACAGATTTTCATGTGTTACATCTTTTTTTGCAGAGCAAAATATGTTAGAGTTTCATTGCATAGAATCACTTGTTTAGCGCTTCTAAGAACACTAATGCTGTGTTTAGTGCAACGTAGCAATTGAAGAGAAAGCATGGCCACAGATGCTGAAACGCTTCTTTCTGAGTGAGAGAAAGTTGATTTATGCAATATTAAGAGTAAACCTTAAGAACATGAAAGATGTTTCTTTCACATGTAATGCAATGTTATTTGCAATGCAGAAGACAGATTTTCATGTGTTAGAGCTTTTTTTGAAGAGCAAGTCATTTTATAGTTTCATTGCATAGAATCATTTGTTTAGCGCTTCTAAGAACACTAATGCTGTGTTTAGTGCAACGTAGCAAATGAAGAGAAAGCATGGCCACAGATGCTGAAACGCTTCTTTCTGAGTGAGAGAAAGTTGTTTTATTTAATATTAAGAGTAAACCTTAAACCTTAAATGCAATGTTATTTGCAATGCAGAAGACAGATTTTCATGTGTTAGAGCTTTTTTTGAAGAGCAAGTCATTTTAGAGTTTCATTGCATAGAATCATTTGTTTAGCGCTTCTAAGAACACTAATGCTGTGTTTAGTGCAACGTAGCAAATGAAGAGAAAGCATGGCCACAGATGCTGAAAAACTTCTTTCTGGGTGAGAGAAAGATGTTTTATGCAATATTAAGAGTAAACCTTAAGTACATGAAAGATGTTTCTTTCTCATTAAAATGTAATGTTATTTGCAATGCAGAAGACAGATTTTCATGTGTTACAGCTTTTTTTGCAGAGCAAAACATGTTAGAGTTTCATTGTACAGGATCACTACTTTAGACCTTCTTAGAACACTAATGCTGTGTTTAGTGCAACGAAGCAAATGAAGAGAAAGCATGGCCACAGATGCTGAAAAGCTTCTTTCGCAATGAGAGAAAGTTGTTTTATGCAATTTTAAGAGTAAACCTCAAGTACATGAAAGATGTTTCTTTCTCATGAAATGTAATGTTATTTGCAATGCAGAAGACA
Organism: Barbus barbus; assembly: GCF_936440315.1. NCBI lineage: Eukaryota > Metazoa > Chordata > Actinopteri > Cypriniformes > Cyprinidae > Barbus > Barbus barbus. Next base: position 11,999,027 of record NC_136739.1, on the reverse strand, counting down.
GATTTTCATGTGTTGGAGCTTTTTTTGCAGAGCAAGTCATGTTAGAGTTTCATTGCACAGGATCACTAGTTTAGACCTTCTTATAACACTAATGCTTTGTTTAGTGCAACGTAGCAAATGAAGAGAAAGCATGGCCACAGATGCTGAAAAGCTTCTTTCTCAGTGAGAGAAAGTTGTTTTATGCAATTTTAAGAGTAAACCTTAAGAACATGAAAGATTTTTCTTTCACATGAAATGCAATGTTATTTGCAATGCAGAAGACAGATTTTCATGTGTTAGAGCTTTTTTTGAAGAGCAAGTCATTTTAGAGTTTCATTGCATAGAATCATTTGTTTAGCGCTTCTAAGAACACTAATGCTGTGTTTAGTGCAACGTAGCAAATGAAGAGAAAGCATGGCCACAGATGCTGAAAAGCTTCTTTCTGGGTGAGAGAAAGATGTTTTATGCAATATTAAGAGTAAACCTTAAGTACATGAAAGATGTTTCTTTCTCATGAAATGTAATGTTATTTGCAATGCAGAAGACAGATTTTCATGTGTTAGAGCTTTTTTTGCAGAGCAAGTCATGTTAGAGTTTCATTGCACAGGATCACTACTTTAGACCTTCTTATAACACTAATGCTTTGTTTAGTGCAACGTAGCAAATGAAGAGAAAGCATGGCCACAGATGCTGAAAAGCTTCTTTCTCAGTGAGAAAAAGTTGTTTTATGCAATTTTAAGAGTAAACCTTAAGTACACGAAAGATGTTTCTTTCTCATGAAATGTAATGTTACTTGCAATGCAGAAGACAGATTCTCATGTGTTACATCTTTTTTTGCAGAGCAAGTCATGTTAGAGTTTCATTGCATAGAATCACTTGTTTAGCGCTTCTAAGAACACTAATGCTGTGTTTAGTGTAACGTAGCAAATGAAGAGAAAGCATGGCCACAGATGCTGAAAAGTTTCTTTCGCAATGAGAGAAAGATGTTTTATGCAATATTAAGAGTAAACCTCAAGTACATGAAAGATGTTTCTTTCACATGAAATGTAATGTTATTTGCAATGCAGAAGACAGATTTTCATGTGTTAGAGCTTTTTTTGCAGAGCAAGTCATTTTAGAGTTTCATTGCATAGAATCATTTGTTTAGCACTTCTAAGAACACTAATGCTGTGTTTAGTGCAAAGTAGCAAATGAAGAGAAAGCATGGCCACAGATGCTGAAAAGCTTCTTTCTGGGTGAGAGAAAGATGTTTTATTTAATATTAAGAGTAAACCTTAAACCTTAAATGCAATGTTATTTGCAATGCAGAAGACAGATTTTCATGTGTTAGAGCTTTTTTTGAAGAGCAAGTCATTTTAGAGTTTCATTGCATAGAATCATTTGTTTAGCGCTTCTAAGAAAACTTCTAAGAACGCTTCTAAGAACACTGTTTAGTGCAACGTAGCAAATGAAGAGAAAGCATGGCCACAGATGCTGAAAAACTTCTTTCTGGGTGAGAGAAAGATGTTTTATGCAATATTAAGAGTAAACCTTAAGTACATGAAAGATCTTTCTTTCTCATGAAATGTAATGTTATTTGCAATGCAGAAGACAGATTTTCATGTGTTAGAGCTTTTTTTGCAGAGCAAGTCATGTTAGAGTTTCATTGCACAGGATCTCTAGTTTAGACCTTCTTTTAACACTAATGCTTTGTTTAGTGCAACGTAGCAAATGAAGAGAAAGCATGGCCACAGATGCTGAAAAGCTTCTTTCTCAGTGAGAGAAAGTTGTTTTATGCAATTTTAAGAGTAAACCTTAAGTACACGAAAGATGTTTCTTTATCATGAAATGTAATGTTACTTGCAATGCAGAAGACAGATTTTCATGTGTTACATCTTTTTTTGCAGAGCAAAATATGTTAGAGTTTCATTGCATAGAATCACTTGTTTAGCGCTTCTAAGAACACTAATGCTGTGTTTAGTGCAACGTAGCAATTGAAGAGGAAGCATGGCCACAGATGCTGAAACGCTTCTTTCTGGATGAGAGAAAGATGTTTTATGCAATATTAAGAGTAAACCTTAAGTACATGAAAGATGTTTCTTTCACATGAAATGTAATGTTACTTGCAATGCAGAAGACAGATTTTCATGTGTTACATCTTTTTTTGCAGAGCAAGTCATGTTAGAGTTTCATTGCACAGGATCACTACTTTAGACCTTCTTAGAACACTAATGCTGTGTTTAGTGCAACGTAGCAAATGAAGAGAAATCATGGCCACAGATGCTGAAAAGCTTCTTTCTCAGTGAGAGAAAGTTGTTTTATGCAATTTTAAGAGTAAACCCTAAGTACACGAATGATGTTTCTTTCTCATGAAATGTAATGTTACTTGCAATGCAGAAGACAGATTTTCATGTGTTACATCTTTTTTTGCCGAGCAAGTCATGTTAGAGTTTCATTGCATAGAATCACTTGTTTAGCGCTTCTAAGAACACTAATGCTGTGTTTAGTGCAACGTAGCAAATGAAGAGAAAGCATGGCCACAGATGCTGAAAAACTTCTTTCTGGGTGAGAGAAAGATGTTTTATGCAATATTAAGAGTAAACATTAAGTACATGAAAGATGTTTCTTTCTCATGAAATGTAATGTTATTTGCAATGCAGAAGACAGATTTTCATGTGTTAGACCTTTTTTGCAGAGCAAGTCATGTTAGAGTTTCATTGCACAGGATCTCTAGTTTAGACCTTCTTTTAACACTAATGCTTTGTTTAGTGCAACGTAGCAAATGAAGAGAAAGCATGGCCACAGATGCTGAAACGCTTCTTTCTGAGTGAGAGAAAGTTGATTTATGCAATATTAAGAGTAAACCTTAAGAACATGAAAGATGTTTCTTTCACATGTAATGCAATGTTATTTGCAATGCAGAAGACAGATTTTCATGTGTTAGAGCTTTTTTTGAAGAGCAAGTCATTTTATAGTTTCATTGCATAGAATCATTTGTTTAGCGCTTCTAAGAACACTAATGCTGTGTTTAGTGCAACGTAGCAAATGAAGAGAAAGCATGGCCACAGATGCTGAAAAACTTCTTTCTGGGTGAGAGAAAGATGTTTTATGCAATATTAAGAGTAAACATTAAGTACATGAAAGATGTTTCTTTCTCATGAAATGTAATGTTACTTGCAATGCAGAAGACAGATTTTCATGTGTTACATCTTTTTTTGCAGAGCAAGTCATGTTAGAGTTTCATTGCATAGAATCACTTGTTTAGCGCTTCTAAGAACACTAATGCTGTGTTTAGTGCAACGTAGCAAATGAAGAGAAAGCATGGCCACAGATGCTGAAACGCTTCTTTCTGAGTGAGAGAAAGTTGTTTTATTTAATATTAAGAGTAAACCTTAAACCTTAAATGCAATGTTATTTGCAATGCAGAAGACAGATTTTCATGTGTTAGAGCTTTTTTTGAAGAGCAAGTCATTTTAGAGTTTCATTGCATAGAATCATTTGTTTAGCGCTTCTAAGAAAACTTCTAAGAACGCTTCTAAGAACACTGTTTAGTGCAACGTAGCAAATGAAGAGAAAGCATGGCCACAGATGCTGAAAAACTTCTTTCTGGGTGAGAGAAAGATGTTTTATGCAATATTAAGAGTAAACCTTAAGTACATGAAAGATGTTTCTTTCTCATGAAATGTAATGTTATTTGCAATGCAGAAGACAGATTTTCATGTGTTACATCTTTTTTTGCAGAGCAAGTCATGTTAGAGTTTCATTGCACAGGATCACTACTTTAGACCTTCTTAGAACACTAATGCTGTGTTTAGTGCAACGTAGCAAATGAAGAGAAAGCATGGCCACAGATGCTGAAAAGCTTCTTTCGCAATGAGAGAAAGTTGTTTTATGCAATTTTAAGAGTAAACCTCAAGTACATGAAAGATGTTTCTTTCTCATGAAATGTAATGTTATTTGCAATGCAGAAGACAGATTTTCATGTGTTAGAGCTTTTTTTGCAGAGCAAGTCATGTTAGAGTTTCATTGCACAGGATCACTACTTTAGACCTTCTTATAACACTAATGCTTTGTTTAGTGCAACGTAGCAAATGAAGAGAAAGCATGGCCACAGATGCTGAAAAGCTTCTTTCTCAGTGAGAGAAAGTTGTTTTATGCAATTTTAAGAGTAAACCTTAAGTACACGAAAGATGTTTCTTTCTCATGAAATGTAATTTTACTTGCAATGCAGAAGACAGATTTTCATGTGTTACATCTTTTTTTGCAGAGCAAAACATGTTAGAGTTTCATTGCACAGGATCTCTACTTTAGACCTTCTTAGAACACTAATGCTGTGTTTAGTGCAACGTAGCAAATGAAGAGAAATCATGGCCACAGATGCTGAAAAGCTTCTTTCTCAGTGAGAGAAAGTTGTTTTATGCAATATTAAGAGTAAACCTCAAGTACATGAAAGATGTTTCTTTCTCATGAAATGTAATGTTACTTGCAATGCAGAAGACAGATTTTCATGTGTTACATCTTTTTTTGCAGAGCAAAATATGTTAGAGTTTCATTGCATAGAATCACTTGTTTAGCGCTTCTAAGAACACTAATGCTGTGTTTAGTGCAACGTAGCAATTGAAGAGAAAGCATGGCCACAGATGCTGAAACGCTTCTTTCTGAGTGAGAGAAAGTTGATTTATGCAATATTAAGAGTAAACCTTAAGAACATGAAAGATGTTTCTTTCACATGTAATGCAATGTTATTTGCAATGCAGAAGACAGATTTTCATGTGTTAGAGCTTTTTTTGAAGAGCAAGTCATTTTATAGTTTCATTGCATAGAATCATTTGTTTAGCGCTTCTAAGAACACTAATGCTGTGTTTAGTGCAACGTAGCAAATGAAGAGAAAGCATGGCCACAGATGCTGAAACGCTTCTTTCTGAGTGAGAGAAAGTTGTTTTATTTAATATTAAGAGTAAACCTTAAACCTTAAATGCAATGTTATTTGCAATGCAGAAGACAGATTTTCATGTGTTAGAGCTTTTTTTGAAGAGCAAGTCATTTTAGAGTTTCATTGCATAGAATCATTTGTTTAGCGCTTCTAAGAACACTAATGCTGTGTTTAGTGCAACGTAGCAAATGAAGAGAAAGCATGGCCACAGATGCTGAAAAACTTCTTTCTGGGTGAGAGAAAGATGTTTTATGCAATATTAAGAGTAAACCTTAAGTACATGAAAGATGTTTCTTTCTCATTAAAATGTAATGTTATTTGCAATGCAGAAGACAGATTTTCATGTGTTACAGCTTTTTTTGCAGAGCAAAACATGTTAGAGTTTCATTGTACAGGATCACTACTTTAGACCTTCTTAGAACACTAATGCTGTGTTTAGTGCAACGAAGCAAATGAAGAGAAAGCATGGCCACAGATGCTGAAAAGCTTCTTTCGCAATGAGAGAAAGTTGTTTTATGCAATTTTAAGAGTAAACCTCAAGTACATGAAAGATGTTTCTTTCTCATGAAATGTAATGTTACTTGCAATGCAGAAGACAGATTCTCATGTGTTACATCTTTTTTTGCAGAGCAAGTCATGTTAGAGTTTCATTGCATAGAATCACTTGTTTAGCGCTTCTAAGAACACTAATGCTGTGTTTAGTGTAACGTAGCAAATGAAGAGAAAGCATGGCCACAGATGCTGAAAAGTTTCTTTCGCAATGAGAGAAAGATGTTTTATGCAATATTAAGAGTAAACCTCAAGTACATGAAAGATGTTTCTTTCACATGAAATGTAATGTTATTTGCAATGCAGAAGACAGATTTTCATGTGTTAGAGCTTTTTTTGCAGAGCAAGTCATTTTAGAGTTTCATTGCATAGAATCATTTGTTTAGCACTTCTAAGAACACTAATGCTGTGTTTAGTGCAAAGTAGCAAATGAAGAGAAAGCATGGCCACAGATGCTGAAAAGCTTCTTTCTGGGTGAGAGAAAGATGTTTTATGCAATATTAAGAGTAAACCTTAAGTAGATGAAAGATGTTTCTTTCTTATGAAATGTAATGTTATTTGCAATGCAGAAGACAGATTTTCATGTGTTAGAGCTTTTTTTGCAGAGCAAGTCATGTTAGAGTTTCATTGCACAGGATCACTACTTTAGACCTTCTTAGAACACTAATGCTGTGTTTAGTGCAACGTAGCAAATGAAGAGAAATCATGGCCACAGATGCTGAAAAGCTTCTTTCTCAGTGAGAGAAAGTTGTTTTATGCAATATTAAGAGTAAACCTCAAGTACATGAAAGATGTTTCTTTCTTATGAAATGTAATGTTATTTGCAATGCAGAAGACAGATTTTCATGTGTTAGACCTTTTTTGCAGAGCAAGTCATGTTAGAGTTTCATTGCACAGGATCTCTAGTTTAGACCTTCTTTTAACACTAATGCTTTGTTTAGTGCAACGTAGCAAATGAAGAGAAAGCATGGCCACAGATGCTGAAACGCTTCTTTCTGAGTGAGAGAAAGTTGATTTATGCAATATTAAGAGTAAACCTTAAGAACATGAAAGATGTTTCTTTCACATGTAATGCAATGTTATTTGCAATGCAGAAGACAGATTTTCATGTGTTAGAGCTTTTTTTGAAGAGCAAGTCATTTTATAGTTTCATTGCATAGAATCATTTGTTTAGCGCTTCTAAGAACACTAATGCTGTGTTTAGTGCAACGTAGCAAATGAAGAGAAAGCATGGCCACAGATGCTGAAAAACTTCTTTCTGGGTGAGAGAAAGATGTTTTATGCAATATTAAGAGTAAACATTAAGTACATGAAAGATGTGTCTTTCTCATGAAATGTAATGTTATTTGCAATGCAGAAGACAGATTTTCATGTGTTAGAGCTTTTTTTGCAGAGCAAGTCATGTTAGAGTTTCATTGCACAGGATCACTACTTTAGACCTTCTTAGAACACTAATGCTGTGTTTAGTGCAACGTAGCAAATGAAGAGAAATCATGGCCACAGATGCTGAAAAGCTTCTTTCTCAGTGAGAGAAAGTTGTTTTATTTAATATTAAGAGTAAACCTTAAGTACACGAATGATGTTTCTTTCTCATGAAATGTAATGTTACTTGCAATGCAGAAGACAGATTTTCATGTGTTACATCTTTTTTTGCAGAGCAAGTCATGTTAGAGTTTCATTGCATAGAATCACTTGTTTAGCGCTTCTAAGAACACTAATGCTGTGTTTAGTGCAACGTAGCAAATGAAGAGAAAGCATGGCCACAGATGCTGAAACGCTTCTTTCTGAGTGAGAGAAAGTTGTTTTATTTAATATTAAGAGTAAACCTTAAACCTTAAATGCAATGTTATTTGCAATGCAGAAGACAGATTTTCATGTGTTAGAGCTTTTTTTGAAGAGCAAGTCATTTTAGAGTTTCATTGCATAGAATCATTTGTTTAGCGCTTCTAAGAAAACTTCTAAGAACGCTTCTAAGAACACTGTTTAGTGCAACGTAGCAAATGAAGAGAAAGCATGGCCACAGATGCTGAAAAACTTCTTTCTGGGTGAGAGAAAGATGTTTTATGCAATATTAAGAGTAAACATTAAGTACATGAAAGATGTTTCTTTCTCATGAAATGTAATGTTATTTGCAATGCAGAAGACAGATTTTCATGTGTTAGAGCTTTTTTTGCAGAGCAAGTCATGTTAGAGTTTCATTGCACAGGATCACTACTTTAGACCTTCTTAGAACACTAATGCTGTGTTTAGTGCAACGTAGCAAATGAAGAGAAATCATGGCCACAGATGCTGAAAAGCTTCTTTCTCAGTGAGAGAAAGTTGTTTTATTTAATATTAAGAGTAAACCTTAAGTACACGAATGATGTTTCTTTCTCATGAAATGTAATGTTACTTGCAATGCAGAAGACAGATTTTCATGTGTTACATCTTTTTTTGCAGAGCAAGTCATGTTAGAGTTTCATTGCATAGAATCACTTGTTTAGCGCTTCTAAGAACACTAATGCTGTGTTTAGTGCAACGTAGCAAATGAAGAGAAAGCATGGCCACAGATGCTGAAACGCTTCTTTCTGAGTGAGAGAAAGTTGTTTTATTTAATATTATGAGTAAACCTTAAACCTTAAATGCAATGTTATTTGCAATGCAGAAGACAGATTTTCATGTGTTAGAGCTTTTTTTGAAGAGCAAGTCATTTTAGAGTTTCATTGCATAGAATAATTTGTTTAGCGCTTCTAAGAAAACTTCTAAGAACGCTTCTAAGAACACTGTTTAGTGCAACGTAGCAAATGAAGAGAAAGCATGGCCACAGATGCTGAAAAACTTCTTTCTGGGTGAGAGAAAGATGTTTTATGCAATATTAAGAGTAAACCTTAAGTACATGAAAGATGTTTCTTTCTCATGAAATGTAATGTTATTTGCAATGCAGAAGACAGATTTTCATGTGTTACATCTTTTTTTGCAGAGCAAGTCATGTTAGAGTTTCATTGCACAGGATCACTACTTTAGACCTTCTTAGAACACTAATGCTGTGTTTAGTGCAACGTAGCAAATGAAGAGAAAGCATGGCCACAGATGCTGAAAAGCTTCTTTCGCAATGAGAGAAAGTTGTTTTATGCAATTTTAAGAGTAAACCTCAAGTACATGAAAGATGTTTCTTTCTCATGAAATGTAATGTTATTTGCAATGCAGAAGACAGATTTTCATGTGTTAGAGCTTTTTTTGCAGAGCAAGTCATGTTAGAGTTTCATTGCACAGGATCACTACTTTAGACCTTCTTATAACACTAATGCTTTGTTTAGTGCAACGTAGCAAATGAAGAGAAAGCATGGCCACAGATGCTGAAAAGCTTCTTTCTCAGTGAGAGAAAGTTGTTTTATGCAATTTTAAGAGTAAACCTTAAGTACACGAAAGATGTTTCTTTCTCATGAAATGTAATTTTACTTGCAATGCAGAAGACAGATTTTCATGTGTTACATCTTTTTTTGCAGAGCAAAACATGTTAGAGTTTCATTGCACAGGATCTCTACTTTAGACCTTCTTAGAACACTAATGCTGTGTTTAGTGCAACGTAGCAAATGAAGAGAAATCATGGCCACAGATGCTGAAAAGCTTCTTTCTCAGTGAGAGAAAGTTGTTTTATGCAATATTAAGAGTAAACCTCAAGTACATGAAAGATGTTTCTTTCTCATGAAATGTAATGTTATTTGCAAAGCAGAAGACAGATTTTCATGTGTTAGAGCTTTTTTTGCAGAGCAAGTCATGTTAGAGTTTCATTGCACAGGATCTCTAGTTTAGACCTTCTTTTAACACTAATGCTTTGTTTAGTGCAACGAAGAGAAAGCATGGCCACAGATGCTGAAAAGCTTCTTTCTCAGTGAGAGAAAGTTGTTTTATGCAATTTTAAGAGTAAACCTTAAGTACACGAAAGATGTTTCTTTCTCATGAAATGTAATGTTACTTGCAATGCAGAAGACAGATTTTCATGTGTTACATCTTTTTTTGCAGAGCAAAATATGTTAGAGTTTCATTGCATAGAATCACTTGTTTAGCGCTTCTAAGAACACTAATGCTGTGTTTAGTGCAACGTAGCAATTGAAGAGAAAGCATGGCCACAGATGCTGAAACGCTTCTTTCTGAGTGAGAGAAAGTTGATTTATGCAATATTAAGAGTAAACCTTAAGAACATGAAAGATGTTTCTTTCACATGTAATGCAATGTTATTTGCAATGCAGAAGACAGATTTTCATGTGTTAGAGCTTTTTTTGAAGAGCAAGTCATTTTATAGTTTCATTGCATAGAATCATTTGTTTAGCGCTTCTAAGAACACTAATGCTGTGTTTAGTGCAAAGTAGCAAATGAAGAGAAAGCATGGCCACAGATGCTGAAAAGCTTCTTTCTGGGTGAGCGAAAGATGTTTTATGCAATATTAAGAGTAAACCTTAAGTAGATGAAAGATGTTTCTTTCTTATGAAATGTAATGTTATTTGCAATGCAGAAGACAGATTTTCATGTGTTAGAGCTTTTTTTGCAGAGCAAGTCATGTTAGAGTTTCATTGCACAGGATCACTACTTTAGACCTTCTTAGAACACTAATGCTGTGTTTAGTGCAACGTAGCAAATGAAGAGAAAGCATGGCCACAGATGCTGAAAAGCTTCTTTCGCAATGAGAGAAAGTTGTTTTATGCAATTTTAAGAGTAAACCTCAAGTACATGAAAGATGTTTCTTTCTCATGAAATGTAATGTTATTTGCAATGCAGAAGACAGATTTTCATGTGTTAGAGCTTTTTTTGCAGAGCAAGTCATGTTAGAGTTTCATTGCACAGGATCACTACTTTAGACCTTCTTAGAACACTAATGCTGTGTTTAGTGCAACGTAGCAAATGAAGAGAAATCATGGCCACAGATGCTGAAAAGCTTCTTTCTCAGTGAGAGAAAGTTGTTTTATGCAATATTAAGAGTAAACCTCAAGTACATGAAAGATGTTTCTTTCTTATGAAATGTAATGTTATTTGCAATGCAGAAGACAGATTTTCATGTGTTAGACCTTTTTTTGCAGAGCAAGTCATGTTAGAGTTTCATTGCACAGGATCTCTAGTTTAGACCTTCTTTTAACACTAATGCTTTGTTTAGTGCAACGTAGCAAATGAAGAGAAAGCATGGCCACAGATGCTGAAACGCTTCTTTCTGAGTGAGAGAAAGTTGTTTTATTTAATATTAAGAGTAAACCTTAAACCTTAAATGCAATGTTATTTGCAATGCAGAAGACAGATTTTCATGTGTTAGAGCTTTTTTTGAAGAGCAAGTCATTTTAGAGTTTCATTGCATAGAATCATTTGTTTAGCGCTTCTAAGAAAACTTCTAAGAACGCTTCTAAGAACACTGTTTAGTGCAACGTAGCAAATGAAGAGAAAGCATGGCCACAGATGCTGAAAAACTTCTTTCTGGGTGAGAGAAAGATGTTTTATGCAATATTAAGAGTAAACCTTAAGTACATGAAAGATGTTTCTTTCTCATGAAATGTAATGTTATTTGCAATGCAGAAGACAGATTTTCATGTGTTACATCTTTTTTTGCAGAGCAAGTCATGTTAGAGTTTCATTGCACAGGATCACTACTTTAGACCTTCTTAGAACACTAATGCTGTGTTTAGTGCAACGTAGCAAATGAAGAGAAAGCATGGCCACAGATGCTGAAAAGCTTCTTTCGCAATGAGAGAAAGTTGTTTTATGCAATTTTAAGAGTAAACCTCAAGTACATGAAAGATGTTTCTTTCTCATGAAATGTAATGTTATTTGCAATGCAGAAGACAGATTTTCATGTGTTAGAGCTTTTTTTGCAGAGCAAGTCATGTTAGAGTTTCATTGCACAGGATCACTACTTTAGACCTTCTTATAACACTAATGCTTTGTTTAGTGCAACGTAGCAAATGAAGAGAAAGCATGGCCACAGATGCTGAAAAGCTTCTTTCTCAGTGAGAGAAAGTTGTTTTATGCAATTTTAAGAATAAACCTTAAGTACACGAAAGATGTTTCTTTCTCATGAAATGTAATTTTACTTGCAATGCAGAAGACAGATTTTCATGTGTTACATCTTTTTTTGCAGAGCAAAACATGTTAGAGTTTCATTGCACAGGATCTCTACTTTAGACCTTCTTAGAACACTAATGCTGTGTTTAGTGCAACGTAGCAAATGAAGAGAAATCATGGCCACAGATGCTGAAAAGCTTCTTTCTCAGTGAGAGAAAGTTGTTTTATGCAATATTAAGAGTAAACCTCAAGTACATGAAAGATGTTTCTTTCTCATGAAATGTAATGTTATTTGCAAAGCAGAAGACAGATTTTCATGTGTTAGAGCTTTTTTTGCAGAGCAAGTCATGTTAGAGTTTCATTGCACAGGATCTCTAGTTTAGACCTTCTTTTAACACTAATGCTTTGTTTAGTGCAACGAAGAGAAAGCATGGCCACAGATGCTGAAAAGCTTCTTTCTCAGTGAGAGAAAGTTGTTTTATGCAATTTTAAGAGTAAACCTTAAGTACACGAAAGATGTTTCTTTCTCATGAAATGTAATGTTACTTGCAATGCAGAAGACAGATTTTCATGTGTTACATCTTTTTTTGCAGAGCAAAATATGTTAGAGTTTCATTGCATAGAATCGCTTGTTTAGCGCTTCTAAGAACACTAATGCTGTGTTTAGTGCAACGTAGCAATTGAAGAGAAAGCATGGCCACAGATGCTGAAACGCTTCTTTCTGAGTGAGAGAAAGTTGATTTATGCAATATTAAGAGTAAACCTTAAGAACATGAAAGATGTTTCTTTCACATGTAATGCAATGTTATTTGCAATGCAGAAGACAGATTTTCATGTGTTAGAGCTTTTTTTGAAGAGCAAGTCATTTTATAGTTTCATTGCATAGAATCATTTGTTTAGCGCTTCTAAGAACACTAATGCTGTGTTTAGTGCAACGTAGCAAATGAAGAGAAAGCATGGCCACAGATGCTGAAACGCTTCTTTCTGAGTGAGAGAAAGTTGTTTTATTTAATATTAAGAGTAAACCTTAAACCTTAAATGCAATGTTATTTGCAATGCAGAAGACAGATTTTCATGTGTTAGAGCTTTTTTTGAAGAGCAAGTCATTTTAGAGTTTCATTGCATAGAATCATTTGTTTAGCGCTTCTAAGAACACTAATGCTGTGTTTAGTGCAACGTAGCAAATGAAGAGAAAGCATGGCCACAGATGCTGAAAAACTTCTTTCTGGGTGAGAGAAAGATGTTTTATGCAATATTAAGAGTAAACCTTAAGTACATGAAAGATGTTTCTTTCTCATTAAAATGTAATGTTATTTGCAATGCAGAAGACAGATTTTCATGTGTTACAGCTTTTTTTGCAGAGCAAAACATGTTAGAGTTTCATTGTACAGGATCACTACTTTAGACCTTCTTAGAACACTAATGCTGTGTTTAGTGCAACGAAGCAAATGAAGAGAAAGCATGGCCACAGATGCTGAAAAGCTTCTTTCGCAATGAGAGAAAGTTGTTTTATGCAATTTTAAGAGTAAACCTCAAGTACATGAAAGATGTTTCTTTCTCATGAAATGTAATGTTATTTGCAATGCAGAAGACAGATTTTCATGTGTTGGAGCTTTTTTTGCAGAGCAAGTCATGTTAGAGTTTCATTGCACAGGATCACTAGTTTAGACCTTCTTATAACACTAATGCTTTGTTTAGTGCAACGTAGCAAATGAAGAGAAAGCATGGCCACAGATGCTGAAAAGCTTCTTTCTCAGTGAGAGAAAGTTGTTTTATGCAATTTTAAGAGTAAACCTTAAGAACATGAAAGATTTTTCTTTCACATGAAATGCAATGTTATTTGCAATGCAGAAGACAGATTTTCATGTGTTAGAGCTTTTTTTGAAGAGCAAGTCATTTTAGAGTTTCATTGCATAGAATCATTTGTTTAGCGCTTCTAAGAACACTAATGCTGTGTTTAGTGCAACGTAGCAAATGAAGAGAAAGCATGGCCACAGATGCTGAAAAGCTTCTTTCTGGGTGAGAGAAAGATGTTTTATGCAATATTAAGAGTAAACCTTAAGTACATGAAATATGTTTCTTTCTCATGAAATGTAATGTTATTTGCAATGCAGAAGACAGATTTTCATGTGTTAGAGCTTTTTTTGCAGAGCAAGTCATGTTAGAGATTCATTGCACAGGATCACTACTTTAGACCTTCTTAGAACACTAATGCTGTGTTTAGTGCAACGTAGCAAATGAAGAGAAATCATGGCCACAGATGCTGAAAAGCTTCTTTCTCAGTGAGAGAAAGTTGTTTTATGCAATTTTAAGAGTAAACCTTAAGTACACGAAAGATGTTTCTTTCTCATGAAATGTAATGTTACTTGCAATGCAGAAGACAGATTTTCATGTGTTACATCTTTTTTTGCAGAGCAAGTCATGTTAGAGTTTCATTGCATAGAATCACTTGTTTAGCGCTTCTAAGAACACTAATGCTGTGTTTAGTGCAACGTAGCAAATGAAGAGAAAGCATGGCCACAGATGCTGAAACGCTTCTTTCTGAGTGAGAGAAAGTTGTTTTATTTAATATTAAGAGTAAACCTTAAACCTTAAATGCAATGTTATTTGCAATGCAGAAGACAGATTTTCATGTGTTAGAGCTTTTTTTGAAGAGCAAGTCATTTTAGAGTTTCATTGCATAGAATCATTTGTTTAGCGCTTCTAAGAAAACTTCTAAGAACGCTTCTAAGAACACTGTTTAGTGCAACGTAGCAAATGAAGAGAAAGCATGGCCACAGATGCTGAAAAACTTCTTTCTGGGTGAGAGAAAGATGTTTTATGCAATATTAAGAGTAAACCTTAAGTACATGAAAGATCTTTCTTTCTCATGAAATGTAATGTTATTTGCAATGCAGAAGACAGATTTTCATGTGTTAGAGCTTTTTTTGCAGAGCAAGTCATGTTAGAGTTTCATTGCACAGGATCTCTAGTTTAGACCTTCTTTTAACACTAATGCTTTGTTTAGTGCAACGTAGCAAATGAAGAGAAAGCATGGCCACAGATGCTGAAAAGCTTCTTTCTCAGTGAGAGAAAGTTGTTTTATGCAATTTTAAGAGTAAACCTTAAGTACACGAAAGATGTTTCTTTATCATGAAATGTAATGTTACTTGCAATGCAGAAGACAGATTTTCATGTGTTACATCTTTTTTTGCAGAGCAAAATATGTTAGAGTTTCATTGCATAGAATCACTTGTTTAGCGCTTCTAAGAACACTAATGCTGTGTTTAGTGCAACGTAGCAATTGAAGAGGAAGCATGGCCACAGATGCTGAAACGCTTCTTTCTGGATGAGAGAAAGATGTTTTATGCAATATTAAGAGTAAACCTTAAGTACATGAAAGATGTTTCTTTCACATGAAATGTAATGTTACTTGCAATGCAGAAGACAGATTTTCATGTGTTACATCTTTTTTTGCAGAGCAAGTCATGTTAGAGTTTCATTGCACAGGATCACTACTTTAGACCTTCTTAGTACACTAATGCTGTGTTTAGTGCAACGTAGCAAATGAAGAGAAATCATGGCCACAGATGCTGAAAAGCTTCTTTCTCAGTGAGAGAAAGTTGTTTTATGCAATTTTAAGAGTAAACCCTAAGTACACGAATGATGTTTCTTTCTCATGAAATGTAATGTTACTTGCAATGCAGAAGACAGATTTTCATGTGTTACATCTTTTTTTGCCGAGCAAGTCATGTTAGAGTTTCATTGCATAGAATCACTTGTTTAGCGCTTCTAAGAACACTAATGCTGTGTTTAGTGCAACGTAGCAAATGAAGAGAAAGCATGGCCACAGATGCTGAAAAACTTCTTTCTGGGTGAGAGAAAGATGTTTTATGCAATATTAAGAGTAAACATTAAGTACATGAAAGATGTTTCTTTCTCATGAAATGTAATGTTATTTGCAATGCAGAAGACAGATTTTCATGTGTTAGACCTTTTTTGCAGAGCAAGTCATGTTAGAGTTTCATTGCACAGGATCTCTAGTTTAGACCTTCTTTTAACACTAATGCTTTGTTTAGTGCAACGTAGCAAATGAAGAGAAAGCATGGCCACAGATGCTGAAACGCTTCTTTCTGAGTGAGAGAAAGTTGATTTATGCAATATTAAGAGTAAACCTTAAGAACATGAAAGATGTTTCTTTCACATGTAATGCAATGTTATTTGCAATGCAGAAGACAGATTTTCATGTGTTAGAGCTTTTTTTGAAGAGCAAGTCATTTTATAGTTTCATTGCATAGAATCATTTGTTTAGCGCTTCTAAGAACACTAATGCTGTGTTTAGTGCAACGTAGCAAATGAAGAGAAAGCATGGCCACAGATGCTGAAAAACTTCTTTCTGGGTGAGAGAAAGATGTTTTATGCAATATTAAGAGTAAACATTAAGTACATGAAAGATGTTTCTTTCTCATGAAATGTAATGTTATTTGCAATGCAGAAGATAGATTTTCATGTGTTAGAGCTTTTTTTGCAGAGCAAGTCATGTTAGAGTTTCATTGCACAGGATCACTACTTTAGACCTTCTTAGAACACTAATGCTGTGTTTAGTGCAACGTAGCAAATGAAGAGAAATCATGGCCACAGATGCTGAAAAGCTTCTTTCTCAGTGAGAGAAAGTTGTTTTATTTAATATTAAGAGTAAACCTTAAGTACACGAATGATGTTTCTTTCTCATGAAATGTAATGTTACTTGCAATGCAGAAGACAGATTTTCATGTGTTACATCTTTTTTTGCAGATCAAGTCATGTTAGAGTTTCATTGCATAGAATCACTTGTTTAGCGCTTCTAAGAACACTAATGCTGTGTTTAGTGCAACGTAGCAAATGAAGAGAAAGCATGGCCACAGATGCTGAAACGCTTCTTTCTGAGTGAGAGAAAGTTGTTTTATTTAATATTAAGAGTAAACCTTAAACCTTAAATGCAATGTTATTTGCAATGCAGAAGACAGATTTTCATGTGTTAGAGCTTTTTTTGAAGAGCAAGTCATTTTAGAGTTTCATTGCATAGAATCATTTGTTTAGCGCTTCTAAGAAAACTTCTAAGAACGCTTCTAAGAACACTGTTTAGTGCAACGTAGCAAATGAAGAGAAAGCATGGCCACAGATGCTGAAAAACTTCTTTCTGGGTGAGAGAAAGATGTTTTATGCAATATTAAGAGTAAACCTTAAGTACATGAAAGATCTTTCTTTCTCATGAAATGTAATGTTATTTGCAATGCAGAAGACAGATTTTCATGTGTTAGAGCTTTTTTTGCAGAGCAAGTCATGTTAGAGTTTCATTGCACAGGATCTCTAGTTTAGACCTTCTTTTAACACTAATGCTTTGTTTAGTGCAACGTAGCAAATGAAGAGAAAGCATGGCCACAGATGCTGAAAAGCTTCTTTCTCAGTGAGAGAAAGTTGTTTTATGCAATTTTAAGAGTAAACCTTAAGTACACGAAAGATGTTTCTTTATCATGAAATGTAATGTTACTTGCAATGCAGAAGACAGATTTTCATGTGTTACATCTTTTTTTGCAGAGCAAAATATGTTAGAGTTTCATTGCATAGAATCACTTGTTTAGCGCTTCTAAGAACACTAATGCTGTGTTTAGTGCAACGTAGCAATTGAAGAGGAAGCATGGCCACAGATGCTGAAACGCTTCTTTCTGGATGAGAGAAAGATGTTTTATGCAATATTAAGAGTAAACCTTAAGTACATGAAAGATGTTTCTTTCACATGAAATGTAATGTTACTTGCAATGCAGAAGACAGATTTTCATGTGTTACATCTTTTTTTGCAGAGCAAGTCATGTTAGAGTTTCATTGCACAGGATCACTACTTTAGACCTTCTTAGTACACTAATGCTGTGTTTAGTGCAACGTAGCAAATGAAGAGAAATCATGGCCACAGATGCTGAAAAGCTTCTTTCTCAGTGAGAGAAAGTTGTTTTATGCAATTTTAAGAGTAAACCCTAAGTACACGAATGATGTTTCTTTCTCATGAAATGTAATGTTACTTGCAATGCAGAAGACAGATTTTCATGTGTTACATCTTTTTTTGCCGAGCAAGTCATGTTAGAGTTTCATTGCATAGAATCACTTGTTTAGCGCTTCTAAGAACACTAATGCTGTGTTTAGTGCAACGTAGCAAATGAAGAGAAAGCATGGCCACAGATGCTGAAAAACTTCTTTCTGGGTGAGAGAAAGATGTTTTATGCAATATTAAGAGTAAACATTAAGTACATGAAAGATGTTTCTTTCTCATGAAATGTAATGTTATTTGCAATGCAGAAGACAGATTTTCATGTGTTAGACCTTTTTTGCAGAGCAAGTCATGTTAGAGTTTCATTGCACAGGATCTCTAGTTTAGACCTTCTTTTAACACTAATGCTTTGTTTAGTGCAACGTAGCAAATGAAGAGAAAGCATGGCCACAGATGCTGAAACGCTTCTTTCTGAGTGAGAGAAAGTTGATTTATGCAATATTAAGAGTAAACCTTAAGAACATGAAAGATGTTTCTTTCACATGTAATGCAATGTTATTTGCAATGCAGAAGACAGATTTTCATGTGTTAGAGCTTTTTTTGAAGAGCAAGTCATTTTATAGTTTCATTGCATAGAATCATTTGTTTAGCGCTTCTAAGAACACTAATGCTGTGTTTAGTGCAACGTAGCAAATGAAGAGAAAGCATGGCCACAGATGCTGAAAAACTTCTTTCTGGGTGAGAGAAAGATGTTTTATGCAATATTAAGAGTAAACATTAAGTACATGAAAGATGTTTCTTTCTCATGAAATGTAATGTTATTTGCAATGCAGAAGATAGATTTTCATGTGTTAGAGCTTTTTTTGCAGAGCAAGTCATGTTAGAGTTTCATTGCACAGGATCACTACTTTAGACCTTCTTAGAACACTAATGCTGTGTTTAGTGCAACGTAGCAAATGAAGAGAAATCATGGCCACAGATGCTGAAAAGCTTCTTTCTCAGTGAGAGAAAGTTGTTTTATTTAATATTAAGAGTAAACCTTAAGTACACGAATGATGTTTCTTTCTCATGAAATGTAATGTTACTTGCAATGCAGAAGACAGATTTTCATGTGTTACATCTTTTTTTGCAGAGCAAGTCATGTTAGAGTTTCATTGCATAGAATCACTTGTTTAGCGCTTCTAAGAACACTAATGCTGTGTTTAGTGCAACGTAGCAAATGAAGAGAAAGCATGGCCACAGATGCTGAAACGCTTCTTTCTGAGTGAGAGAAAGTTGTTTTATTTAATATTAAGAGTAAACCTTAAACCTTAAATGCAATGTTATTTGCAATGCAGAAGACAGATTTTCATGTGTTAGAGCTTTTTTTGAAGAGCAAGTCATTTTAGAGTTTCATTGCATAGAATCATTTGTTTAGCGCTTCTAAGAAAACTTCTAAGAACGCTTCTAAGAACACTGTTTAGTGCAACGTAGCAAATGAAGAGAAAGCATGGCCACAGATGCTGAAAAACTTCTTTCTGGGTGAGAGAAAGATGTTTTATGCAATATTAAGAGTAAACCTTAAGTACATGAAAGATGTTTCTTTCTCATGAAATGTAATGTTATTTGCAATGCAGAAGACAGATTTTCATGTGTTACATCTTTTTTTGCAGAGCAAGTCATGTTAGAGTTTCATTGCACAGGATCACTACTTTAGACCTTCTTAGAACACTAATGCTGTGTTTAGTGCAACGTAGCAAATGAAGAGAAAGCATGGCCACAGATGCTGAAAAGCTTCTTTCGCAATGAGAGAAAGTTGTTTTATGCAATTTTAAGAGTAAACCTCAAGTACATGAAAGATGTTTCTTTCTCATGAAATGTAATGTTATTTGCAATGCAGAAGACAGATTTTCATGTGTTAGAGCTTTTTTTGCAGAGCAAGTCATGTTAGAGTTTCATTGCACAGGATCACTACTTTAGACCTTCTTATAACACTAATGCTTTGTTTAGTGCAACGTAGCAAATGAAGAGAAAGCATGGCCACAGATGCTGAAAAGCTTCTTTCTCAGTGAGAGAAAGTTGTTTTATGCAATTTTAAGAGTAAACCTTAAGTACACGAAAGATGTTTCTTTCTCATGAAATGTAATTTTACTTGCAATGCAGAAGACAGATTTTCATGTGTTACATCTTTTTTTGCAGAGCAAAACATGTTAGAGTTTCATTGCACAGGATCTCTACTTTAGACCTTCTTAGAACACTAATGCTGTGTTTAGTGCAACGTAGCAAATGAAGAGAAATCATGGCCACAGATGCTGAAAAGCTTCTTTCTCAGTGAGAGAAAGTTGTTTTATGCAATATTAAGAGTAAACCTCAAGTACATGAAAGATGTTTCTTTCTCATGAAATGTAATGTTATTTGCAAAGCAGAAGACAGATTTTCATGTGTTAGAGCTTTTTTTGCAGAGCAAGTCATGTTAGAGTTTCATTGCACAGGATCTCTAGTTTAGACCTTCTTTTAACACTAATGCTTTGTTTAGTGCAACGAAGAGAAAGCATGGCCACAGATGCTGAAAAGCTTCTTTCTCAGTGAGAGAAAGTTGTTTTATGCAATTTTAAGAGTAAACCTTAAGTACACGAAAGATGTTTCTTTCTCATGAAATGTAATGTTACTTGCAATGCAGAAGACAGATTTTCATGTGTTACATCTTTTTTTGCAGAGCAAAATATGTTAGAGTTTCATTGCATAGAATCACTTGTTTAGCGCTTCTAAGAACACTAATGCTGTGTTTAGTGCAACGTAGCAATTGAAGAGAAAGCATGGCCACAGATGCTGAAACGCTTCTTTCTGAGTGAGAGAAAGTTGATTTATGCAATATTAAGAGTAAACCTTAAGAACATGAAAGATGTTTCTTTCACATGTAATGCAATGTTATTTGCAATGCAGAAGACAGATTTTCATGTGTTAGAGCTTTTTTTGAAGAGCAAGTCATTTTATAGTTTCATTGCATAGAATCATTTGTTTAGCGCTTCTAAGAACACTAATGCTGTGTTTAGTGCAACGTAGCAAATGAAGAGAAAGCATGGCCACAGATGCTGAAACGCTTCTTTCTGAGTGAGAGAAAGTTGTTTTATTTAATATTAAGAGTAAACCTTAAACCTTAAATGCAATGTTATTTGCAATGCAGAAGACAGATTTTCATGTGTTAGAGCTTTTTTTGAAGAGCAAATCATTTTAGAGTTTCATTGCATAGAATCATTTGTTTAGCGCTTCTAAGAACACTAATGCTGTGTTTAGTGCAAAGTAGCAAATGAAGAGAAAGCATGGCCACAGATGCTGAAAAGCTTCTTTCTGGGTGAGCGAAAGATGTTTTATGCAATATTAAGAGTAAACCTTAAGTAGATGAAAGATGTTTCTTTCTTATGAAATGTAATGTTATTTGCAATGCAGAAGACAGATTTTCATGTGTTAGAGCTTTTTTTGCAGAGCAAGTCATGTTAGAGTTTCATTGCACAGGATCACTACTTTAGACCTTCTTAGAACACTAATGCTGTGTTTAGTGCAACGTAGCAAATGAAGAGAAAGCATGGCCACAGATGCTGAAAAGCTTCTTTCGCAATGAGAGAAAGTTGTTTTATGCAATTTTAAGAGTAAACCTCAAGTACATGAAAGATGTTTCTTTCTCATGAAATGTAATGTTATTTGCAATGCAGAAGACAGATTTTCATGTGTTAGAGCTTTTTTTGCAGAGCAAGTCATGTTAGAGTTTCATTGCACAGGATCACTACTTTAGACCTTCTTAGAACACTAATGCTGTGTTTAGTGCAACGTAGCAAATGAAGAGAAATCATGGCCACAGATGCTGAAAAGCTTCTTTCTCAGTGAGAGAAAGTTGTTTTATGCAATATTAAGAGTAAACCTCAAGTACATGAAAGATGTTTCTTTCTTATGAAATGTAATGTTATTTGCAATGCAGAAGACAGATTTTCATGTGTTAGACCTTTTTTTGCAGAGCAAGTCATGTTAGAGTTTCATTGCACAGGATCTCTAGTTTAGACCTTCTTTTAACACTAATGCTTTGTTTAGTGCAACGTAGCAAATGAAGAGAAAGCATGGCCACAGATGCTGAAACGCTTCTTTCTGAGTGAGAGAAAGTTGTTTTATTTAATATTAAGAGTAAACCTTAAACCTTAAATGCAATGTTATTTGCAATGCAGAAGACAGATTTTCATGTGTTAGAGCTTTTTTTGAAGAGCAAGTCATTTTAGAGTTTCATTGCATAGAATCATTTGTTTAGCGCTTCTAAGAAAACTTCTAAGAACGCTTCTAAGAACACTGTTTAGTGCAACGTAGCAAATGAAGAGAAAGCATGGCCACAGATGCTGAAAAACTTCTTTCTGGGTGAGAGAAAGATGTTTTATGCAATATTAAGAGTAAACCTTAAGTACATGAAAGATGTTTCTTTCTCATGAAATGTAATGTTATTTGCAATGCAGAAGACAGATTTTCATGTGTTACATCTTTTTTTGCAGAGCAAGTCATGTTAGAGTTTCATTGCACAGGATCACTACTTTAGACCTTCTTAGAACACTAATGCTGTGTTTAGTGCAACGTAGCAAATGAAGAGAAAGCATGGCCACAGATGCTGAAAAGCTTCTTTCGCAATGAGAGAAAGTTGTTTTATGCAATTTTAAGAGTAAACCTCAAGTACATGAAAGATGTTTCTTTCTCATGAAATGTAATGTTATTTGCAATGCAGAAGACAGATTTTCATGTGTTAGAGCTTTTTTTGCAGAGCAAGTCATGTTAGAGTTTCATTGCACAGGATCACTACTTTAGACCTTCTTATAACACTAATGCTTTGTTTAGTGCAACGTAGCAAATGAAGAGAAAGCATGGCCACAGATGCTGAAAAGCTTCTTTCTCAGTGAGAGAAAGTTGTTTTATGCAATTTTAAGAATAAACCTTAAGTACACGAAAGATGTTTCTTTCTCATGAAATGTAATTTTACTTGCAATGCAGAAGACAGATTTTCATGTGTTACATCTTTTTTTGCAGAGCAAAACATGTTAGAGTTTCATTGCACAGGATCTCTACTTTAGACCTTCTTAGAACACTAATGCTGTGTTTAGTGCAACGTAGCAAATGAAGAGAAATCATGGCCACAGATGCTGAAAAGCTTCTTTCTCAGTGAGAGAAAGTTGTTTTATGCAATATTAAGAGTAAACCTCAAGTACATGAAAGATGTTTCTTTCTCATGAAATGTAATGTTATTTGCAAAGCAGAAGACAGATTTTCATGTGTTAGAGCTTTTTTTGCAGAGCAAGTCATGTTAGAGTTTCATTGCACAGGATCTCTAGTTTAGACCTTCTTTTAACACTAATGCTTTGTTTAGTGCAACGAAGAGAAAGCATGGCCACAGATGCTGAAAAGCTTCTTTCTCAGTGAGAGAAAGTTGTTTTATGCAATTTTAAGAGTAAACCTTAAGTACACGAAAGATGTTTCTTTCTCATGAAATGTAATGTTACTTGCAATGCAGAAGACAGATTTTCATGTGTTACATCTTTTTTTGCAGAGCAAAATATGTTAGAGTTTCATTGCATAGAATCGCTTGTTTAGCGCTTCTAAGAACACTAATGCTGTGTTTAGTGCAACGTAGCAATTGAAGAGAAAGCATGGCCACAGATGCTGAAACGCTTCTTTCTGAGTGAGAGAAAGTTGATTTATGCAATATTAAGAGTAAACCTTAAGAACATGAAAGATGTTTCTTTCACATGTAATGCAATGTTATTTGCAATGCAGAAGACAGATTTTCATGTGTTAGAGCTTTTTTTGAAGAGCAAGTCATTTTATAGTTTCATTGCATAGAATCATTTGTTTAGCGCTTCTAAGAACACTAATGCTGTGTTTAGTGCAACG
The DNA here is from genome assembly GCF_936440315.1 of Barbus barbus. Taxonomy (NCBI): domain Eukaryota; kingdom Metazoa; phylum Chordata; class Actinopteri; order Cypriniformes; family Cyprinidae; genus Barbus; species Barbus barbus. The sequence continues at coordinate 11,975,667 of NC_136739.1, read as the reverse complement.
TAGCAAATGAAGAGAAAGCATGGCCACAGATGCTGAAACGCTTCTTTCTGAGTGAGAGAAAGTTGTTTTATTTAATATTAAGAGTAAACCTTAAACCTTAAATGCAATGTTATTTGCAATGCAGAAGACAGATTTTCATGTGTTAGAGCTTTTTTTGAAGAGCAAGTCATTTTAGAGTTTCATTGCATAGAATCATTTGTTTAGCGCTTCTAAGAACACTAATGCTGTGTTTAGTGCAACGTAGCAAATGAAGAGAAAGCATGGCCACAGATGCTGAAAAACTTCTTTCTGGGTGAGAGAAAGATGTTTTATGCAATATTAAGAGTAAACCTTAAGTACATGAAAGATGTTTCTTTCTCATTAAAATGTAATGTTATTTGCAATGCAGAAGACAGATTTTCATGTGTTACAGCTTTTTTTGCAGAGCAAAACATGTTAGAGTTTCATTGTACAGGATCACTACTTTAGACCTTCTTAGAACACTAATGCTGTGTTTAGTGCAACGAAGCAAATGAAGAGAAAGCATGGCCACAGATGCTGAAAAGCTTCTTTCGCAATGAGAGAAAGTTGTTTTATGCAATTTTAAGAGTAAACCTCAAGTACATGAAAGATGTTTCTTTCTCATGAAATGTAATGTTATTTGCAATGCAGAAGACAGATTTTCATGTGTTGGAGCTTTTTTTGCAGAGCAAGTCATGTTAGAGTTTCATTGCACAGGATCACTAGTTTAGACCTTCTTATAACACTAATGCTTTGTTTAGTGCAACGTAGCAAATGAAGAGAAAGCATGGCCACAGATGCTGAAAAGCTTCTTTCTCAGTGAGAGAAAGTTGTTTTATGCAATTTTAAGAGTAAACCTTAAGAACATGAAAGATTTTTCTTTCACATGAAATGCAATGTTATTTGCAATGCAGAAGACAGATTTTCATGTGTTAGAGCTTTTTTTGAAGAGCAAGTCATTTTAGAGTTTCATTGCATAGAATCATTTGTTTAGCGCTTCTAAGAACACTAATGCTGTGTTTAGTGCAACGTAGCAAATGAAGAGAAAGCATGGCCACAGATGCTGAAAAGCTTCTTTCTGGGTGAGAGAAAGATGTTTTATGCAATATTAAGAGTAAACCTTAAGTACATGAAATATGTTTCTTTCTCATGAAATGTAATGTTATTTGCAATGCAGAAGACAGATTTTCATGTGTTAGAGCTTTTTTTGCAGAGCAAGTCATGTTAGAGATTCATTGCACAGGATCACTACTTTAGACCTTCTTAGAACACTAATGCTGTGTTTAGTGCAACGTAGCAAATGAAGAGAAATCATGGCCACAGATGCTGAAAAGCTTCTTTCTCAGTGAGAGAAAGTTGTTTTATGCAATTTTAAGAGTAAACCTTAAGTACACGAAAGATGTTTCTTTCTCATGAAATGTAATGTTACTTGCAATGCAGAAGACAGATTTTCATGTGTTACATCTTTTTTTGCAGAGCAAGTCATGTTAGAGTTTCATTGCATAGAATCACTTGTTTAGCGCTTCTAAGAACACTAATGCTGTGTTTAGTGCAACGTAGCAAATGAAGAGAAAGCATGGCCACAGATGCTGAAACGCTTCTTTCTGAGTGAGAGAAAGTTGTTTTATTTAATATTAAGAGTAAACCTTAAACCTTAAATGCAATGTTATTTGCAATGCAGAAGACAGATTTTCATGTGTTAGAGCTTTTTTTGAAGAGCAAGTCATTTTAGAGTTTCATTGCATAGAATCATTTGTTTAGCGCTTCTAAGAAAACTTCTAAGAACGCTTCTAAGAACACTGTTTAGTGCAACGTAGCAAATGAAGAGAAAGCATGGCCACAGATGCTGAAAAACTTCTTTCTGGGTGAGAGAAAGATGTTTTATGCAATATTAAGAGTAAACCTTAAGTACATGAAAGATCTTTCTTTCTCATGAAATGTAATGTTATTTGCAATGCAGAAGACAGATTTTCATGTGTTAGAGCTTTTTTTGCAGAGCAAGTCATGTTAGAGTTTCATTGCACAGGATCTCTAGTTTAGACCTTCTTTTAACACTAATGCTTTGTTTAGTGCAACGTAGCAAATGAAGAGAAAGCATGGCCACAGATGCTGAAAAGCTTCTTTCTCAGTGAGAGAAAGTTGTTTTATGCAATTTTAAGAGTAAACCTTAAGTACACGAAAGATGTTTCTTTATCATGAAATGTAATGTTACTTGCAATGCAGAAGACAGATTTTCATGTGTTACATCTTTTTTTGCAGAGCAAAATATGTTAGAGTTTCATTGCATAGAATCACTTGTTTAGCGCTTCTAAGAACACTAATGCTGTGTTTAGTGCAACGTAGCAATTGAAGAGGAAGCATGGCCACAGATGCTGAAACGCTTCTTTCTGGATGAGAGAAAGATGTTTTATGCAATATTAAGAGTAAACCTTAAGTACATGAAAGATGTTTCTTTCACATGAAATGTAATGTTACTTGCAATGCAGAAGACAGATTTTCATGTGTTACATCTTTTTTTGCAGAGCAAGTCATGTTAGAGTTTCATTGCACAGGATCACTACTTTAGACCTTCTTAGAACACTAATGCTGTGTTTAGTGCAACGTAGCAAATGAAGAGAAATCATGGCCACAGATGCTGAAAAGCTTCTTTCTCAGTGAGAGAAAGTTGTTTTATGCAATTTTAAGAGTAAACCCTAAGTACACGAATGATGTTTCTTTCTCATGAAATGTAATGTTACTTGCAATGCAGAAGACAGATTTTCATGTGTTACATCTTTTTTTGCCGAGCAAGTCATGTTAGAGTTTCATTGCATAGAATCACTTGTTTAGCGCTTCTAAGAACACTAATGCTGTGTTTAGTGCAACGTAGCAAATGAAGAGAAAGCATGGCCACAGATGCTGAAAAACTTCTTTCTGGGTGAGAGAAAGATGTTTTATGCAATATTAAGAGTAAACATTAAGTACATGAAAGATGTTTCTTTCTCATGAAATGTAATGTTATTTGCAATGCAGAAGACAGATTTTCATGTGTTAGAGCTTTTTTTGCAGAGCAAGTCATGTTAGAGTTTCATTGCACAGGATCACTACTTTAGACCTTCTTAGAACACTAATGCTGTGTTTAGTGCAACGTAGCAAATGAAGAGAAATCATGGCCACAGATGCTGAAAAGCTTCTTTCTCAGTGAGAGAAAGTTGTTTTATTTAATATTAAGAGTAAACCTTAAGTACACGAATGATGTTTCTTTCTCATGAAATGTAATGTTACTTGCAATGCAGAAGACAGATTTTCATGTGTTACATCTTTTTTTGCAGAGCAAGTCATGTTAGAGTTTCATTGCATAGAATCACTTGTTTAGCGCTTCTAAGAACACTAATGCTGTGTTTAGTGCAACGTAGCAAATGAAGAGAAAGCATGGCCACAGATGCTGAAACGCTTCTTTCTGAGTGAGAGAAAGTTGTTTTATTTAATATTATGAGTAAACCTTAAACCTTAAATGCAATGTTATTTGCAATGCAGAAGACAGATTTTCATGTGTTAGAGCTTTTTTTGAAGAGCAAGTCATTTTAGAGTTTCATTGCATAGAATCATTTGTTTAGCGCTTCTAAGAAAACTTCTAAGAACGCTTCTAAGAACACTGTTTAGTGCAACGTAGCAAATGAAGAGAAAGCATGGCCACAGATGCTGAAAAACTTCTTTCTGGGTGAGAGAAAGATGTTTTATGCAATATTAAGAGTAAACCTTAAGTACATGAAAGATGTTTCTTTCTCATGAAATGTAATGTTATTTGCAATGCAGAAGACAGATTTTCATGTGTTACATCTTTTTTTGCAGAGCAAGTCATGTTAGAGTTTCATTGCACAGGATCACTACTTTAGACCTTCTTAGAACACTAATGCTGTGTTTAGTGCAACGTAGCAAATGAAGAGAAAGCATGGCCACAGATGCTGAAAAGCTTCTTTCGCAATGAGAGAAAGTTGTTTTATGCAATTTTAAGAGTAAACCTCAAGTACATGAAAGATGTTTCTTTCTCATGAAATGTAATGTTATTTGCAATGCAGAAGACAGATTTTCATGTGTTAGAGCTTTTTTTGCAGAGCAAGTCATGTTAGAGTTTCATTGCACAGGATCACTACTTTAGACCTTCTTATAACACTAATGCTTTGTTTAGTGCAACGTAGCAAATGAAGAGAAAGCATGGCCACAGATGCTGAAAAGCTTCTTTCTCAGTGAGAGAAAGTTGTTTTATGCAATTTTAAGAGTAAACCTTAAGTACACGAAAGATGTTTCTTTCTCATGAAATGTAATTTTACTTGCAATGCAGAAGACAGATTTTCATGTGTTACATCTTTTTTTGCAGAGCAAAACATGTTAGAGTTTCATTGCACAGGATCTCTACTTTAGACCTTCTTAGAACACTAATGCTGTGTTTAGTGCAACGTAGCAAATGAAGAGAAATCATGGCCACAGATGCTGAAAAGCTTCTTTCTCAGTGAGAGAAAGTTGTTTTATGCAATATTAAGAGTAAACCTCAAGTACATGAAAGATGTTTCTTTCTCATGAAATGTAATGTTATTTGCAAAGCAGAAGACAGATTTTCATGTGTTAGAGCTTTTTTTGCAGAGCAAGTCATGTTAGAGTTTCATTGCACAGGATCTCTAGTTTAGACCTTCTTTTAACACTAATGCTTTGTTTAGTGCAACGAAGAGAAAGCATGGCCACAGATGCTGAAAAGCTTCTTTCTCAGTGAGAGAAAGTTGTTTTATGCAATTTTAAGAGTAAACCTTAAGTACACGAAAGATGTTTCTTTCTCATGAAATGTAATGTTACTTGCAATGCAGAAGACAGATTTTCATGTGTTACATCTTTTTTTGCAGAGCAAAATATGTTAGAGTTTCATTGCATAGAATCACTTGTTTAGCGCTTCTAAGAACACTAATGCTGTGTTTAGTGCAACGTAGCAATTGAAGAGAAAGCATGGCCACAGATGCTGAAACGCTTCTTTCTGAGTGAGAGAAAGTTGATTTATGCAATATTAAGAGTAAACCTTAAGAACATGAAAGATGTTTCTTTCACATGTAATGCAATGTTATTTGCAATGCAGAAGACAGATTTTCATGTGTTAGAGCTTTTTTTGAAGAGCAAGTCATTTTATAGTTTCATTGCATAGAATCATTTGTTTAGCGCTTCTAAGAACACTAATGCTGTGTTTAGTGCAACGTAGCAAATGAAGAGAAAGCATGGCCACAGATGCTGAAACGCTTCTTTCTGAGTGAGAGAAAGTTGTTTTATTTAATATTAAGAGTAAACCTTAAACCTTAAATGCAATGTTATTTGCAATGCAGAAGACAGATTTTCATGTGTTAGAGCTTTTTTTGAAGAGCAAGTCATTTTAGAGTTTCATTGCATAGAATCATTTGTTTAGCGCTTCTAAGAACACTAATGCTGTGTTTAGTGCAAAGTAGCAAATGAAGAGAAAGCATGGCCACAGATGCTGAAAAGCTTCTTTCTGGGTGAGCGAAAGATGTTTTATGCAATATTAAGAGTAAACCTTAAGTAGATGAAAGATGTTTCTTTCTTATGAAATGTAATGTTATTTGCAATGCAGAAGACAGATTTTCATGTGTTAGAGCTTTTTTTGCAGAGCAAGTCATGTTAGAGTTTCATTGCACAGGATCACTACTTTAGACCTTCTTAGAACACTAATGCTGTGTTTAGTGCAACGTAGCAAATGAAGAGAAAGCATGGCCACAGATGCTGAAAAGCTTCTTTCGCAATGAGAGAAAGTTGTTTTATGCAATTTTAAGAGTAAACCTCAAGTACATGAAAGATGTTTCTTTCTCATGAAATGTAATGTTATTTGCAATGCAGAAGACAGATTTTCATGTGTTAGAGCTTTTTTTGCAGAGCAAGTCATGTTAGAGTTTCATTGCACAGGATCACTACTTTAGACCTTCTTAGAACACTAATGCTGTGTTTAGTGCAACGTAGCAAATGAAGAGAAATCATGGCCACAGATGCTGAAAAGCTTCTTTCTCAGTGAGAGAAAGTTGTTTTATGCAATATTAAGAGTAAACCTCAAGTACATGAAAGATGTTTCTTTCTTATGAAATGTAATGTTATTTGCAATGCAGAAGACAGATTTTCATGTGTTAGACCTTTTTTTGCAGAGCAAGTCATGTTAGAGTTTCATTGCACAGGATCTCTAGTTTAGACCTTCTTTTAACACTAATGCTTTGTTTAGTGCAACGTAGCAAATGAAGAGAAAGCATGGCCACAGATGCTGAAACGCTTCTTTCTGAGTGAGAGAAAGTTGTTTTATTTAATATTAAGAGTAAACCTTAAACCTTAAATGCAATGTTATTTGCAATGCAGAAGACAGATTTTCATGTGTTAGAGCTTTTTTTGAAGAGCAAGTCATTTTAGAGTTTCATTGCATAGAATCATTTGTTTAGCGCTTCTAAGAAAACTTCTAAGAACGCTTCTAAGAACACTGTTTAGTGCAACGTAGCAAATGAAGAGAAAGCATGGCCACAGATGCTGAAAAACTTCTTTCTGGGTGAGAGAAAGATGTTTTATGCAATATTAAGAGTAAACCTTAAGTACATGAAAGATGTTTCTTTCTCATGAAATGTAATGTTATTTGCAATGCAGAAGACAGATTTTCATGTGTTACATCTTTTTTTGCAGAGCAAGTCATGTTAGAGTTTCATTGCACAGGATCACTACTTTAGACCTTCTTAGAACACTAATGCTGTGTTTAGTGCAACGTAGCAAATGAAGAGAAAGCATGGCCACAGATGCTGAAAAGCTTCTTTCGCAATGAGAGAAAGTTGTTTTATGCAATTTTAAGAGTAAACCTCAAGTACATGAAAGATGTTTCTTTCTCATGAAATGTAATGTTATTTGCAATGCAGAAGACAGATTTTCATGTGTTAGAGCTTTTTTTGCAGAGCAAGTCATGTTAGAGTTTCATTGCACAGGATCACTACTTTAGACCTTCTTATAACACTAATGCTTTGTTTAGTGCAACGTAGCAAATGAAGAGAAAGCATGGCCACAGATGCTGAAAAGCTTCTTTCTCAGTGAGAGAAAGTTGTTTTATGCAATTTTAAGAATAAACCTTAAGTACACGAAAGATGTTTCTTTCTCATGAAATGTAATTTTACTTGCAATGCAGAAGACAGATTTTCATGTGTTACATCTTTTTTTGCAGAGCAAAACATGTTAGAGTTTCATTGCACAGGATCTCTACTTTAGACCTTCTTAGAACACTAATGCTGTGTTTAGTGCAACGTAGCAAATGAAGAGAAATCATGGCCACAGATGCTGAAAAGCTTCTTTCTCAGTGAGAGAAAGTTGTTTTATGCAATATTAAGAGTAAACCTCAAGTACATGAAAGATGTTTCTTTCTCATGAAATGTAATGTTATTTGCAAAGCAGAAGACAGATTTTCATGTGTTAGAGCTTTTTTTGCAGAGCAAGTCATGTTAGAGTTTCATTGCACAGGATCTCTAGTTTAGACCTTCTTTTAACACTAATGCTTTGTTTAGTGCAACGAAGAGAAAGCATGGCCACAGATGCTGAAAAGCTTCTTTCTCAGTGAGAGAAAGTTGTTTTATGCAATTTTAAGAGTAAACCTTAAGTACACGAAAGATGTTTCTTTCTCATGAAATGTAATGTTACTTGCAATGCAGAAGACAGATTTTCATGTGTTACATCTTTTTTTGCAGAGCAAAATATGTTAGAGTTTCATTGCATAGAATCGCTTGTTTAGCGCTTCTAAGAACACTAATGCTGTGTTTAGTGCAACGTAGCAATTGAAGAGAAAGCATGGCCACAGATGCTGAAACGCTTCTTTCTGAGTGAGAGAAAGTTGATTTATGCAATATTAAGAGTAAACCTTAAGAACATGAAAGATGTTTCTTTCACATGTAATGCAATGTTATTTGCAATGCAGAAGACAGATTTTCATGTGTTAGAGCTTTTTTTGAAGAGCAAGTCATTTTATAGTTTCATTGCATAGAATCATTTGTTTAGCGCTTCTAAGAACACTAATGCTGTGTTTAGTGCAACGTAGCAAATGAAGAGAAAGCATGGCCACAGATGCTGAAACGCTTCTTTCTGAGTGAGAGAAAGTTGTTTTATTTAATATTAAGAGTAAACCTTAAACCTTAAATGCAATGTTATTTGCAATGCAGAAGACAGATTTTCATGTGTTAGAGCTTTTTTTGAAGAGCAAGTCATTTTAGAGTTTCATTGCATAGAATCATTTGTTTAGCGCTTCTAAGAACACTAATGCTGTGTTTAGTGCAACGTAGCAAATGAAGAGAAAGCATGGCCACAGATGCTGAAAAACTTCTTTCTGGGTGAGAGAAAGATGTTTTATGCAATATTAAGAGTAAACCTTAAGTACATGAAAGATGTTTCTTTCTCATTAAAATGTAATGTTATTTGCAATGCAGAAGACAGATTTTCATGTGTTACAGCTTTTTTTGCAGAGCAAAACATGTTAGAGTTTCATTGTACAGGATCACTACTTTAGACCTTCTTAGAACACTAATGCTGTGTTTAGTGCAACGAAGCAAATGAAGAGAAAGCATGGCCACAGATGCTGAAAAGCTTCTTTCGCAATGAGAGAAAGTTGTTTTATGCAATTTTAAGAGTAAACCTCAAGTACATGAAAGATGTTTCTTTCTCATGAAATGTAATGTTATTTGCAATGCAGAAGACAGATTTTCATGTGTTGGAGCTTTTTTTGCAGAGCAAGTCATGTTAGAGTTTCATTGCACAGGATCACTAGTTTAGACCTTCTTATAACACTAATGCTTTGTTTAGTGCAACGTAGCAAATGAAGAGAAAGCATGGCCACAGATGCTGAAAAGCTTCTTTCTCAGTGAGAGAAAGTTGTTTTATGCAATTTTAAGAGTAAACCTTAAGAACATGAAAGATTTTTCTTTCACATGAAATGCAATGTTATTTGCAATGCAGAAGACAGATTTTCATGTGTTAGAGCTTTTTTTGAAGAGCAAGTCATTTTAGAGTTTCATTGCATAGAATCATTTGTTTAGCGCTTCTAAGAACACTAATGCTGTGTTTAGTGCAACGTAGCAAATGAAGAGAAAGCATGGCCACAGATGCTGAAAAGCTTCTTTCTGGGTGAGAGAAAGATGTTTTATGCAATATTAAGAGTAAACCTTAAGTACATGAAATATGTTTCTTTCTCATGAAATGTAATGTTATTTGCAATGCAGAAGACAGATTTTCATGTGTTAGAGCTTTTTTTGCAGAGCAAGTCATGTTAGAGATTCATTGCACAGGATCACTACTTTAGACCTTCTTAGAACACTAATGCTGTGTTTAGTGCAACGTAGCAAATGAAGAGAAATCATGGCCACAGATGCTGAAAAGCTTCTTTCTCAGTGAGAGAAAGTTGTTTTATGCAATTTTAAGAGTAAACCTTAAGTACACGAAAGATGTTTCTTTCTCATGAAATGTAATGTTACTTGCAATGCAGAAGACAGATTTTCATGTGTTACATCTTTTTTTGCAGAGCAAGTCATGTTAGAGTTTCATTGCATAGAATCACTTGTTTAGCGCTTCTAAGAACACTAATGCTGTGTTTAGTGCAACGTAGCAAATGAAGAGAAAGCATGGCCACAGATGCTGAAACGCTTCTTTCTGAGTGAGAGAAAGTTGTTTTATTTAATATTAAGAGTAAACCTTAAACCTTAAATGCAATGTTATTTGCAATGCAGAAGACAGATTTTCATGTGTTAGAGCTTTTTTTGAAGAGCAAGTCATTTTAGAGTTTCATTGCATAGAATCATTTGTTTAGCGCTTCTAAGAAAACTTCTAAGAACGCTTCTAAGAACACTGTTTAGTGCAACGTAGCAAATGAAGAGAAAGCATGGCCACAGATGCTGAAAAACTTCTTTCTGGGTGAGAGAAAGATGTTTTATGCAATATTAAGAGTAAACCTTAAGTACATGAAAGATCTTTCTTTCTCATGAAATGTAATGTTATTTGCAATGCAGAAGACAGATTTTCATGTGTTAGAGCTTTTTTTGCAGAGCAAGTCATGTTAGAGTTTCATTGCACAGGATCTCTAGTTTAGACCTTCTTTTAACACTAATGCTTTGTTTAGTGCAACGTAGCAAATGAAGAGAAAGCATGGCCACAGATGCTGAAAAGCTTCTTTCTCAGTGAGAGAAAGTTGTTTTATGCAATTTTAAGAGTAAACCTTAAGTACACGAAAGATGTTTCTTTATCATGAAATGTAATGTTACTTGCAATGCAGAAGACAGATTTTCATGTGTTACATCTTTTTTTGCAGAGCAAAATATGTTAGAGTTTCATTGCATAGAATCACTTGTTTAGCGCTTCTAAGAACACTAATGCTGTGTTTAGTGCAACGTAGCAATTGAAGAGGAAGCATGGCCACAGATGCTGAAACGCTTCTTTCTGGATGAGAGAAAGATGTTTTATGCAATATTAAGAGTAAACCTTAAGTACATGAAAGATGTTTCTTTCACATGAAATGTAATGTTACTTGCAATGCAGAAGACAGATTTTCATGTGTTACATCTTTTTTTGCAGAGCAAGTCATGTTAGAGTTTCATTGCACAGGATCACTACTTTAGACCTTCTTAGAACACTAATGCTGTGTTTAGTGCAACGTAGCAAATGAAGAGAAATCATGGCCACAGATGCTGAAAAGCTTCTTTCTCAGTGAGAGAAAGTTGTTTTATGCAATTTTAAGAGTAAACCCTAAGTACACGAATGATGTTTCTTTCTCATGAAATGTAATGTTACTTGCAATGCAGAAGACAGATTTTCATGTGTTACATCTTTTTTTGCCGAGCAAGTCATGTTAGAGTTTCATTGCATAGAATCACTTGTTTAGCGCTTCTAAGAACACTAATGCTGTGTTTAGTGCAACGTAGCAAATGAAGAGAAAGCATGGCCACAGATGCTGAAAAACTTCTTTCTGGGTGAGAGAAAGATGTTTTATGCAATATTAAGAGTAAACATTAAGTACATGAAAGATGTTTCTTTCTCATGAAATGTAATGTTATTTGCAATGCAGAAGACAGATTTTCATGTGTTAGAGCTTTTTTTGCAGAGCAAGTCATGTTAGAGTTTCATTGCACAGGATCACTACTTTAGACCTTCTTAGAACACTAATGCTGTGTTTAGTGCAACGTAGCAAATGAAGAGAAATCATGGCCACAGATGCTGAAAAGCTTCTTTCTCAGTGAGAGAAAGTTGTTTTATTTAATATTAAGAGTAAACCTTAAGTACACGAATGATGTTTCTTTCTCATGAAATGTAATGTTACTTGCAATGCAGAAGACAGATTTTCATGTGTTACATCTTTTTTTGCAGAGCAAGTCATGTTAGAGTTTCATTGCATAGAATCACTTGTTTAGCGCTTCTAAGAACACTAATGCTGTGTTTAGTGCAACGTAGCAAATGAAGAGAAAGCATGGCCACAGATGCTGAAACGCTTCTTTCTGAGTGAGAGAAAGTTGTTTTATTTAATATTATGAGTAAACCTTAAACCTTAAATGCAATGTTATTTGCAATGCAGAAGACAGATTTTCATGTGTTAGAGCTTTTTTTGAAGAGCAAGTCATTTTAGAGTTTCATTGCATAGAATCATTTGTTTAGCGCTTCTAAGAAAACTTCTAAGAACGCTTCTAAGAACACTGTTTAGTGCAACGTAGCAAATGAAGAGAAAGCATGGCCACAGATGCTGAAAAACTTCTTTCTGGGTGAGAGAAAGATGTTTTATGCAATATTAAGAGTAAACCTTAAGTACATGAAAGATGTTTCTTTCTCATGAAATGTAATGTTATTTGCAATGCAGAAGACAGATTTTCATGTGTTACATCTTTTTTTGCAGAGCAAGTCATGTTAGAGTTTCATTGCACAGGATCACTACTTTAGACCTTCTTAGAACAGTAATGCTGTGTTTAGTGCAACGTAGCAAATGAAGAGAAAGCATGGCCACAGATGCTGAAAAGCTTCTTTCGCAATGAGAGAAAGTTGTTTTATGCAATTTTAAGAGTAAACCTCAAGTACATGAAAGATGTTTCTTTCTCATGAAATGTAATGTTATTTGCAATGCAGAAGACAGATTTTCATGTGTTAGAGCTTTTTTTGCAGAGCAAGTCATGTTAGAGTTTCATTGCACAGGATCACTACTTTAGACCTTCTTATAACACTAATGCTTTGTTTAGTGCAACGTAGCAAATGAAGAGAAAGCATGGCCACAGATGCTGAAAAGCTTCTTTCTCAGTGAGAGAAAGTTGTTTTATGCAATTTTAAGAGTAAACCTTAAGTACACGAAAGATGTTTCTTTCTCATGAAATGTAATTTTACTTGCAATGCAGAAGACAGATTTTCATGTGTTACATCTTTTTTTGCAGAGCAAAACATGTTAGAGTTTCATTGCACAGGATCTCTACTTTAGACCTTCTTAGAACACTAATGCTGTGTTTAGTGCAACGTAGCAAATGAAGAGAAATCATGGCCACAGATGCTGAAAAGCTTCTTTCTCAGTGAGAGAAAGTTGTTTTATGCAATATTAAGAGTAAACCTCAAGTACATGAAAGATGTTTCTTTCTCATGAAATGTAATGTTATTTGCAAAGCAGAAGACAGATTTTCATGTGTTAGAGCTTTTTTTGCAGAGCAAGTCATGTTAGAGTTTCATTGCACAGGATCTCTAGTTTAGACCTTCTTTTAACACTAATGCTTTGTTTAGTGCAACGAAGAGAAAGCATGGCCACAGATGCTGAAAAGCTTCTTTCTCAGTGAGAGAAAGTTGTTTTATGCAATTTTAAGAGTAAACCTTAAGTACACGAAAGATGTTTCTTTCTCATGAAATGTAATGTTACTTGCAATGCAGAAGACAGATTTTCATGTGTTACATCTTTTTTTGCAGAGCAAAATATGTTAGAGTTTCATTGCATAGAATCACTTGTTTAGCGCTTCTAAGAACACTAATGCTGTGTTTAGTGCAACGTAGCAATTGAAGAGAAAGCATGGCCACAGATGCTGAAACGCTTCTTTCTGAGTGAGAGAAAGTTGATTTATGCAATATTAAGAGTAAACCTTAAGAACATGAAAGATGTTTCTTTCACATGTAATGCAATGTTATTTGCAATGCAGAAGACAGATTTTCATGTGTTAGAGCTTTTTTTGAAGAGCAAGTCATTTTATAGTTTCATTGCATAGAATCATTTGTTTAGCGCTTCTAAGAACACTAATGCTGTGTTTAGTGCAACGTAGCAAATGAAGAGAAAGCATGGCCACAGATGCTGAAACGCTTCTTTCTGAGTGAGAGAAAGTTGTTTTATTTAATATTAAGAGTAAACCTTAAACCTTAAATGCAATGTTATTTGCAATGCAGAAGACAGATTTTCATGTGTTAGAGCTTTTTTTGAAGAGCAAGTCATTTTAGAGTTTCATTGCATAGAATCATTTGTTTAGCGCTTCTAAGAACACTAATGCTGTGTTTAGTGCAACGTAGCAAATGAAGAGAAAGCATGGCCACAGATGCTGAAAAACTTCTTTCTGGGTGAGAGAAAGATGTTTTATGCAATATTAAGAGTAAACCTTAAGTACATGAAAGATGTTTCTTTCTCATTAAAATGTAATGTTATTTGCAATGCAGAAGACAGATTTTCATGTGTTACAGCTTTTTTTGCAGAGCAAGTCATGTTAGAGTTTCATTGCATAGAATCACTTGTTTAGCGCTTCTAAGAACACTAATGCTGTGTTTAGTGCAACGTAGCAAATGAAGAGAAAGCATGGCCACAGATGCTGAAACGCTTCTTTCTGAGTGAGAGAAAGTTGTTTTATTTAATATTATGAGTAAACCTTAAACCTTAAATGCAATGTTATTTGCAATGCAGAAGACAGATTTTCATGTGTTAGAGCTTTTTTTGAAGAGCAAGTCATTTTAGAGTTTCATTGCATAGAATCATTTGTTTAGCGCTTCTAAGAAAACTTCTAAGAACGCTTCTAAGAACACTGTTTAGTGCAACGTAGCAAATGAAGAGAAAGCATGGCCACAGATGCTGAAAAACTTCTTTCTGGGTGAGAGAAAGATGTTTTATGCAATATTAAGAGTAAACCTTAAGTACATGAAAGATGTTTCTTTCTCATGAAATGTAATGTTATTTGCAATGCAGAAGACAGATTTTCATGTGTTACATCTTTTTTTGCAGAGCAAGTCATGTTAGAGTTTCATTGCACAGGATCACTACTTTAGACCTTCTTAGAACACTAATGCTGTGTTTAGTGCAACGTAGCAAATGAAGAGAAAGCATGGCCACAGATGCTGAAAAGCTTCTTTCGCAATGAGAGAAAGTTGTTTTATGCAATTTTAAGAGTAAACCTCAAGTACATGAAAGATGTTTCTTTCTCATGAAATGTAATGTTATTTGCAATGCAGAAGACAGATTTTCATGTGTTAGAGCTTTTTTTGCAGAGCAAGTCATGTTAGAGTTTCATTGCACAGGATCACTACTTTAGACCTTCTTATAACACTAATGCTTTGTTTAGTGCAACGTAGCAAATGAAGAGAAAGCATGGCCACAGATGCTGAAAAGCTTCTTTCTCAGTGAGAGAAAGTTGTTTTATGCAATTTTAAGAGTAAACCTTAAGTACACGAAAGATGTTTCTTTCTCATGAAATGTAATTTTACTTGCAATGCAGAAGACAGATTTTCATGTGTTACATCTTTTTTTGCAGAGCAAAACATGTTAGAGTTTCATTGCACAGGATCTCTACTTTAGACCTTCTTAGAACACTAATGCTGTGTTTAGTGCAACGTAGCAAATGAAGAGAAATCATGGCCACAGATGCTGAAAAGCTTCTTTCTCAGTGAGAGAAAGTTGTTTTATGCAATATTAAGAGTAAACCTCAAGTACATGAAAGATGTTTCTTTCTCATGAAATGTAATGTTATTTGCAAAGCAGAAGACAGATTTTCATGTGTTAGAGCTTTTTTTGCAGAGCAAGTCATGTTAGAGTTTCATTGCACAGGATCTCTAGTTTAGACCTTCTTTTAACACTAATGCTTTGTTTAGTGCAACGAAGAGAAAGCATGGCCACAGATGCTGAAAAGCTTCTTTCTCAGTGAGAGAAAGTTGTTTTATGCAATTTTAAGAGTAAACCTTAAGTACACGAAAGATGTTTCTTTCTCATGAAATGTAATGTTACTTGCAATGCAGAAGACAGATTTTCATGTGTTACATCTTTTTTTGCAGAGCAAAATATGTTAGAGTTTCATTGCATAGAATCACTTGTTTAGCGCTTCTAAGAACACTAATGCTGTGTTTAGTGCAACGTAGCAATTGAAGAGAAAGCATGGCCACAGATGCTGAAACGCTTCTTTCTGAGTGAGAGAAAGTTGATTTATGCAATATTAAGAGTAAACCTTAAGAACATGAAAGATGTTTCTTTCACATGTAATGCAATGTTATTTGCAATGCAGAAGACAGATTTTCATGTGTTAGAGCTTTTTTTGAAGAGCAAGTCATTTTATAGTTTCATTGCATAGAATCATTTGTTTAGCGCTTCTAAGAACACTAATGCTGTGTTTAGTGCAACGTAGCAAATGAAGAGAAAGCATGGCCACAGATGCTGAAACGCTTCTTTCTGAGTGAGAGAAAGTTGTTTTATTTAATATTAAGAGTAAACCTTAAACCTTAAATGCAATGTTATTTGCAATGCAGAAGACAGATTTTCATGTGTTAGAGCTTTTTTTGAAGAGCAAGTCATTTTAGAGTTTCATTGCATAGAATCATTTGTTTAGCGCTTCTAAGAACACTAATGCTGTGTTTAGTGCAAAGTAGCAAATGAAGAGAAAGCATGGCCACAGATGCTGAAAAGCTTCTTTCTGGGTGAGCGAAAGATGTTTTATGCAATATTAAGAGTAAACCTTAAGTAGATGAAAGATGTTTCTTTCTTATGAAATGTAATGTTATTTGCAATGCAGAAGACAGATTTTCATGTGTTAGAGCTTTTTTTGCAGAGCAAGTCATGTTAGAGTTTCATTGCACAGGATCACTACTTTAGACCTTCTTAGAACACTAATGCTGTGTTTAGTGCAACGTAGCAAATGAAGAGAAAGCATGGCCACAGATGCTGAAAAGCTTCTTTCGCAATGAGAGAAAGTTGTTTTATGCAATTTTAAGAGTAAACCTCAAGTACATGAAAGATGTTTCTTTCTCATGAAATGTAATGTTATTTGCAATGCAGAAGACAGATTTTCATGTGTTAGAGCTTTTTTTGCAGAGCAAGTCATGTTAGAGTTTCATTGCACAGGATCACTACTTTAGACCTTCTTAGAACACTAATGCTGTGTTTAGTGCAACGTAGCAAATGAAGAGAAATCATGGCCACAGATGCTGAAAAGCTTCTTTCTCAGTGAGAGAAAGTTGTTTTATGCAATATTAAGAGTAAACCTCAAGTACATGAAAGATGTTTCTTTCTTATGAAATGTAATGTTATTTGCAATGCAGAAGACAGATTTTCATGTGTTAGACCTTTTTTTGCAGAGCAAGTCATGTTAGAGTTTCATTGCACAGGATCTCTAGTTTAGACCTTCTTTTAACACTAATGCTTTGTTTAGTGCAACGTAGCAAATGAAGAGAAAGCATGGCCACAGATGCTGAAACGCTTCTTTCTGAGTGAGAGAAAGTTGTTTTATTTAATATTAAGAGTAAACCTTAAACCTTAAATGCAATGTTATTTGCAATGCAGAAGACAGATTTTCATGTGTTAGAGCTTTTTTTGAAGAGCAAGTCATTTTAGAGTTTCATTGCATAGAATCATTTGTTTAGCGCTTCTAAGAAAACTTCTAAGAACGCTTCTAAGAACACTGTTTAGTGCAACGTAGCAAATGAAGAGAAAGCATGGCCACAGATGCTGAAAAACTTCTTTCTGGGTGAGAGAAAGATGTTTTATGCAATATTAAGAGTAAACCTTAAGTACATGAAAGATGTTTCTTTCTCATGAAATGTAATGTTATTTGCAATGCAGAAGACAGATTTTCATGTGTTACATCTTTTTTTGCAGAGCAAGTCATGTTAGAGTTTCATTGCACAGGATCACTACTTTAGACCTTCTTAGAACACTAATGCTGTGTTTAGTGCAACGTAGCAAATGAAGAGAAAGCATGGCCACAGATGCTGAAAAGCTTCTTTCGCAATGAGAGAAAGTTGTTTTATGCAATTTTAAGAGTAAACCTCAAGTACATGAAAGATGTTTCTTTCTCATGAAATGTAATGTTATTTGCAATGCAGAAGACAGATTTTCATGTGTTAGAGCTTTTTTTGCAGAGCAAGTCATGTTAGAGTTTCATTGCACAGGATCACTACTTTAGACCTTCTTATAACACTAATGCTTTGTTTAGTGCAACGTAGCAAATGAAGAGAAAGCATGGCCACAGATGCTGAAAAGCTTCTTTCTCAGTGAGAGAAAGTTGTTTTATGCAATTTTAAGAATAAACCTTAAGTACACGAAAGATGTTTCTTTCTCATGAAATGTAATTTTACTTGCAATGCAGAAGACAGATTTTCATGTGTTACATCTTTTTTTGCAGAGCAAAACATGTTAGAGTTTCATTGCACAGGATCTCTACTTTAGACCTTCTTAGAACACTAATGCTGTGTTTAGTGCAACGTAGCAAATGAAGAGAAATCATGGCCACAGATGCTGAAAAGCTTCTTTCTCAGTGAGAGAAAGTTGTTTTATGCAATATTAAGAGTAAACCTCAAGTACATGAAAGATGTTTCTTTCTCATGAAATGTAATGTTATTTGCAAAGCAGAAGACAGATTTTCATGTGTTAGAGCTTTTTTTGCAGAGCAAGTCATGTTAGAGTTTCATTGCACAGGATCTCTAGTTTAGACCTTCTTTTAACACTAATGCTTTGTTTAGTGCAACGAAGAGAAAGCATGGCCACAGATGCTGAAAAGCTTCTTTCTCAGTGAGAGAAAGTTGTTTTATGCAATTTTAAGAGTAAACCTTAAGTACACGAAAGATGTTTCTTTCTCATGAAATGTAATGTTACTTGCAATGCAGAAGACAGATTTTCATGTGTTACATCTTTTTTTGCAGAGCAAGTCATGTTAGAGTTTCATTGCATAGAATCACTTGTTTAGCGCTTCTAAGAACACTAATGCTGTGTTTAGTGCAACGTAGCAAATGAAGAGAAAGCATGGCCACAGATGCTGAAACGCTTCTTTCTGAGTGAGAGAAAGTTGTTTTATTTAATATTAAGAGTAAACCTTAAACCTTAAATGCAATGTTATTTGCAATGCAGAAGACAGATTTTCATGTGTTAGAGCTTTTTTTGAAGAGCAAGTCATTTTAGAGTTTCATTGCATAGAATCATTTGTTTAGCGCTTCTAAGAAAACTTCTAAGAACGCTTCTAAGAACACTGTTTAGTGCAACGTAGCAAATGAAGAGAAAGCATGGCCACAGATGCTGAAAAACTTCTTTCTGGGTGAGAGAAAGATGTTTTATGCAATATTAAGAGTAAACCTTAAGTACATGAAAGATGTTTCTTTCTCATGAAATGTAATGTTATTTGCAATGCAGAAGACAGATTTTCATGTGTTAGAGCTTTTTTTGCAGAGCAAGTCATGTTAGAGTTTCATTGCACAGGATCTCTAGTTTAGACCTTCTTTTAACACTAATGCTTTGTTTAGTGCAACGTAGCAAATGAAGAGAAAGCATGGCCACAGATGCTGAAAAGCTTCTTTCTCAGTGAGAGAAAGTTGTTTTATGCAATTTTAAGAGTAAACCTTAAGTACACGAAAGATGTTTCTTTATCATGAAATGTAATGTTACTTGCAATGCAGAAGACAGATTTTCATGTGTTACATCTTTTTTTGCAGAGCAAAATATGTTAGAGTTTCATTGCATAGAATCACTTGTTTAGCGCTTCTAAGAACACTAATGCTGTGTTTAGTGCAACGTAGCAATTGAAGAGGAAGCATGGCCACAGATGCTGAAACGCTTCTTTCTGGATGAGAGAAAGATGTTTTATGCAATATTAAGAGTAAACCTTAAGTACATGAAAGATGTTTCTTTCACATGAAATGTAATGTTACTTGCAATGCAGAAGACAGATTTTCATGTGTTACATCTTTTTTTGCAGAGCAAGTCATGTTAGAGTTTCATTGCACAGGATCACTACTTTAGACCTTCTTAGAACACTAATGCTGTGTTTAGTGCAACGTAGCAAATGAAGAGAAATCATGGCCACAGATGCTGAAAAGCTTCTTTCTCAGTGAGAGAAAGTTGTTTTATGCAATTTTAAGAGTAAACCCTAAGTACACGAATGATGTTTCTTTCTCATGAAATGTAATGTTACTTGCAATGCAGAAGACAGATTTTCATGTGTTACATCTTTTTTTGCCGAGCAAGTCATGTTAGAGTTTCATTGCATAGAATCACTTGTTTAGCGCTTCTAAGAACACTAATGCTGTGTTTAGTGCAACGTAGCAAATGAAGAGAAAGCATGGCCACAGATGCTGAAACGTTTCTTTCTGAGTGAGAGAAAGTTGTTTTATTTAATATTAAGAGTAAACCTTAAACCTTAAATGCAATGTTATTTGCAATGCAGAAGACAGATTTTCATGTGTTAGAGCTTTTTTTGAAGAGCAAGTCATTTTAGAGTTTCATTGCATAGAATCATTTGTTTAGCGCTTCTAAGAACACTAATGCTGTGTTTAGTGCAACGTAGCAAATGAAGAGAAAGCATGGCCACAGATGCTGAAAAGCTTCTTTCTCAGTGAGAGAAAGATGTTTTATGCAATTTTAAGAGTAAACCTCAAGTACATGAAAGATGTTTCTTTCTCATGAAATGTAATGTTATTTGCAATGCAGAAGACAGATTTCCATGTTTGGGAGCTTTTTTTGCAGAGCAAGTCATTTTAGAGTTTCATTGCATAGAATCATTTGTTTAGCGCTTCTAAGAACACTAATGCTGTGTTTAGTGCAACGTAGCAAATGAAGAGAAAGCATGGCCACAGATGCTGAAACGCTTCTTTCTGAGTGAGAGAAAGTTGTTTTATTTAATATTAAGAGTAAACCTTAAACCTTAAATGCAATGTTATTTGCAATGCAGAAGACAGATTTTCATGTGTTAGAGCTTTTTTTGAAGAGCAAGTCATTTTAGAGTTTCATTGCATAGAATCATTTGTTTAGCGCTTCTAAGAACACTAATGCTGTGTTTAGTGCAACGTAGCAAATGAAGAGAAAGCATGGCCACAGATGCTGAAAAACTTCTTTCTGGGTGAGAGAAAGATGTTTTATGCAATATTAAGAGTAAACCTTAAGTACATGAAAGATGTTTCTTTCTCATTAAAATGTAATGTTATTTGCAATGCAGAAGACAGATTTTCATGTGTTACAGCTTTTTTTGCAGAGCAAAACATGTTAGAGTTTCATTGTACAGGATCACTACTTTAGACCTTCTTAGAAGACTAATGCTGTGTTTAGTGCAACGAAGCAAATGAAGAGAAAGCATGGCCACAGATGCTGAAAAGCTTCTTTCGCAATGAGAGAAAGTTGTTTTATGCAATTTTAAGAGTAAACCTTAAGAACATGAAAGAATTTTCTTTCACATGAAATGCAATGTTATTTGCAATGCAGAAGACAGATTTTCATGTGTTAGAGCTTTTTTTGAAGAGCAAGTCATTTTAGAGTTTCATTGCATAGAATCATTTGTTTAGCGCTTCTAAGAACACTAATGCTGTGTTTAGTGCAACGTAGCAAATGAAGAGAAAGCATGGCCACAGATGCTGAAAAGCTTCTTTCTGGGTGAGAGAAAGATGTTTTATGCAATATTAAGAGTAAACCTTAAGTACATGAAATATGTTTCTTTCTCATGAAATGTAATGTTATTTGCAATGCAGAAGACAGATTTTCATGTGTTAGAGCTTTTTTTGCAGAGCAAGTCATGTTAGAGATTCATTGCACAGGATCACTACTTTAGACCTTCTTAGAACACTAATGCTGTGTTTAGTGCAACGTAGCAAATGAAGAGAAATCATGGCCACAGATGCTGAAAAGCTTCTTTCTCAGTGAGAGAAAGTTGTTTTATGCAATTTTAAGAGTAAACCTTAAGTACACGAAAGATGTTTCTTTCTCATGAAATGTAATGTTACTTGCAATGCAGAAGACAGATTTTCATGTGTTACATCTTTTTTTGCAGAGCAAGTCATGTTAGAGTTTCATTGCATAGAATCACTTGTTTAGCGCTTCTAAGAACACTAATGCTGTGTTTAGTGCAACGTAGCAAATGAAGAGAAAGCATGGCCACAGATGCTGAAACGCTTCTTTCTGAGTGAGAGAAAGTTGTTTTATTTAATATTAAGAGTAAACCTTAAACCTTAAATGCAATGTTATTTGCAATGCAGAAGACAGATTTTCATGTGTTAGAGCTTTTTTTGAAGAGCAAGTCATTTTAGAGTTTCATTGCATAGAATCATTTGTTTAGCGCTTCTAAGAAAACTTCTAAGAACGCTTCTAAGAACACTGTTTAGTGCAACGTAGCAAATGAAGAGAAAGCATGGCCACAGATGCTGAAAAACTTCTTTCTGGGTGAGAGAAAGATGTTTTATGCAATATTAAGAGTAAACCTTAAGTACATGAAAGATCTTTCTTTCTCATGAAATGTAATGTTATTTGCAATGCAGAAGACAGATTTTCATGTGTTAGAGCTTTTTTTGCAGAGCAAGTCATGTTAGAGTTTCATTGCACAGGATCTCTAGTTTAGACCTTCTTTTAACACTAATGCTTTGTTTAGTGCAACGTAGCAAATGAAGAGAAAGCATGGCCACAGATGCTGAAAAGCTTCTTTCTCAGTGAGAGAAAGTTGTTTTATGCAATTTTAAGAGTAAACCTTAAGTACACGAAAGATGTTTCTTTATCATGAAATGTAATGTTACTTGCAATGCAGAAGACAGATTTTCATGTGTTACATCTTTTTTTGCAGAGCAAAATATGTTAGAGTTTCATTGCATAGAATCACTTGTTTAGCGCTTCTAAGAACACTAATGCTGTGTTTAGTGCAACGTAGCAATTGAAGAGGAAGCATGGCCACAGATGCTGAAACGCTTCTTTCTGGATGAGAGAAAGATGTTTTATGCAATATTAAGAGTAAACCTTAAGTACATGAAAGATGTTTCTTTCACATGAAATGTAATGTTACTTGCAATGCAGAAGACAGATTTTCATGTGTTACATCTTTTTTTGCAGAGCAAGTCATGTTAGAGTTTCATTGCACAGGATCACTACTTTAGACCTTCTTAGAACACTAATGCTGTGTTTAGTGCAACGTAGCAAATGAAGAGAAATCATGGCCACAGATGCTGAAAAGCTTCTTTCTCAGTGAGAGAAAGTTGTTTTATGCAATTTTAAGAGTAAACCCTAAGTACACGAATGATGTTTCTTTCTCATGAAATGTAATGTTACTTGCAATGCAGAAGACAGATTTTCATGTGTTACATCTTTTTTTGCCGAGCAAGTCATGTTAGAGTTTCATTGCATAGAATCACTTGTTTAGCGCTTCTAAGAACACTAATGCTGTGTTTAGTGCAACGTAGCAAATGAAGAGAAAGCATGGCCACAGATGCTGAAACGTTTCTTTCTGAGTGAGAGAAAGTTGTTTTATTTAATATTAAGAGTAAACCTTAAACCTTAAATGCAATGTTATTTGCAATGCAGAAGACAGATTTTCATGTGTTAGAGCTTTTTTTGAAGAGCAAGTCATTTTAGAGTTTCATTGCATAGAATCATTTGTTTAGCGCTTCTAAGAACACTAATGCTGTGTTTAGTGCAACGTAGCAAATGAAGAGAAAGCATGGCCACAGATGCTGAAAAGCTTCTTTCTCAGTGAGAGAAAGATGTTTTATGCAATTTTAAGAGTAAACCTCAAGTACATGAAAGATGTTTCTTTCTCATGAAATGTAATGTTATTTGCAATGCAGAAGACAGATTTCCATGTTTGGGAGCTTTTTTTGCAGAGCAAGTCATTTTAGAGTTTCATTGCATAGAATCATTTGTTTAGCACTTCTAAGAACACTAATGCTGTGTTTAGTGCAAAGTAGCAAATGAAGAGAAAGCATGGCCACAGATGCTGAAAAGCTTCTTTCTGGGTGAGAGAAAGATGTTTTATGCAATATTAAGAGTAAACCTTAAGTAGATGAAAGATGTTTCTTTCTTATGAAATGTAATGTTATTTGCAATGCAGAAGACAGATTTTCATGTGTTAGAGCTTTTTTTGCAGAGCAAGTCATGTTAGAGTTTCATTGCACAGGATCACTACTTTAGACCTTCTTAGAACACTAATGCTGTGTTTAGTGCAACGTAGCAAATGAAGAGAAAGCATGGCCACAGATGCTGAAAAGCTTCTTTCGCAATGAGAGAAAGTTGTTTTATGCAATTTTAAGAGTAAACCTCAAGTACATGAAAGATGTTTCTTTCTCATGAAATGTAATGTTATTTGCAATGCAGAAGACAGATTTTCATGTGTTAGAGCTTTTTTTGCAGAGCAAGTCATGTTAGAGTTTCATTGCACAGGATCACTACTTTAGACCTTCTTAGAACACTAATGCTGTGTTTAGTGCAACGTAGCAAATGAAGAGAAATCATGGCCACAGATGCTGAAAAGCTTCTTTCTCAGTGAGAGAAAGTTGTTTTATGCAATATTAAGAGTAAACCTCAAGTACATGAAAGATGTTTCTTTCTTATGAAATGTAATGTTATTTGCAATGCAGAAGACAGATTTTCATGTGTTAGACCTTTTTTTGCAGAGCAAGTCATGTTAGAGTTTCATTGCACAGGATCTCTAGTTTAGACCTTCTTTTAACACTAATGCTTTGTTTAGTGCAACGTAGCAAATGAAGAGAAAGCATGGCCACAGATGCTGAAACGCTTCTTTCTGAGTGAGAGAAAGTTGATTTATGCAATATTAAGAGTAAACCTTAAGAACATGAAAGATGTTTCTTTCACATGTAATGCAATGTTATTTGCAATGCAGAAGACAGATTTTCATGTGTTAGAGCTTTTTTTGAAGAGCAAGTCATTTTATAGTTTCATTGCATAGAATCATTTGTTTAGCGCTTCTAAGAACACTAATGCTGTGTTTAGTGCAACGTAGCAAATGAAGAGAAAGCATGGCCACAGATGCTGAAAAACTTCTTTCTGGGTGAGAGAAAGATGTTTTATGCAATATTAAGAGTAAACATTAAGTACATGAAAGATGTTTCTTTCTCATGAAATGTAATGTTATTTGCAATGCAGAAGACAGATTTTCATGTGTTAGAGCTTTTTTTGCAGAGCAAGTCATGTTAGAGTTTCATTGCACAGGATCACTACTTTAGACCTTCTTAGAACACTAATGCTGTGTTTAGTGCAACGTAGCAAATGAAGAGAAATCATGGCCACAGATGCTGAAAAGCTTCTTTCTCAGTGAGAGAAAGTTGTTTTATTTAATATTAAGAGTAAACCTTAAGTACACGAATGATGTTTCTTTCTCATGAAATGTAATGTTACTTGCAATGCAGAAGACAGATTTTCATGTGTTACATCTTTTTTTGCAGAGCAAGTCATGTTAGAGTTTCATTGCATAGAATCACTTGTTTAGCGCTTCTAAGAACACTAATGCTGTGTTTAGTGCAACGTAGCAAATGAAGAGAAAGCATGGCCACAGATGCTGAAACGCTTCTTTCTGAGTGAGAGAAAGTTGTTTTATTTAATATTATGAGTAAACCTTAAACCTTAAATGCAATGTTATTTGCAATGCAGAAGACAGATTTTCATGTGTTAGAGCTTTTTTTGAAGAGCAAGTCATTTTAGAGTTTCATTGCATAGAATCATTTGTTTAGCGCTTCTAAGAAAACTTCTAAGAACGCTTCTAAGAACACTGTTTAGTGCAACGTAGCAAATGAAGAGAAAGCATGGCCACAGATGCTGAAAAACTTCTTTCTGGGTGAGAGAAAGATGTTTTATGCAATATTAAGAGTAAACCTTAAGTACATGAAAGATGTTTCTTTCTCATGAAATGTAATGTTATTTGCAATGCAGAAGACAGATTTTCATGTGTTACATCTTTTTTTGCAGAGCAAGTCATGTTAGAGTTTCATTGCACAGGATCACTACTTTAGACCTTCTTAGAACACTAATGCTGTGTTTAGTGCAACGTAGCAAATGAAGAGAAATCATGGCCACAGATGCTGAAAAGCTTCTTTCTCAGTGAGAGAAAGTTGTTTTATGCAATTTTAAGAGTAAACCTTAAGTACACAAAAGATATTTCTTTCTCATGAAATGTAATGTTACTTGCAATGCAGAAGACAGATTTTCATGTGTTACATCTTTTTTTGCAGAGCAAGTCATGTTAGAGTTTCATTGCATAGAATCACTTGTTTAGTGCTTCTAAGAACACTAATGCTGTGTTTAGTGCAACGTAGCAAATGAAGAGAAAGCATGGCCACAGATGCTGAAAAGTTTCTTTCGCAATGAGAGAAAGTTGTTTGATGCAATTTTAAGAGTAAACCTCAAGTACATGAAAGATGTTTCTTTCTCATGAAATGTAATCTTACTTACAATGCAGAAGACAGATTTTCATGTGTTACATCTTTTTTTGCAGAGCAAGTCATGTTAGAGTTTCATTGCATAGAATCACTTGTTTAGCGCTTCTAAGAACACTCATGCTGTGTTTAGTGCAACGTAGCAAATGAAGAGAAAGCATGGCCACAGATGCTGAAAAGCTTCTTTTTGAGTGAGAGAAAGTTGTTTTATGCAATATTAAGAGTAAACCTTAAGTACATGAAAAATGTTTCTTTCACATGAAATTTAATGTTATTTGCAATGCAGAAGACAGATTTTCATGTGTTAGAGCTTTTTTTGCAGAGCAAGTCACTAATACTGTGTTTAGTGCAACTAAGCAAATGACGAGAAATCAAGGCCAAAGTTGCTGAAAGAATTCTTTCTCAGTGAGAGAAAGTTGTTTTATGCAATATTAAGAGTAAACCTTAAGTAGATGAAAGATGTTTCTTTCTCATGAAATGTAATGTTATTTGCAAAGCAGAAGACAGATTTCCATGTTTGGGAGCTTTTTTTGCAGAGCAAGTCATTTTAGAGTTTCATTGCATAGAATCATTTGTTTAGCACTTCTAAGAACACTAATGCTGTGTTTAGTGCAACGTAGCAAATGAAGAGAAAGCATGGCCACAGATGCTGATAAGCTTCTTTCTGGGTGAGAGAAAGATGTTTTATGCAATATTAAGAGTAAACCTTAAGTAGATGAAAGATGTTTCTTTCTCATGAAATGTAATGTTATTTGCAATGCAGAAGACAGATTTTCATGTGTTAGAGCTTTTTTTGCAGAGCAAGTCATGTTAGAGTTTCATTGCACAGGATCACTACTTTAGACCTTCTTAGAACACTAATGCTGTGTTAAGTGCAACGTAGCAAATGAAGAGAAATCATGGCCACAGATGCTGAAAAGCTTCTTTCTCAGTGAGAGAAAGTTGTTTTATGCAATCTTAAGAGTAAACCTTAAGTACACGAAAGATGTTTCTTTCTCATGAAATGTAATGTTACTTGCAATGCAGGAGACAGATTTTCATGTGTTACATCTTTTTTTGCAGAGCAAGTCATGTTAGAGTTTCATTGAATAGAATCATTTGTTTAGCGCTTCTAAGAACACTAATGCTGTGTTTAGTGCAACGTAGCAAATGAAGAGAAAGCATGGCCACAGATGCTGAAAAGCTTCTTTCTCAGTGAGAGAAAGATGTTTTATGCAATTTTAAGAGTAAACCTCAAGTACATGAAAGATGTTTCTTTCTCATGAAATGTAATGTTATTTGCAATGCAGAAGACAGATTTCCATGTTTGGGAGCTTTTTTTGCAGAGCAAGTCATTTTAGAGTTTCATTGCATAGAATCATTTGTTTAGCACTTCTAAGAACACTAATGCTGTGTTTAGTGCAAAGTAGCAAATGAAGAGAAAGCATGGCCACAGATGCTGAAAAGCTTCTTTCTGGGTGAGAGAAAGATGTTTTATGCAATATTAAGAGTAAACCTTAAGTAGATGAAAGATGTTTCTTTCTTATGAAATGTAATGTTATTTGCAATGCAGAAGACAGATTTTCATGTGTTAGAGCTTTTTTTGCAGAGCAAGTCATGTTAGAGTTTCATTGCACAGGATCACTACTTTAGACCTTCTTAGAACACTAATGCTGTGTTTAGTGCAACGTAGCAAATGAAGAGAAAGCATGGCCACAGATGCTGAAAAGCTTCTTTCGCAATGAGAGAAAGTTGTTTTATGCAATTTTAAGAGTAAACCTCAAGTACATGAAAGATGTTTCTTTCTCATGAAATGTAATGTTATTTGCAATGCAGAAGACAGATTTTCATGTGTTAGAGCTTTTTTTGCAGAGCAAGTCATGTTAGAGTTTCATTGCACAGGATCACTACTTTAGACCTTCTTAGAACACTAATGCTGTGTTTAGTGCAACGTAGCAAATGAAGAGAAATCATGGCCACAGATGCTGAAAAGCTTCTTTCTCAGTGAGAGAAAGTTGTTTTATGCAATATTAAGAGTAAACCTCAAGTACATGAAAGATGTTTCTTTCTTATGAAATGTAATGTTATTTGCAATGCAGAAGACAGATTTTCATGTGTTAGACCTTTTTTTGCAGAGCAAGTCATGTTAGAGTTTCATTGCACAGGATCTCTAGTTTAGACCTTCTTTTAACACTAATGCTTTGTTTAGTGCAACGTAGCAAATGAAGAGAAAGCATGGCCACAGATGCTGAAACGCTTCTTTCTGAGTGAGAGAAAGTTGATTTATGCAATATTAAGAGTAAACCTTAAGAACATGAAAGATGTTTCTTTCACATGTAATGCAATGTTATTTGCAATGCAGAAGACAGATTTTCATGTGTTAGAGCTTTTTTTGAAGAGCAAGTCATTTTATAGTTTCATTGCATAGAATCATTTGTTTAGCGCTTCTAAGAACACTAATGCTGTGTTTAGTGCAACGTAGCAAATGAAGAGAAAGCATGGCCACAGATGCTGAAAAACTTCTTTCTGGGTGAGAGAAAGATGTTTTATGCAATATTAAGAGTAAACATTAAGTACATGAAAGATGTTTCTTTCTCATGAAATGTAATGTTATTTGCAATGCAGAAGACAGATTTTCATGTGTTAGAGCTTTTTTTGCAGAGCAAGTCATGTTAGAGTTTCATTGCACAGGATCACTACTTTAGACCTTCTTAGAACACTAATGCTGTGTTTAGTGCAACGTAGCAAATGAAGAGAAATCATGGCCACAGATGCTGAAAAGCTTCTTTCTCAGTGAGAGAAAGTTGTTTTATTTAATATTAAGAGTAAACCTTAAGTACACGAATGATGTTTCTTTCTCATGAAATGTAATGTTACTTGCAATGCAGAAGACAGATTTTCATGTGTTACATCTTTTTTTGCAGAGCAAGTCATGTTAGAGTTTCATTGCATAGAATCACTTGTTTAGCGCTTCTAAGAACACTAATGCTGTGTTTAGTGCAACGTAGCAAATGAAGAGAAAGCATGGCCACAGATGCTGAAACGCTTCTTTCTGAGTGAGAGAAAGTTGTTTTATTTAATATTATGAGTAAACCTTAAACCTTAAATGCAATGTTATTTGCAATGCAGAAGACAGATTTTCATGTGTTAGAGCTTTTTTTGAAGAGCAAGTCATTTTAGAGTTTCATTGCATAGAATCATTTGTTTAGCGCTTCTAAGAAAACTTCTAAGAACGCTTCTAAGAACACTGTTTAGTGCAACGTAGCAAATGAAGAGAAAGCATGGCCACAGATGCTGAAAAACTTCTTTCTGGGTGAGAGAAAGATGTTTTATGCAATATTAAGAGTAAACCTTAAGTACATGAAAGATGTTTCTTTCTCATGAAATGTAATGTTATTTGCAATGCAGAAGACAGATTTTCATGTGTTACATCTTTTTTTGCAGAGCAAGTCATGTTAGAGTTTCATTGCACAGGATCACTACTTTAGACCTTCTTAGAACACTAATGCTGTGTTTAGTGCAACGTAGCAAATGAAGAGAAATCATGGCCACAGATGCTGAAAAGCTTCTTTCTCAGTGAGAGAAAGTTGTTTTATGCAATTTTAAGAGTAAACCTTAAGTACACAAAAGATATTTCTTTCTCATGAAATGTAATGTTACTTGCAATGCAGAAGACAGATTTTCATGTGTTACATCTTTTTTTGCAGAGCAAGTCATGTTAGAGTTTCATTGCATAGAATCACTTGTTTAGTGCTTCTAAGAACACTAATGCTGTGTTTAGTGCAACGTAGCAAATGAAGAGAAAGCATGGCCACAGATGCTGAAAAGTTTCTTTCGCAATGAGAGAAAGTTGTTTGATGCAATTTTAAGAGTAAACCTCAAGTACATGAAAGATGTTTCTTTCTCATGAAATGTAATCTTACTTACAATGCAGAAGACAGATTTTCATGTGTTACATCTTTTTTTGCAGAGCAAGTCATGTTAGAGTTTCATTGCATAGAATCACTTGTTTAGCGCTTCTAAGAACACTCATGCTGTGTTTAGTGCAACGTAGCAAATGAAGAGAAAGCATGGCCACAGATGCTGAAAAGCTTCTTTTTGAGTGAGAGAAAGTTGTTTTATGCAATATTAAGAGTAAACCTTAAGTACATGAAAAATGTTTCTTTCACATGAAATTTAATGTTATTTGCAATGCAGAAGACAGATTTTCATGTGTTAGAGCTTTTTTTGCAGAGCAAGTCACTAATACTGTGTTTAGTGCAACTAAGCAAATGACGAGAAATCAAGGCCAAAGTTGCTGAAAGAATTCTTTCTCAGTGAGAGAAAGTTGTTTTATGCAATATTAAGAGTAAACCTTAAGTAGATGAAAGATGTTTCTTTCTCATGAAATGTAATGTTATTTGCAAAGCAGAAGACAGATTTCCATGTTTGGGAGCTTTTTTTGCAGAGCAAGTCATTTTAGAGTTTCATTGCATAGAATCATTTGTTTAGCACTTCTAAGAACACTAATGCTGTGTTTAGTGCAACGTAGCAAATGAAGAGAAAGCATGGCCACAGATGCTGATAAGCTTCTTTCTGGGTGAGAGAAAGATGTTTTATGCAATATTAAGAGTAAACCTTAAGTAGATGAAAGATGTTTCTTTCTCATGAAATGTAATGTTATTTGCAATGCAGAAGACAGATTTTCATGTGTTAGAGCTTTTTTTGCAGAGCAAGTCATGTTAGAGTTTCATTGCACAGGATCACTACTTTAGACCTTCTTAGAACACTAATGCTGTGTTAAGTGCAACGTAGCAAATGAAGAGAAATCATGGCCACAGATGCTGAAAAGCTTCTTTCTCAGTGAGAGAAAGTTGTTTTATGCAATCTTAAGAGTAAACCTTAAGTACACGAAAGATGTTTCTTTCTCATGAAATGTAATGTTACTTGCAATGCAGGAGACAGATTTTCATGTGTTACATCTTTTTTTGCAGAGCAAGTCATGTTAGAGTTTCATTGAATAGAATCACTTGTTTAGCGCTTCTAAGAGCACTCATGCTGTGTTTAGTGCAACGTAGCAAATGAAGAGAAAGCATGGCCACAGATGCTGAAAAGCTTCTTTATGAGTGAGAGAAAGTTGTTTTATGCAATATTAAGAGTAAACCTTAAGTACATGAAAAATGTTTCTTTCACATGAAATTTAATGTTATTTGCAATGCAGAAGACAGATTTTCATGTGTTAGAGCTTTTTTTGCAGAGCAAGTCACTAATACTGTGTTTAGTGCAACTAAGCAAATGACGAGAAATCAAGGCCAAAGTTGCTGAAAGAATTCTTTCTCAGTGAGAGAAAGTTGTTTTATGCAATATTAAGAGTAAACCTTAAATACATGAAAGATGTTTCTTTCTCATGAAATGTAATGTTATTTGCAAAGCAGAAGACAGATTTCCATGTTTGGGAGCTTTTTTTGCAGAGCAAGTCATTTTAGAGTTTCATTGCATAGAATCATTTGTTTAGCACTTCTAAGAACACTAATGCTGTGTTTAGTGCAACGTAGCAAATGGAGAGAAAGCATGGCCACAGATGCTGAAAAGCTTCTTTCTGGGTGAGAGAAAGTTGTTTTATGCAATTTTAAGAGTAAACCTCAAGTACATGAAAGATGTTTCTTTCTCATGAAATGTAATGTTATTTGCAATGCAGAAGACAGATTTTCATGTGTTACATCTTTTTTTGCAGAGCAAGTCATGTTAGAGTTTCATTGCACTGGATCACTACTTTAGACCTTCTTAGAACACCAATGCTGTGTTTAGTGCAACGTAGCAAATGAAGAGAAAGCATAAGATGCTGAAACGCTTCTTTCTGAGTGAGAGAAAGTTGTTATATTTAATATTAAGAGTACACCTTAAACCTTAAATGCAATGTTATTTGCAATGCAGAAGACAGATTTTCATGTGTTAGAGCTTTTTTTGAAGAGCAAGTCATTTTAGAGTTTCATTGCATAGAATCATTTGTTTAGCGCTTCTAAGAACACTAATGCTGTCTTTAGTGCAACGTAGCAAATGAAGAGAAAGCATGGCCACAGATGCTGAAAAGCTTCTTTATGAGTGAGAGAAAGTTGTTTTATGCAATATTAAGAGTAAACCTTAAGTACATGAAAAATGTTTCTTTCACATGAAATTTAATGTTATTTGCAATGCAGAAGACAGATTTTCATGTGTTAGAGCTTTTTTTGCAGAGCAAGTCACTAATACTGTGTTTAGTGCAACTAAGCAAATGACGAGAAATCAAGGCCAAAGTTGCTGAAAGGCTTCTTTCTCAGTGAGAGAAAGTTGTTTTATGCAATATTAAGAGTAAACCTTAAATACATGAAAGATGTTTCTTTCTCATGAAATGTAATGTTATTTGCAAAGCAGAAGACAGATTTCCATGTTTGGGAACTTTTTTTGCAGAGCAAGTCATTTTAGAGTTTCATTGCATAGAATCATTTGTTTAGCACTTCTAAGAACACTAATGCTGTGTTTAGTGCAACGTAGCAAATGAAGAGAAAGCATGGCCACAGATGCTGAAAAGCTTCTTTCTGGGTGAGAGAAAGATGTTTTATGCAATATTAAGGATAAACCTTAAGTAGATGAAAGATGTTTCTTTCTCATGAAATGTAATGTTATTTGCAATGCAGAAGACAGATTTTCATGTGTTAGAGCTTTTTTTGCAGAGCAAGTCATGTTAGAGTTTCATTGCACAGGATCACTACTTTAGACCTTCTTAGAACACTAATGCTGTGTTTAGTGCAACGTAGCAAATGAAGAGAAATCATGGCCACAGATGCTGAAAAGCTTCTTTCTCAGTGAGAGAAAGTTGTTTTATGCAATTTTAAGAGTAAACCTTAAGTACACGAAAGATATTTCTTTCTCATGAAATGTAATGTTACTTGCAATGCAGAAGACAGATTTTCATGTGTTACATCTTTTTTTGCAGAGCAAGTCATGTTAGAGTTTCATTGCATAGAATCACTTGTTTAGTGCTTCTAAGAACACTAATGCTGTGTTTAGTGCAACGTAGCAAATGAAGAGAAAGCATGGCCACAGATGCTGAAAAGTTTCTTTCGCAATGAGAGAAAGTTGTTTGATGCAATTTTAAGAGTAAACCTCAAGTACATGAAAGATGTTTCTTTCTCATGAAATGTAATCTTACTTACAATGCAGAAGACAGATTTTCATGTGTTAGAGCTTTTTTGCAGAGCAAGTCATGTTAGAGTTTCATTGCATAGAATCACTTGTTTAGTGCTTCTAAGAACACTAATGCTGTGTTTAGTGCAACGTAGCAAATGAAGAGAAAGCATGGCCACAGATGCTGAAAAGTTTCTTTCGCAATGAGAGATAGTTGTTTTATGCAATTTTAAGAGTAAACCTCAAGTACATGAAAGATGTTTCTTTCTCATGAAATGTAATCTTACTTGCAATGCAGAAGACAGATTTTCATGTGTTAGAGCTTTTTTGCAGAGCAAGTCATGTTAGAGTTTCATTGCACAGGATCACTAGTTTAGACCTTCTTATAACACTAATGCTGTGTTTAGTGCAAAGTAGCAAATGAAGAGAAAGCATGGCCACAGATGCTGAAAAGCTTCTTTCGCAATGAGAGAAAGTTGTTTTATGCAATTTTAAGAGTAAACCTCAAGTACATGAAAGATGTTTCTTTCTCATGAAATGTAATGTTACTTGCAATGCATAAGACAGATTTTCATGTGTTAGAGCTTTTTTTGCAGAGCAAGTCATGTTAGAGTTTCATTGCACAGGATCACTAGTTTAGACCTTCTTATAACACTAATGCTTTGTTTAGTGCAACGTAGCAAATGAAGAGAAAGCATGGCCACAGATGCTGAAAAGCTTCTTTCTCAGTGAGAGAAAGTTGTTTTATGCAATTTTAAGAGTAAACCTTAAGTACACGAAAGATGTTTCTTTCTCATGAAATGTAATGTTACTTGCAATGCAGAAGACAGATTTTCATGTGTTACATCTTTTTTTGCAGAGCAAGTCATGTTAGAGTTTCATTGCATAGAATCACTTGTTTAGCGCTTCTAAGAACACTAATGCTGTGTTTAGTGTAACGTAGCAAATGAAGAGAAAGCATGGCCACAGATGCTGAAAAGTTTCTTTCGCAATGAGAGAAAGATGTTTTATGCAATATTAAGAGTAAACCTTAAGTACATGAAAGACGTTTCTTTCACATGAAATGCACTGTTATTTGCAATGCAGAAGACAGATTTTCATGTGTTACATCTTTTTTTGCAGAGCAAGTCATGTTAGAGTTTCATTGCATAGAATCACTTGTTTAGCGCTTCTAAGAACACTCATGCTGTGTTTAGTGCAACGTAGCAAATGAAGAGAAAGCATGGCCACAGATGCTGAAAAGCTTCTTTTTGAGTGAGAGAAAGTTGTTTTATGCAATATTAAGAGTAAACCTTAAGTACATGAAAAATGTTTCTTTCACATGAAATTTAATGTTATTTGCAATGCAGAAGATAGATTTTCATGTGTTAGAGCTTTTTTTGCAGAGCAAGTCACTAATACTGTGTTTAGTGCAACTAAGCAAATGACGAGAAATCAAGGCCAAAGTTGCTGAAAGAATTCTTTCTCAGTGAGAGAAAGTTGTTTTATGCAATATTAAGAGTAAACCTTAAGTAGATGAAAGATGTTTCTTTCTCATGAAATGTAATGTTATTTGCAAAGCAGAAGACAGATTTCCATGTTTGGGAGCTTTTTTTGCAGAGCAAGTCATTTTAGAGTTTCATTGCATAGAATCATTTGTTTAGCACTTCTAAGAACACTAATGCTGTGTTTAGTGCAACGTAGCAAATGAAGAGAAAGCATGGCCACAGATGCTGATAAGCTTCTTTCTGGGTGAGAGAAAGATGTTTTATGCAATATTAAGAGTAAACCTTAAGTAGATGAAAGATGTTTCTTTCTCATGAAATGTAATGTTATTTGCAAAGCAGAAGACAGATTTCCATGTTTGGGAGCTTTTTTTGCAGAGCAAGTCATTTTAGAGTTTCATTGCATAGAATCATTTGTTTAGCACTTCTAAGAACACTAATGCTGTGTTTAGTGCAACGTAGCAAATGAAGAGAAAGCATGGCCACAGATGCTGATAAGCTTCTTTCTGGGTGAGAGAAAGATGTTTTATGCAATATTAAGAGTAAACCTTAAGTAGATGAAAGATGTTTCTTTCTCATGAAATGTAATGTTATTTGCAATGCAGAAGACAGATTTTCATGTGTTAGAGCTTTTTTTGCAGAGCAAGTCATGTTAGAGTTTCATTGCACAGGATCACTACTTTAGACCTTCTTAGAACACTAATGCTGTGTTAAGTGCAACGTAGCAAATGAAGAGAAATCATGGCCACAGATGCTGAAAAGCTTCTTTCTCAGTGAGAGAAAGTTGTTTTATGCAATCTTAAGAGTAAACCTTAAGTACACGAAAGATGTTTCTTTCTCATGAAATGTAATGTTACTTGCAATGCAGAAGACAGATTTTCATGTGTTACATCTTTTTTTGCAGAGCAAGTCATGTTAGAGTTTCATTGAATAGAATCACTTGTTTAGCGCTTCTAAGAACACTCATGCTGTGTTTAGTGCAACGTAGCAAATGAAGAGAAAGCATGGCCACAGATGCTGAAAAGCTTCTTTATGAGTGAGAGAAAGTTGTTTTATGCAATATTAAGAGTAAACCTTAAGTACATGAAAAATGTTTCTTTCACATGAAATTTAATGTTATTTGCAATGCAGAAGACAGATTTTCATGTGTTAGAGCTTTTTTTGCAGAGCAAGTCACTAATACTGTGTTTAGTGCAACTAAGCAAATGACGAGAAATCAAGGCCAAAGTTGCTGAAAGAATTCTTTCTCAGTGAGAGAAAGTTGTTTTATGCAATATTAAGAGTAAACCTTAAATACATGAAAGATGTTTCTTTCTCATGAAATGTAATGTTATTTGCAAAGCAGAAGACAGATTTCCATGTTTGGGAGCTTTTTTTGCAGAGCAAGTCATTTTAGAGTTTCATTGCATAGAATCATTTGTTTAGCACTTCTAAGAACACTAATGCTGTGTTTAGTGCAACGTAGCAAATGAAGAGAAAGCATGGCCACAGATGCTGAAAAGCTTCTTTCTGGGTGAGAGAAAGATGTTTTATGCAATATTAAGAGTAAACCTTAAGTACACGAAAGATGTTTCTTTCTCATGAAATGTAATGTTACTTGCAATGCAGAAGACAGATTTTCATGTGTTACATCTTTTTTTGCAGAGCAAGTCATGTTAGAGTTTCATTGAATAGAATCACTTGTTTAGCGCTTCTAAGAACACTCATGCTGTGTTTAGTGCAACGTAGCAAATGAAGAGAAAGCATGGCCACAGATGCTGAAAAGTTTCTTTCGCAATGAGAGAAAGTTGTTTTATGCAATTTTAAGAGTAAACCTCAAGTACATGAAAGATGTTTCTTTCTCATGAAATGTAATCTTACTTGCAATGCAGAAGACAGATTTTCATGTGTTAGAGCTTTTTTGCAGAGCAAGTCATGTTAGAGTTTCATTGCACAGGATCACTAGTTTAGACCTTCTTATAACACTAATGCTGTGTTTAGTGCAACGTAGCAAATGAAGAGAAAGCATGGCCACAGATGCTGAAAAGCTTCTTTCGCAATGAGAGAAAGTTGTTTTATGCAATTTTAAGAGTAAACCTCAAGTACATGAAAGATGTTTCTTTCTCATGAAATGTAATGTTATTTGCAATGCAGAAGACAGATTTTCATGTGTTAGAACTTTTTTTGCAGAGCAAGTCATGTTAGAGTTTCATTGCACAGGATCACTACTTTAGACCTTCTTAGAACACTCATGCTGTGTTTAGTGCAACGTAGCGAATGAAGAGAAATCATGGCCACAGATGCTGAAAAGCTTCTTTCTCAGTGAGAGAAAGTTGTTTTATGCAATTTTAAGAGTAAACCTTAAGTACACGAAAGATGTTTCTTTCTCATGAAATGTAATGTTACTTGCAATGCAGAAGACAGATTTTCATGTGTTACATCTTTTTTTGCAGAGCAAGTCATGTTAGAGTTTCATTGAATAGAATCACTTGTTTAGCGCTTCTAAGAACACTCATGCTGTGTTTAGTGCAACGTAGCAAATGAAGAGAAAGCATGGCCACAGATGCTGAAAAGCTTCTTTATGAGTGAGAGAAAGTTGTTTTATGCAATATTAAGAGTAAACCTTAAGTACATGAAAGATGTTTCTTTCACATGAAATGTAATGTTATTTGCAATGCAGAAGACAGATTTTCATGTGTTAGAGCTTTTTTTGCAGAGCAAGTCACTAATACTGTGTTTAGTGCAACGTAGCAAATGAAGAGAAAGCATGGCCACAGATGCTGAAAAGTTTCTTTCGCAATGAGAGAAAGTTGTTTTATGCAATTTTAAGAGTAAACCTCAAGTACATGAAAGATGTTTCTTTCTCATGAAATGTAATCTTACTTGCAATGCAGAAGACATATTTTCATGTGTTACAGCTTTTTTTGCAGACCAAGTCATGTTAGAGTTTCATTGCATAGAATCACTTATTTAGCGCTTCTAAGAACCTTAATGCTGTGTTTAATGCAACTAAGCAAATGACGAGAAATCAAGGCCAAAGTTGCTGAAAAGCTTCTTTCTCAGTGAGAGAAAGTTGTTTTATGCAATTTTAAGAATAAAGCTTAAGTACACGAAAGATATTTCTTTCTCTTGAAATGTAATGTTACTTGCAATGCAGAAGACAGATTTTCATGTGTTACATCTTTTTTTGCAGAGCAAGTCATGTTAGAGTTTCATTGCATAGAATCACTTGTTTAGCGCTTCTAAGAACACTAATGCTGTGTTTAGTGCAACGTAGCAAATGAAGAGAAAGCATGGCCACAGATGCTGAAAAGTTTCTTTCGCAATGAGAGAAAGATGTTTTATGCAATTTTAAGAGTAAACCTCAAGTACATGAAAGATGTTTCTTTCTCATGAAATGTAATGTTATTTGCAATGCAGAAGACAGATTTCCATGTTTGGGAGCTTTTTTGCAGAGCAAGTCATTTTAGAGTTTCATTGCATAGAACCATTTGTTTAGCACTTCTAAGAACACTAATGCTGTGTTTAGTGCAACGTAGCAAATGAAGAGAAAGCATGGCCACAGATGCTGAAAAGTTTCTTTCGCAATGAGAGAAAGATGTTTTATGCAATTTTAAGAGTAAACCTCAAGTACATGAAAGATGTTTCTTTCTCATGAAATGTAATGTTATTTGCAATGCAGAAGACAGATTTTCATGTGTTAGAGCTTTTTTTGCAGAGCAAGTCATGTTAGAGTTTCATTGCACAGGATCACTACTTTAGACCTTCTTAGAAC
This sequence comes from Barbus barbus, assembly GCF_936440315.1. Lineage (NCBI taxonomy): Eukaryota > Metazoa > Chordata > Actinopteri > Cypriniformes > Cyprinidae > Barbus > Barbus barbus. The sequence goes on along the minus strand of NC_136739.1, from coordinate 11,937,687 downwards.
ACTAATGCTGTGTTTAGTGCAACGTAGCAAATGAAGAGAAAGCATGGCCACAGATGCTGAAAAGCTTCTTTCTCAGTGAGAGAAAGTTGTTTTATGCAATTTTAAGAGTAAACCTTAAGTACACGAAAGATGTTTCTTTATCATGAAATGTAATGTTACTTGCAATGCAGAAGACAGATTTTCATGTGTTACATCTTTTTTTGCAGAGCAAAATATGTTAGAGTTTCATTGCATAGAATCACTTGTTTAGCGCTTCTAAGAACACTAATGCTGTGTTTAGTGCAACGTAGCAAATGAAGAGAAAGCATGGCCACAGATGCTGAAAAGCTTCTTTCTCAGTGAGAGAAAGTTGTTTTATGCAATTTTAAGAGTAAACCTTAAGAACATGAAAGATGTTTCTTTCACATGAAATGCAATGTTATTTGCAATGCAGAAGACAGATTTTCATGTGTTAGAGCTTTTTTTGCAGAGCAAGTCATGTTAGAGTTTCATTGCACAGGATCACTACTTTAGACCTTCTTAGAACACTAATGCTGTGCTTAGTGCAACGTAGCAAATGAAGAGAAATCATGGCCACAGATGCTGAAAAGCTTCTTTCTCAGTGAGAGAAAGTTGTTTTATGAAATTTTAAGAGTAAACCTCAAGTACATGAAAGATGTTTCTTTCTCATGAAATGTAATGTTATTTGCAATGCAGAAGACAGATTTTCATGTGTTAGAGCTTTTTTTGCCGAGCAAGACATGTTAGAGTTTCATTGCACAGGATCACTACTTTAGACCTTCTTAGAACACTAATGCTGTGTTTAGTGCAACGTAGCAAATGAAGAGAAAGCATGGCCACAGATGCTGAAAAGCTTCTTTTGCAATGAGAGAAAGTTGTTTTATGCAATTTTAAGAGTAAACCTCAAGTACATGAAAGATGTTTCTTTCTCATGAAATGTAATGATACTTGCAATGCAGAAGACAGATTTTCATGTGTTACATCTTTTTTTTGCAGAGCAAGTCATGTTAGAGTTTCATTGCATAGAATCACTTGTTTAGCGCTTCTAAGAACACTAATGCTGTGTTTAGTGCAACTAAGCAAATGAAGAGAAATCACTTGTTTAGCGCTTCTAAGAACACTAATGTATACATAAAAGATATTTCTTTCTCATGCAATGTAATGTTACTTGCAATGCAGAAGACAGATTTTCATGTGTTAGAGCTTTTTTTGCAGAGCAAGTCACTAATGCTGTGTTTAGTGCAACTAAGCAAATGACGAGAAATCAAGGCCAAAGTTGCTGAAAAGCTTCTTTCTCAGTGAGAGAAAGTTGTTTTATGCAATTTTAAGAATAAAGCTTAAGTACATGAAAGATGTTTCTTTCTCATGAAATGTAATGATATTTGCAAAGCAGAAGACAGATTTCCATGTGTTAGAGCTTTTTTTGCAGAGCAAGTCATGTTAGAGTTTCATTGCACAGGATCACTAGTTTAGACCTTCTTATAACACTAATGCTGTGTTTAGTGCAACGTAGCAAATGAAGAGAAAGCATGGCCACAGATGCTGAAAAGCTTCTTTCGCAATGAGAGAAAGTTGTTTTATGCAATTTTAAGAGTAAACCTCAAGTACATGAAAGATGTTTCTTTCTCATGAAATGTAATGTTATTTGCAATGGAGAAGACAGATATTCATGTGTTAGAGCTTTTTTTGCAGAGCAAGTCATGTTAGAGTTTCATTGCACAGGATCACTAGTTTATACCTTCTTATAACACTAATGCTGTGTTTAGTGCAACGTAGCAAATGAAGAGAAAGCATGGCCACAGATGCTGAAAAGCTTCTTTCTCAGTGAGAGAAAGTTGTTTTATGCAATTTTAAGAGTAAACCTTAAGTACACGAAAGATGTTTCTTTCTCATGAAATGTAATGTTACTTGCAATGCAGAAGACAGATTTTCATGTGTTACATCTTTTTTTGCAGAGCAAAACATGTTAGAGTTTCATTGCATAGAATCACTTGTTTAGCGCTTCTAAGAACACTAATGCTGTGTTTAGTGCAACGTAGCAAATGAAGAGAAAGCATGGCCACAGATGCTGAAAAGCTTCTTTCTGAGTGAGGGAAAGTTGTTTTATGCAATATTAAGAGTAAACCTTAAGAACATGAAAGATGTTTCTTTCACATGAAATGCAATGTTATTTGCAATGCAGAAGACAGATTTTCATGTGTTAGAGCTTTTTTTGCAGAGCAAGTCATTTTAGAGTTTCATTGCATAGAATCATTTGTTTAGCGCTTCTAAGAACACTAATGCTGTGTTTAGTGCAACGTAGCAAATGAAGAGAAAGCATGGCCACAGATGTTGAAAAGCTTCTTTCTGGGTGAGAGAAAGATGTTTTATGCAATATTAAGAGTAAACCTTAAGTACATGAAAGATGTGTCTTTTTCATGAAATGTAATGTTATTTGCAATGCAGAAGACAGATTTTCATGTGTTAGAGCTTTTTTTGCAGAGCAAGTCATGTTAGAGTTTCATTGCACAGGATCACTAGTTTAGACCTTCTTATAACACTAATGCTGTGTTTAGTGCAACGTAGCAAATGAAGAGAAAGCATGGCCACAGATGCTGAAAAGCTTCTTTCTCAGTGAGAGAAAGTTGTTTTATGCAATTTTAAGAGTAAACCTTAAGTACACGAAAGATGTTTCTTTCTCATGAAATGTAATGTTACTTGCAATGCAGAAGACAGATTTTCATATGTTACATCTTTTTTTGCAGAGCAAAACATGTTAGAGTTTCATTGCATAGAATCACTTGTTTAGCGCTTCTAAGAACACTAATGCTGTGTTTTGTGCAACGTAGCAAATGAAGAGAAAGCATGGCCACAGATGCTGAAAAGCTTCTTTCTGAGTGAGAGAAAGTTGTTTTATGCAATATTAAGAGTAAACCTTAAGTACATGAAAGATGTGTCTTTCTCATGAAATGTAATGTTATTTGCAATGCAGAAGACAGATTTTCATGTGTTAGAGCTTTTTTTGCAGAGCAAGTCATGTTAGAGTTTCATTGCATAGAATCACTTGTTTAGCGCTTCTAAGAACACTAATGCTGTGTTTAGTGCAACTAAGCAAATGAAGAGAAATCACTTGTTTAGCGCTTCTAAGAACACTAATGTATACATAAAAGATATTTCTTTCTCATGAAATGTAATGTTACTTGCAATGCAGAATACAGATTTTCATGTGTTAGAGCTTTTTTTGCAGAGCAAGTCATGTTAGAGTTTCATTGCACAGGATCACTACCTTAGACCTTCTTAGAACACTAATGCTGTGTTTAGTGCGACGTAGCAAATGAAGAGAAATCATGGCCACAGATGCTGAAAAGCTTCTTTCTCAGTGAGAGAAAGTTGTTTTATGCAATTTTAAGAGTAAACCTTAAGTACACGAAAGATGTTTCTTTCTCATGAAATGTAATGTTATTTGCAAAGCAGAAGACAGATTTTCATGTTTTAGAGCTTTTTTTGCAGAGCAAGTCATGTTAGAGTTTCATTGCACAGGATCACTAGTTTAGACCTTCTTATAACACTAATGCTGTGTTTAGTGCAACGTAGCAAATGAAGAGAAAGCATGGCCACAGATGCTGAAAAGCTTCTTTCTGAGTGAGAGAAAGTTGTTTTATGCAATATTAAGAGTAAACCTTAAGAACATGAAAGATGTTTCTTTCACATGAAATGCAATGTTATTTGCAATGCAGAAGACAGATTTTCATGTGTTAGAGCTTTTTTTGCAGAGCAAGTCATGTTAGAGTTTCATTGCACAGGATCACTACTTTAGACCTTCTTCGAACACTAATGCTGTGTTTAGTGCAACGTAGCAAATGAAGAGAAAGCATGGCCACAGATGGTGAAAAGTTTCTTTCGCAATGAGAGAAAGATGTTTTATGCAATATTAAGAGTAAACCTTAAGTACATGAAAGATGTTTCTTTCTCATGAAATGTAATGTTATTTGCAATGCAGAAGACAGATTTTCATGTGTTAGAGCTTTTTTTGCAGAGCAAGTCATGTTAGAGTTTCATTGCACAGGATCACTAGTTTAGACCTTCTTATAACACTAATGCTGTGTTTAGTGCAACGTAGCAAATGAAGAGAAAGCATGGCCACAGATGCTAAAAAGCTTCTTTCTGAGTGAGAGAAAGATGTTTTATGCAATATTAAGAGTAAACCTTAAGTACATGAAAGATGTGTCTTTCTCATGAAATGTAATGTTATTTGCAATGCAGAAGACAGATTTTCATGTGTTAGAGATTTTTTTGCAGAGCAAGTCATGTTAGAGTTTCATTGCACAGGATCACTAGTTTAGACCATCTTATAACACTAATGCTGTGTTTAGTGCAACGTAGCAAATGAAGAGAAAGCATGGCCACAGATGCTGAAAAGCTTCTTTCTGAGTGAGAGAAAGTTGTTTTATGCAATATTAAGAATAAACCTTAAGTACATGAAAGATGTTTCTTTCACATGAAATGCAATGTTATTTGCAATGCAGAAGACAGATTTTCATGTGTTAGAGCTTTTTTTGCAGAGCAAGTCATGTTAGAGTTTCATTGCACAGGATCACTACTTTAGACCTTCTTCGAACACTAATGCTGTGTTTAGTGCAACGTAGCAAATGAAGAGAAAGCATGGCCACAGATGGTGAAAAGTTTCTTTCGCAATGAGAGAAAGATGTTTTATGCAATATTAAGAGTAAACCTTAAGTACATGAAAGATGTTTCTTTCTCATGAAATGTAATGTTATTTGCAATGCAGAAGACAGATTTTCATGTGTTAGAGCTTTTTTTGCAGAGCAAGTCATGTTAGAGTTTCATTGCACAGGATCACTAGTTTAGACCTTCTTATAACACTAATGCTGTGTTTAGTGCAACGTAGCAAATGAAGAGAAAGCATGGCCACAGATGCTAAAAAGCTTCTTTCTGAGTGAGAGAAAGATGTTTTATGCAATATTAAGAGTAAACCTTAAGTACATGAAAGATGTGTCTTTCTCATGAAATGTAATGTTATTTGCAATGCAGAAGACAGATTTTCATGTGTTAGAGCTTTTTTTGCAGAGCAAGTCATGTTAGAGTTTCATTGTACAGGATCACTAGTTTAGACCATCTTATAACACTAATGCTGTGTTTAGTGCAACGTAGCAAATTAAGAGAAAGCATGGCCACAGATGCTGAAAAGCTTCTTTCTGAGTGAGAGAAAGTTGTTTTATGCAATATTAAGAATAAACCTTAAGTACATGAAAGATGTTTCTTTCACATGAAATGCAATGTTATTTGCAATGCAGAAGACAGATTTTCATGTGTTAGAGCTTTTTTTGCAGAGCAAGTCATTTTAGAGTTTCATTGCATAGAATCATTTGTTTAGCGCTTCTAAGAACACTAATGCTGTGTTTAGTGCAACGTAGCAAATGAAGAGAAAGCATGGCCACAGATACTGAAAAGCTTCTTTCTGGGTGAGAGAAAGATGTTTTATGCAATATTAAGAGTAAACCTTAAGTACATGAAAGATGTTTCTTTCTCATGAAATGTAATGTTATTTGCAATGCAGAAGACAGATTTTCATGTGTTAGAGCTTTTTTTTGCAGAGCAAGTCATGTTAGAGTTTCATTGCACAGGATCACTTCTTTAGACCTTCTTAGAACACTAATGCTGTGTTTAGTGCAACGTAGCAAATGAAGAGAAAGCATGGCCACAGATGCTGAAAAGCTTCTTTCTGAGTGAGAGAAAGTTGTTTTATGCAATATTAAGAGTAAACCTTAAGAACATGAAAGATGTTTCTTTCACATGAAATGCAATGTTATTTGCAATGCCGAAGACAGATTTTCATGTGTTAGAGCTTTTTTTGCAGAGCAAGTCATTTTAGAGTTTCATTGCATAGAATCATTTGTTTAGCGCTTCTAAGAACACTAATGCTGTGTTTAGTGCAACGTAGCAAATGAAGAGAAAGCATGGCCACAGATGCTGAAAAGCTTCTTTCTGGGTGAGAGAAAGATGTTTTATGCAATATTAAGAGTAAACCTTAAGTACATGAAAGATGTTTCGGTCCCACTTTATATTAGGTGGCCTTAACTACTATGTACTTACATTTAAATTATACCATTTGATACAATGCACTTATTGTGTACATACATGTTTTTACATTGTACTTATATTTTTAAAAATGCCTATATGTAGTTACATCTTTAATTACATTTATAATTACACTGTTGACCCATCCCTTACACCTTATCCCACCCTTAAACCTACCCATACCACCAAACCTGTCCCTAACCTTACCCGTATCCCACCTCAATAGCAGCATAAGTGTTTTGCAATACAATATGACCACAATAAGTACATTGTACTTATCTTTTGATGTAAGTACATAGTAGTTAAGGCCACCTAATATAAAGTGTGACCGATGTTTCTTTCTCATGAAATGTAATGTTATTTGCAATGCAGAAGACAGATTTTCATGTGTTAGAGCTTTTTTTGCAGAGCAAGTCATGTTAGAGTTTCATTGCACAGGATCACTACTTTAGACCTTCTTAGAACACTAATGCTGTGTTTAGTGCAACGTAGCAAATGAAGAGAAATCATGGCCACAGATGCTGAAAAGCTTCTTTCTCAATGAGAGAAAGTTGTTTTATGCAATATTAAGAGTAAACCTTAAGAACATGAAAGATGTTTCTTTCACATGAAATGCAATGTTATTTGCAATGCAGAAGACAGATTTTCATGTGTTAGAGCTTTTTTTGCAGAGCAAGTCATTTTAGAGTTTCATTGCATAGAATCATTTGTTTAGCGCTTCTAAGAACACTAATGCTGTGTTTAGTGCAACGTAGCAAATGAAGAGAAAGCATGGCCACAGATGCTAAAAAGCTTCTTTCTGAGTGAGAGAAAGATGTTTTATGCAATATTAAGAGTAAACCTTAAGTACATGAAAGATGTGTCTTTCTCATGAAATGTAATGTTATTTGCAATGCAGAAGACAGATTTTCAGGTGTTAGAGCATTTTTTGCAGAGCAAGTCATGTTAGAGTTTCATTGCACAGGATCACTAGTTTAGACCTTCTTATAACACTAATGCTGTGTTTAGTGCAACGTAGCAAATGAAGAGAAAGCATGGCCACAGATGCTGAAAAGCTTCTTTCTCAGTGAGAGAAAGTTGTTTTATGCAATTTTAAGAGTAAAGCTCAAGTACATGAAAGATGTTTCTTTCTCATGAAATGTAATGTTATTTGCAATGCAGAAGACAGATTTTCATGTGTTAGAGATTTTTTTGCAGAGCAAGTCATGTTAGAGTTTCATTGCACAGGATCACTAGTTTAGACCTTCTTATAACACTAATGCTGTGTTTAGTGCAACGTAGCAAATGAAGAGAAAGCATGGCCACAGATGCTGAAAAGCTTCTTTCTCAGTGAGAGAAAGTTGTTTTATGCAATTTTAAGAGTAAACCTTAAGTACACGAAAGATGTTTCTTTCTCATGAAATGTAATGTTATTTGCAATGCAGAAGACAGATTTTCATGTGTTACATCTTTTTTTGCAGAGCAAAACATGTTAGAGTTTCATTGCATAGAATCACTTGTTTAGCGCTTCTAAGAACACTAATGCTGTGTTTAGTGCAACGTAGCAAATGAAGAGAAAGCATGGCCACAGATGCTGAAAAGCTTCTTTCTGAGTGAGAGAAAGTTGTTTTATCCAATATTAAGAATAAACCTTAAGTACATGAAAGATGTTTCTTTCACATGAAATGCAATGTTATTTGCAATGCAGAAGACAGATTTTCATGTGTTAGAGCTTTTTTTGCAGAGCAAGTCATTTTAGAGTTTCATTGCATAGAATCATTTGTTTAGCGCTTCTAAGAACACTAATGCTGTGTTTAGTGCAACGTAGCAAATGAAGAGAAAGCATGGCCACAGATACTGAAAAGCTTCTTTCTGGGTGAGAGAAAGATGTTTTATGCAATATTAAGAGTAAACCTTAAGTACATGAAAGATGTTTCTTTCTCATGAAATGTAATGTTATTTGCAATGCAGAAGACAGATTTTCATGTGTTAGAGCTTTTTTTGCAGAGCAAGTCATGTTAGAGTTTCATTGCACAGGATCACTTCTTTAGACCTTCTTAGAACACTAATGCTGTGTTTAGTGCAACGTAGCAAATGAAGAGAAAGCATGGCCACAGATGCTGAAAAGCTTCTTTCTGAGTGAGAGAAAGTTGTTTTATGCAATATTAAGAGTAAACCTTAAGAACATGAAAGATGTTTCTTTCACATGAAATGCAATGTTATTTGCAATGCCGAAGACAGATTTTCATGTGTTAGAGCTTTTTTTGCAGAGCAAGTCATTTTAGAGTTTCATTGCATAGAATCATTTGTTTAGCGCTTCTAAGAACACTAATGCTGTGTTTAGTGCAACGTAGCAAATGAAGAGAAAGCATGGCCACAGATGCTGAAAAGCTTCTTTCTGGGTGAGAGAAAGATGTTTTATGCAATATTAAGAGTAAACCTTAAGTACATGAAAGATGTTTCGGTCCCACTTTATATTAGGTGGCCTTAACTACTATGTACTTACATTTAAATTATACCATTTGATACAATGCACTTATTGTGTACATACATGTTTTTACATTGTACTTATATTTTTAAAAATGCCTATATGTAGTTACATCTTTAATTACATTTATAATTACACTGTTGACCCATCCCTTACACCTTATCCCACCCTTAAACCTACCCATACCACCAAACCTGTCCCTAACCTTACCCGTATCCCACCTCAATAGCAGCATAAGTGTTTTGCAATACAATATGACCACAATAAGTACATTGTACTTATCTTTTGATGTAAGTACATAGTAGTTAAGGCCACCTAATATAAAGTGTGACCGATGTTTCTTTCTCATGAAATGTAATGTTATTTGCAATGCAGAAGACAGATTTTCATGTGTTAGAGCTTTTTTTGCAGAGCAAGTCATGTTAGAGTTTCATTGCACAGGATCACTACTTTAGACCTTCTTAGAACACTAATGCTGTGTTTAGTGCAACGTAGCAAATGAAGAGAAATCATGGCCACAGATGCTGAAAAGCTTCTTTCTCAATGAGAGAAAGTTGTTTTATGCAATATTAAGAGTAAACCTTAAGAACATGAAAGATGTTTCTTTCACATGAAATGCAATGTTATTTGCAATGCAGAAGACAGATTTTCATGTGTTAGAGCTTTTTTTGCAGAGCAAGTCATTTTAGAGTTTCATTGCATAGAATCATTTGTTTAGCGCTTCTAAGATCACTAATGCTGTGTTTAGTGCAACGTAGCAAATGAAGAGAAAGCATGGCCACAGATGCTAAAAAGCTTCTTTCTGAGTGAGAGAAAGATGTTTTATGCAATATTAAGAGTAAACCTTAAGAACATGAAAGATGTTTCTTTCTCATGAAATGTAATGTTATTTGCAATGCAGAAGACAGATTTTCATGTGTTAGAGATTTTTTTGCAGAGCAAGTCATGTTAGAGTTTCATTGCACAGGATCACTAGTTTAGACCTTCTTATAACACTAATGCTGTGTTTAGTGCAACGTAGCAAATGAAGAGAAAGCATGGCCACAGATGCTGAAAAGCTTCTTTCTCAGTGAGAGAAAGTTGTTTTATGCAATTTTAAGAGTAAACCTTAAGTACACGAAAGATGTTTCTTTCTCATGAAATGTAATGTTATTTGCAATGCAGAAGACAGATTTTCATGTGTTACATCTTTTTTTGCAGAGCAAAACATGTTAGAGTTTCATTGCATAGAATCACTTGTTTAGCGCTTCTAAGAACACTAATGCTGTGTTTAGTGCAACGTAGCAAATGAAGAGAAAGCATGGCCACAGATGCTGAAAAGCTTCTTTCTGAGTGAGAGAAAGTTGTTTTATGCAATATTAAGAGTAAACCTTAAGAACATGAAAGATGTTTCTTTCACATGAAATGCAATGTTATTTGCAATGCAGAACACAGATTTTCATGTGTTAGAGCTTTTTTTGCAGAGCAAGTCATTTTAGAGTTTCATTGCATAGAATCATTTGTTTAGCGCTTCTTATAACACTAATGCTGTGTTTAGTGCAACGTAGCAAATGAAGAGAAATCATGGCCACAGATGCTGAAAAGCTTCTTTCTCAGTGAGAGAAAGTTTTTTATGCAATTTTAAGAGTAAACCTTAAGTACACGAAAGAGGTTTCTTTCTCATGAAATGTAATGTTATTTGCAATGCAGAAGACAGATTTTCATGTGTTAGAGTTTTTTTTGCAGAGCAAGTCATGTTAGAGTTTCATTGCACAGGATCACTACTTTAGACCTTCTTAGAACACTAATGCTGTGTTTAGTGCAACGTAGCAAATGAAGAGAAAGCATGGCCACAGATGCTGAAAAGCTTCTTTCTGGGTGAGAGAAAGATGTTTTATGCAATATTAAGAGTAAACCTTAAGTACATGAAAGATGTTTCTTTCTCATGAAATGTAATGTTACTTGCAATGCAGAAGACAGATTTTCATGTGTTACATCTTTTTTTGCAGAGCAAAACATGTTAGAGTTTCATTGCATAGAATCACTTGTTTAGCGCTTCTAAGAACACTAATGCTGTGTTTAGTGCAACGTAGCAAATGAAGAGAAAGCATGGCCACAGATGCTGAAAAGCTTCTTTCTGAGTGAGAGGAAGTTGTTTTATGCAATATTAAGAGTAAACCTTAAGAACATGAAAGATGTTTCTTTCACATGAAATGCAATGTTATTTGCAATGCAGAAGACAGATTTTCATGTGTTAGAGCTTTTTTTGCAGAGCAAGTCATTTTAGAGTTTCATTGCATAGAATCATTTGTTTAGCGCTTCTAAGAACACTAATGCTGTGTTTAGTGCAACGTAGCAAATGAAGAGAAAGCATGGCCACAGATGCTGAAAAGATTCTTTCTGGGTGAGAGAAAGATGTTTTATGCAATATTTAGAGTAAACCTTAAGTACATGAAAGATGTTTCTTTCTCATGAAATGTAATGTTATTTGCAATGCAGAAGACAGATTTTCATGTGTTAGAGCTTTTTTTGCAGAGCAAGTCATGTTAGAGTTTCATTGCACAGGATCACTAGTTTAGACCTTCTTATAACACTAATGCTGTGTTTAGTGCAACGTAGCAAATGAAGAGAAAGCATGGCCACAGATGCTGAAAAGCTTCTTTCTCAGTGAGAGAAAGTTGTTTTATGCAATTTTAAGAGTAAACCTTAAGTACACGAAAGATGTTTCTTTCTCATGAAATGTAATGTTATTTGCAATGCAGAAGACAGATTTTCATGTGTTACATCTTTTTTTGCAGAGCAAAACATGTTAGAGTTTCATTGCATAGAATCACTTGTTTAGCGCTTCTAAGAACACTAATGCTGTGTTTAGTGCAACGTAGCAAATGAAGAGAAAGCATGGCCACAGATGCTGAAAAGCTTCTTTCTGAGTGAGAGAAAGTTGTTTTATGCAATATTAAGAGTAAACCTTAAGAACATGAAAGATGTTTCTTTCACATGAAATGCAATGTTATTTGCAATGCAGAACACAGATTTTCATGTGTTAGAGCTTTTTTTGCAGAGCAAGTCATTTTAGAGTTTCATTGCATAGAATCATTTGTTTAGCGCTTCTAAGAACACTAATGCTGTGTTTAGTGCAATGTAGCAAATGAAGAGAAAGCATGGCCACAGATGCTGAAAAGCTTCTTTCTAGGTGAGAGAAAGAAGTTTTATGCAATATTAAGAGTAAACCTTAAGTACATGAAAGATGTTTCTTTCTCATGAAATGTAATGTTATTTGCAATGCAGAAGACAGATTTTCATGTGTTAGAGCTTTTTTTGCAGAGCAAGTCATGTTAGAGTTTCATTGCACAGGATCACTAGTTTAGACCTTCTTATAACACTAATGCTGTGTTTAGTGCAACGTAGCAAATGAAGAGAAATCATGGCCACAGATGCTGAAAAGCTTCTTTCTCAGTGAGAGAAAGTTTTTTATGCAATTTTAAGAGTAAACCTTAAGTACACGAAAGAGGTTTCTTTCTCATGAAATGTAATGTTATTTGCAATGCAGAAGACAGATTTTCATGTGTTAGAGTTTTTTTTGCAGAGCAAGTCATGTTAGAGTTTCATTGCACAGGATCACTACTTTAGACCTTCTTAGAACACTAATGCTGTGTTTAGTGCAACGTAGCAAATGAAGAGAAAGCATGGCCACAGATGCTGAAAAGCTTCTTTCTGGGTGAGAGAAAGATGTTTTATGCAATATTAAGAGTAAACCTTAAGTACATGAAAGATGTTTCTTTCTCATGAAATGTAATGTTACTTGCAATGCAGAAGACAGATTTTCATGTGTTACATCTTTTTTTGCAGAGCAAAACATGTTAGAGTTTCATTGCATAGAATCACTTGTTTAGCGCTTCTAAGAACACTAATGCTGTGTTTAGTGCAACGTAGCAAATGAAGAGAAAGCATGGCCACAGATGCTGAAAAGCTTCTTTCTGAGTGAGAGGAAGTTGTTTTATGCAATATTAAGAGTAAACCTTAAGAACATGAAAGATGTTTCTTTCACATGAAATGCAATGTTATTTGCAATGCAGAAGACAGATTTTCATGTGTTAGAGCTTTTTTTGCAGAGCAAGTCATTTTAGAGTTTCATTGCATAGAATCATTTGTTTAGCGCTTCTAAGAACACTAATGCTGTGTTTAGTGCAACGTAGCAAATGAAGAGAAAGCATGGCCACAGATGCTGAAAAGATTCTTTCTGGGTGAGAGAAAGATGTTTTATGCAATATTTAGAGTAAACCTTAAGTACATGAAAGATGTTTCTTTCTCATGAAATGTAATGTTATTTGCAATGCAGAAGACAGATTTTCATGTGTTAGAGCTTTTTTTGCAGAGCAAGTCATGTTAGAGTTTCATTGCACAGGATCACTAGTTTAGACCTTCTTATAACACTAATGCTGTGTTTAGTGCAACGTAGCAAATGAAGAGAAAGCATGGCCACAGATGCTGAAAAGCTTCTTTCTCAGTGAGAGAAAGTTGTTTTATGCAATTTTAAGAGTAAACCTTAAGTACACGAAAGATGTTTCTTTCTCGTGAAATGTAATGTTATTTGCAATGCAGAAGACAGATTTTCATGTGTTACATCTTTTTTTGCAAAGCAAAACATGTTAGAGTTTCATTGCATAGAATCACTTGTTTAGCGCTTCTAAGAACACTAATGCTGTGTTTAGTGCAACGTAGCAAATGAAGAGAAAGCATGGCCACAGATGCTGAAAAGCTTCTTTCTGAGTGAGAGAAAGTTGTTTTATGCAATATTAAGAGTAAACCTTAAGAACATGAAAGATGTTTCTTTCACATGAAATGCAATGTTATTTGCAATATAGAAGACAGATTTTCATGTGTTAGAGCTTTTTTTGCAGAGCAAGTCATTTTAGAGTTTCATTGCATAGAATCATTTGTTTAGCGCTTCTAAGAACACTAATGCTGTGTTTAGTGCAACGTAGCAAATGAAGAGAAAGCATGGCCACAGATGCTGAAAAGCTTCTTTCTGGGTGAGAGAAAGATGTTTTATGCAATATTAAGAGTAAACCTTAAGTACATGAAAGATGTTTCTTTCTCATGAAATGTAATGTTATTTGCAATGCAGAAGACAGATTTTCATGTGTTAGAGCTTTTTTTGCAGAGCAAGTCATGTTAGAGTTTCATTGCACAGGATCACTAGTTTAGACCTTCTTATAACACTAATGCTGTGTTTAGTGCAACGTTGCAAATGAAGAGAAAGCATGGCCACAGATGCTAAAAAGCTTCTTTCTGAGTGAGAGAAAGATGTTTTATGCAATATTAAGAGTAAACCTTAAGTACATGAAAGATGTTTCTTTCTCATGAAATGTAATGTTATTTGCAATGCAGAAGACAGATTTTCATGTGTCAGAGCTTTTTTTGCAGAGCAAGTAATGTTAGAGTTTCATTGCACAGGATCACTAGTTTAGACCTTCTTATAACACTAATGCTGTGTTTAGTGCAACGTAGCAAATGAAGAGAAAGCATGGCCACAGATGCTGAAAAGCTTCTTTCGCAATGAGAGAAAGTTGTTTCATGCAATTTTAAGAGTAAACCTCAAGTACATGAAAGATGTTTCTTTCTCATGAAATGTAATGTTATTTGCAATGCAGAAGACAGATTTTCATGTGTTAGAGCTTTTTTTGCAGAGCAAGTCATGTTAGAGTTTCATTGCACAGGATCACTACTTTAGACCTTCTTAGAACACTAATGCTGTGTTTAGTGCAACGTAGCAAATGAAGAGAAAGCATGGCCACAGATGCTGAAAAGCTTCTTTCTGAGTGAGAGAAAGTTATTTTATGCAATATTAAGAGTAAACCTTAAGAACATGAAAGATGTTTCTTTCATATGAAATGCAATGTTATTTGCAATGCAGAAGACAGATTTTCGTGTGTTAGAGCTTTTTTTGCAGAGCAAGTCATTTTAGAGTTTCATTGCATAGAATCATTTGTTTAGCGCTTCTAAGAACACTAATGCTGTGTTTAGTGCAACGTAGCAAATGAAGAGAAAGCATGGCCACAGATGCTGAAAAGCTTCTTTCTGGGTGAGAGAAAGATGTTTTATGCAATATTAAGAGTAAACCTTAAGTACATGAAAGATGTTTCTTTCTCATGAAATGTAATGTTATTTGCAATGCAGAAGACAGATTTTCATGTGTTAGAGCTTTTTTTGCAGAGCAAGTCATGTTAGAGTTTCATTGCACAGGATCACTACTTTAGACCTTCTTAGAACACTAATGCTGTGTTTAGTGCAACGTGGCAAATGAAGAGAAAGCATGGCCACAGATGCTGAAAAGCTTCTTTCTGGGTGAGAGAAAGATGTTTTATGCAATATTAAGAGTAAACCTTAAGTACATGAAAGATGTTTCTTTCTCATGAAATGTAATGTTATATGCAATGCAGAAGACAGATTTTCATGTGTTAGAGCTTTTTTTGCAGAGCAAGTCATTTTAGAGTTTCATTGCATAGAATCATTTGTTTAGCGCTTCTAAGAACACTAATGCTGTGTTTAGTGCAACGTAGCAATGAAGAGAAAGCATGGCCACAGATGCTGAAAAGCTTCTTTCTGGGTGAGAGAAAGATGTTTTATGCAATATTAAGAGTAAACCTTAAGTACATGAAAGATGTTTCTTTCTCATGAAATGTAATGTTATTTGCACTGCAGAAGACAGATTTTCATGTGTTAGAGCTTTTTTTGCAGAGCAAGTCATGTTAGAGTTTCATTGCACAGGATCACTAGTTTAGACCTTCTTATAACACTAATGCTGTGTTTAGTGCAACGTAGCAAATGAAGAGAAATAATGGCCACAGATGCTGAAAAGCTTCTTTCTCAGTGAGAGAAAGTTTTTTATGCAATTTTAAGAGTAAACCTTAAGTACACGAAAGAGGTTTCTTTCTCATGAAATGTAATGTTATTTGCAATGCAGAAGACAGATTTTCATGTGTTAGAGTTTTTTTTGCAGAGCAAGTCATGTTAGAGTTTCATTGCACAGGATCACTACTTTAGACCTTCTTAGAACACTAATGCTGTGTTTAGTGCAACGTAGCAAATGAAGAGAAAGCATGGCCACAGATGCTGAAAAGCTTCTTTCTGGGTGAGAGAAAGATGTTTTATGCAATATTAAGAGTAAACCTTAAGTACATGAAAGATGTTTCTTTCTCATGAAATGTAATGTTACTTGCAATGCAGAAGACAGATTTTCATGTGTTACATCTTTTTTTGCAGAGCAAAACATGTTAGAGTTTCATTGCATAGAATCACTTGTTTAGCGCTTCTAAGAACACTAATGCTGTGTTTAGTGCAACGTAGCAAATGAAGAGAAAGCATGGCCACAGATGCTGAAAAGCTTCTTTCTGAGTGAGAGGAAGTTGTTTTATGCAATATTGAGAGTAAACCTTAAGAACATGAAAGATGTTTCTTTCACATGAAATGCAATGTTATTTGCAATGCAGAAGACAGATTTTCATGTGTTAGAGCTTTTTTTGCAGAGCAAGTCATTTTAGAGTTTCATTGCATAGAATCATTTGTTTAGCGCTTCTAAGAACACTAATGCTGTGTTTAGTGCAACGTAGCAAATGAAGAGAAAGCATGGCCACAGATGCTGAAAAGATTCTTTCTGGGTGAGAGAAAGATGTTTTATGCAATATTTAGAGTAAACCTTAAGTACATGAAAGATGTTTCTTTCTCATGAAATGTAATGTTATTTGCAATGCAGAAGACAGATTTTCATGTGTTAGAGCTTTTTTTGCAGAGCAAGTCATGTTAGAGTTTCATTGCACAGGATCACTAGTTTAGACCTTCTTATAACACTAATGCTGTGTTTAGTGCAACGTAGCAAATGAAGAGAAAGCATGGCCACAGATGCTGAAAAGCTTCTTTCTCAGTGAGAGAAAGTTGTTTTATGCAATTTTAAGAGTAAACCTTAAGTACACGAAAGATGTTTCTTTCTCGTGAAATGTAATGTTATTTGCAATGCAGAAGACAGATTTTCATGTGTTACATCTTTTTTTGCAAAGCAAAACATGTTAGAGTTTCATTGCATAGAATCACTTGTTTAGCGCTTCTAAGAACACTAATGCTGTGTTTAGTGCAACGTAGCAAATGAAGAGAAAGCATGGCCACAGATGCTGAAAAGCTTCTTTCTGAGTGAGAGAAAGTTGTTTTATGCAATATTAAGAGTAAACCTTAAGAACATGAAAGATGTTTCTTTCACATGAAATGCAATGTTATTTGCAATGCAGAAGACAGATTTTCATGTGTTAGAGCTTTTTTTGCAGAGCAAGTCATTTTAGAGTTTCATTGCATAGAATCATTGGTTTAGCGCTTCTAAGAACACTAATGCTGTGTTTAGTGCAACGTAGCAAATGAAGAGAAAGCATGGCCACAGATGCTGAAAAGCTTCTTTCTGGGTGAGAGAAAGATGTTTTATGCAATATTAAGAGTAAACCTTAAGTACATGAAAGATGTTTCTTTCTCATGAAATGTAATGTTATTTGCAATGCAGAAGACAGATTTTCATGTGTTAGAGCTTTTTTTGCAGAGCAAGTCATGTTAGAGTTTCATTGCACAGGATCACTAGTTTAGACCTTCTTATAACACTAATGCTGTGTTTAGTGCAACGTTGCAAATGAAGAGAAAGCATGGCTACAGATGCTAAAAAGCTTCTTTCTGAGTGAGAGAAAGATGTTTTATGCAATATTAAGAGTAAACCTTAAGTACATGAAAGATGTTTCTTTCTCATGAAATGTAATGTTATTTGCAATGCAGAAGACAGATTTTCATGTGTCAGAGCTTTTTTTGCAGAGCAAGTCATGTTAGAGTTTCATTGCAAAGGATCACTAGTTTAGACCTTCTTATAACACTAATGCTGTGTTTAGTGCAACGTAGCAAATGAAGAGAAAGCATGGCCACAGATGCTGAAAAGCTTCTTTCGCAATGAGAGAAAGTTGTTTCATGCAATTTTAAGAGTAAACCTCAAGTACATGAAAGATGTTTCTTTCTCATGAAATGTAATGTTATTTGCAATGCAGAAGACAGATTTTCATGTGTTAGAGCTTTTTTTGCAGAGCAAGTCATGTTAGAGTTTCATTGCACAGGATCACTACTTTAGACCTTCTCAGAACACTAATGCTGTGTTTAGTGCAACGTAGCAAATGAAGAGAAAGCATGGCCACAGATGCTGAAAAGCTTCTTTCTGAGTGAGAGAAAGTTGTTTTATGCAATATTAAGAGTAAACCTTAAGAACATGAAAGATGTTTCTTTCACATGAAATGCAATGTTATTTGCAATGCAGAAGACAGATTTTCGTGTGTTAGAGCTTTTTTTGCAGAGCAAGTCATTTTAGAGTTTCATTGCATAGAATCATTTGTTTAGCGCTTCTAAGAACACTAATGCTGTGTTTAGTGCAACGTAGCAAATGAAGAGAAAGCATGGCCACAGATGCTGAAAAGCTTCTTTCTGGGTGAGAGAAAGATGTTTTATGCAATATTAAGAGTAAACCTTAAGTACATGAAAGATGTTTCTTTCTCATGAAATGTAATGTTATTTGCAATGCAGAAGACAGATTTTCATGTGTTAGAGCTTTTTTTGCAGAGCAAGTCATGTTAGAGTTTCATTGCACAGGATCACTACTTTAGACCTTCTTAGAACACTAATGCTGTGTTTAGTGCAACGTAGCAAATGAAGAGAAAGCATGGCCACAGATGCTGAAAAGCTTCTTTCTGGGTGAGAGAAAGATGTTTTATGCAATATTAAGAGTAAACCTTAAGTACATGAAAGATGTTTCTTTCTCATGAAATGTAATGTTATATGCAATGCAGAAGACAGATTTTCATGTGTTAGAGCTTTTTTTGCAGAGCAAGTCATTTTAGAGTTTCATTGCATAGAATCATTTGTTTAGCGCTTCTAAGAACACTAATGCTGTGTTTAGTGCAACGTAGCAATGAAGAGAAAGCATGGCCACAGATGCTGAAAAGCTTCTTTCTGGGTGAGAGAAAGATGTTTTATGCAATATTAAGAGTAAACCTTAAGTACATGAAAGATGTTTCTTTCTCATGAAATGTAATGTTATTTGCAATGCAGAAGACAGATTTTCATGTGTTAGAGCTTTTTTTGCAGAGCAAGTCATGTTAGAGTTTCATTGCACAGGATCACTACTTTAGACCTTGTTAGAACACTAATGCTGTGTTTAGTGCAACGTAGCAAATGAAGAGAAATCATGGCCACAGATGCTGAAAAGCTTCTTTCTCAGTGAGAGAAAGTTGTTTTATGCAATTTTAAGAGTAAACCTTAAGTACACGAAAGATGTTTCTTTCTCATGAAATGTAATGTTATTTGCAATGCAGAAGACAGATTTTCATGTGTTAGAGTTTTTTTTGCAGAGCAAGTCATGTTAGAGTTTCATTGCACAGGATCACTACTTTAGCCCTTCTTAGAACACTAATGCTGTGTTTAGTGCAACGTAGCAAATGAAGAGAAAGCATGGCCACAGATGCTGAAAAGCTTCTTTCTGGGTGAGAGAAAGATGTTTTATGCAATATTAAGAGTAAACCTTAAGAACATGAAAGATGTTTCTTTCACATGAAATGCAATGTTATTTGCAATGCAGAAGACAGATTTTCATGTGTTAGAGCTTTTTTTGCAGAGCAAGTCATTTTAGAGTTTCATTGCATAGAATCATTTGTTTAGCGCTTCTAAGAACACTAATGCTGTGTTTAGTGCAACGTAGCAAATGAAGAGAAAGCATGGCCACAGATGCTGAAAAGCTTCTTTCTGGGTGAGAGAAAGATGTTTTATGCAATATTAAGAGTAAACCTTAAGTACATGAAAGATGTTTCTTTCTCATGAAATGTAATGTTATTTGCAATGCAGAAGACAGATTTTCATGTGTTAGAGCTTTTTTTGCAGAGCAAGTCATGTTAGAGTTTCATTGCACAGGATCACTACTTTAGACCTTCTTAGAACACTAATGCTGTGTTTAGTGCAACGTAGCAAATGAAGAGAAATCATGGCCACAGATGCTGAAAAGCTTCTTTCTCAGTGAGAGAAAGTTGTTTTATGCAATTTTAAGAGTAAAGCTCAAGTACATGAAAGATGTTTCTTTCTCATGAAATGTAATGTTATTTGCAATGCAGAAGACAGATTTTCATGTGTTACATCTTTTTTTGCAAAGCAAAACATGTTAGAGTTTCATTGCATAGAATCACTTGTTTAGCGCTTCTAAGAACACTAATGCTGTGTTTAGTGCAACGTAGCAAATGAAGAGAAAGCATGGCCACAGATGCTGAAAAGCTTCTTTCTGAGTGAGAGAAAGTTGTTTTATGCAATATTAAGAGTAAACCTTAAGAACATGAAAGATGTTTCTTTCACATGAAATGCAATGTTATTTGCAATGCAGAAGACAGATTTTCATGTGTTAGAGCTTTTTTTGCAGAGCAAGTCATTTTAGAGTTTCATTGCATAGAATCATTTGTTTAGCGCTTCTAAGAACACTAATGCTGTGTTTAGTGCAACGTAGCAAATGAAGAGAAAGCATGGCCACAGATGCTGAAAAGCTTCTTTCTGGGTGAGAGAAAGATGTTTTATGCAATATTAAGAGTAAACCTTAAGTACATGAAAGATGTTTCTTTCTCATGAAATGTAATGTTATTTGCAATGCAGAAGACAGATTTTCATGTGTTAGAGCTTTTTTTGCAGAGCAAGTCATGTTAGAGTTTCATTGCACAGGATCACTAGTTTAGACCTTCTTATAACACTAATGCTGTGTTTAGTGCAACGTTGCAAATGAAGAGAAAGCATGGCCACAGATGCTAAAAAGCTTCTTTCTGAGTGAGAGAAAGATGTTTTATGCAATATTAAGAGTAAACCTTAAGTACATGAAAGATGTTTCTTTCTCATGAAATGTAATGTTATTTGCAATGCAGAAGACAGATTTTCATGTGTCAGAGCTTTTTTTGCAGAGCAAGTCATGTTAGAGTTTCATTGCACAGGATCACTAGTTTAGACCTTCTTATAACACTAATGCTGTGTTTAGTGCAACGTAGCAAATGAAGAGAAAGCATGGCCACAGATGCTGAAAAGCTTCTTTCGCAATGAGAGAAAGTGGTTTCATGCAATTTTAAGAGTAAACCTCAAGTACATGAAAGATGTTTCTTTCTCATGAAATGTAATATTATTTGCAATGCAGAAGACAGATTTTCATGTGTTAGAGCTTTTTTTGCAGAGCAAGTCATGTTAGAGTTTCATTGCACAGGATCACTAGTTTAGACCTTCTTATAACACTAATGCTGTGTTTAGTGCAACGTAGCAAATGAAGAGAAAGCATGGCCACAGATGCTGAAAAGTTTCTTTCTGGGTGAGAGAAAGATGTTTTATGCAATATTAAGAGTAAACCTTAAGTACATGAAAGATGTTTCTTTCTCATGAAATGTAATGTTATTTGCAATGCAGAAGACAGATTTTCATGTGTTAGAGCTTTTTTTGCAGAGCAAGTCATGTTAGAGTTTCATTGCATAGAATCACTTGTTTAGCGCTTCTAAGAACACTAATGCTGTGTTTAGTGCAACGTAGCAAATGAAGAGAAAGCATGGCCACAGATGCTGAAAAGCTTCTTTCTGAGTGAGAGAAAGTTGTTTTATGCAATATTAAGAGTAAACCTTAAGAACATGAAAGATGTTTCTTTCACATGAAATGCAATGTTATTTGCAATGCAGAAGACAGATTTTCATGTGTTAAAGCTTTTTTTGCAGAGCAAGTCATTTTAGAGTTTCATTGCATAGAATCATTTGTTTAGCGCTTCTAAGAACACTAATGCTGTGTTTAGTGCAACGTAGCAAATGAAGAGAAAGCATGGCCACAGATGCTGAAAAGCTTCTTTCTGGGTGAGAGAAAGATGTTTTATGCAATATTAAGAGTAAACCTTAAGTACATGAAAGATGTTTCTTTCTCATGAAATGTAATGTTATTTGCAATGCAGAAGACAGATTTTCATGTGTTAGAGCTTTTTTTGCAGAGCAAGTCATGTTAGAGTTTCATTGCACAGGATCACTACTTTAGACCTTCTTAGAACACTAATGCTGTGTTTAGTGCAACGTAGCAAATGAAGAGAAAGCATGGCCACAGATGCTGAAAAGCTTCTTTCTGGGTGAGAGAAAGATGTTTTATGCAATATTAAGAGTAAACCTTAAGTACATGAAAGATGTTTCTTTCTCATGAAATGTAATTTTATTTGCAATGCAGAAGACAGATTTTCATGTGTCAGAGCTTTTTTTGCAGAGCAAGTCATGTTAGAGTTTCATTGCACAGGATCACTACTTTAGACCTTCTTAGAACACTAATGCTGTGTTTAGTGCAACGTAGCAAATGAAGAGAAAGCATGGCCACAGATGCTGAAAAGCTTCTTTCTGAGTGAGAGAAAGTTGTTTTATGCAATATTAAGAATAAACCTTAAGTACATGAAAGATGTTTCTTTCACATGAAATGCAATGTTATTTGCAATGCAGAAGACAGATTTTCATGTGTTAGAGCTTTTTTTGCAGAGCAAGTCATTTTAGAGTTTCATTGCATAGAATCATTTGTTTAGCGCTTCTAAGAACACTAATGCTGTGTTTAGTGCAATGTAGCAAATGAAGAGAAAGCATGGCCACAGATGCTGAAAAGTTTCTTTCTCAATGAGAGAAAGTTGTTTTATGCAATTTTAAGAGTAAACCTCAAGTACATGAAAGATGTTTCTTTCTCATGAAATGTAATCTTACTTGCAATGCAGAAGACATAGTTTCATGTGTTACAGCTTTTTTTGCAGACCAAGTCATGTTAGAGTTTCATTGCATAGAATCACTTATTTAGCGCTTCTAAGAACCTTAATGCTGTGTTTAGTGCAACTAAGCAAATGACGAGAAATCAAGGCCAAAGTTGCTGAAAAGCTTCTTTCTGAGTGAGAGAAAGTTGTTTTATGCAATTTTAAGAGTAAAGCTTAAGTAAATGAAAGATGTTTCTTTCTCATGAAATGTAATGTTACTTGCAATGCAGAAGACAGATTTTCATGTGTTACAGCTTTTTTTGCAGAGCAAAACATGTTAGAGTTTCATTGCACAGGATCACTACTTTAGACCTTCTTAGAACACTAATGCTTTTTTTAGTGCAACGTAGCAAATGAAGAGAAAGCATGGCCACAGATGCTGAAAAGCTTCTTTCGCAATGAGAGAAAGTTGTTTTATGCAATTTTAAGAGTAAACCTCAAGTACATGAAAGATGTTTCTTTCTCATGAAATGTAATGTTATTTGCAATGCAGAAGACAGATTTTCATGTGTTAGAGCTTTTTTTGAAGAGCAAGTCATTTTAGAGTTTCATTGCATAGAATCATTTGTTTAGCGCTTCTAAGAACACTAATGCTGTGTTTAGTGCAATGTAGCAAATGAAGAGAAAGCATGGCCAC
Source organism: Barbus barbus (assembly GCF_936440315.1). Taxonomy (NCBI): domain Eukaryota; kingdom Metazoa; phylum Chordata; class Actinopteri; order Cypriniformes; family Cyprinidae; genus Barbus; species Barbus barbus. The sequence goes on along the minus strand of NC_136739.1, from coordinate 11,914,689 downwards.
AGATGCTGAAAAGCTTCTTTCTGGGTGAGAGGTAGATGCTTTATGCAATATTAAGAGTAAACCTTATGTACCTGAAAGATGTTTCTTTCTCATGAAATGTAATGTTATTTGCAATGCAGAAGACAGATTTTCATGTGTTAGAGCTTTTTTTGCCGAGCAAGACATGTTAGAGTTTCATTGCACAGGATCACTACTTTAGACCTTCTTAGAACACTAATGCTGTGTTTAGTGCAACGTAGCAAATGAAGAGAAAGCATGGCCACAGATGCTGAAAAGCTTCTTTTGCAATGAGAGAAAGTTGTTTTATGCAATTTTAAGAGTAAACCTCAAGTACATGAAAGATGTTTCTTTCTCATGAAATGTAATGATACTTGCAATGCAGAAGACAGATTTTCATGTGTTACATCTTTTTTTTGCAGAGCAAGTCATGTTAGAGTTTCATTGCATAGAATCACTTGTTTAGCGCTTCTAAGAACACTAATGCTGTGTTTAGTGCAACTAAGCAAATGAAGAGAAATCACTTGTTTAGCGCTTCTAAGAACACTAATGTATACATAAAAGATATTTCTTTCTCATGAAATGTAATGTTACTTGCAATGCAGAAGACAGATTTTCATGTGTTAGAGCTTTTTTTGCAGAGCAAGTCACTAATGCTGTGTTTAGTGCAACTAAGCAAATGACGAGAAATCAAGGCCAAAGTTGCTGAAAAGCTTCTTTCTCAGTGAGAGAAAGTTGTTTTATGCAATTTTAAGAATAAAGCTTAAGTACATGAAAGATGTTTCTTTCTCATGAAATGTAATGATATTTGCAAAGCAGAAGACAGATTTCCATGTGTTAGAGCTTTTTTTGCAGAGCAAGTCATGTTAGAGTTTCATTGCACAGGATCACTAGTTTAGACCTTCTTATAACACTAATGCTGTGTTTAGTGCAACGTAGCAAATGAAGAGAAAGCATGGCCACAGATGCTGAAAAGCTTCTTTCGCAATGAGAGAAAGTTGTTTTATGCAATTTTAAGAGTAAACCTCAAGTACATGAAAGATGTTTCTTTCTCATGAAATGTAATGTTATTTGCAATGGAGAAGACAGATATTTATGTGTTAGAGCTTTTTTTGCAGAGCAAGTCATGTTAGAGTTTCATTGCACAGGATTACTAGTTTAGACCTTCTTATAACACTAATTCTGTGTTTAGTGCAACGTAGCAAATGAAGAGAAAGCATGGCCACAGATGCTGAAAAGCTTCTTTCTCAGTGAGAGAAAGTTGTTTTATGCAATTTTAAGAGTAAACCTTAAGTACACGAAAGATGTTTCTTTCTCATGAAATGTAATGTTACTTGCAATGCAGAAGACAGATTTTCATGTGTTACATCTTTTTTTGCAGAGCAAAACATGTTAGAGTTTCATTGCATAGAATCACTTGTTTAGCGCTTCTAAGAACACTAATGCTGTGTTTAGTGCAACGTAGCAAATGAAGAGAAAGCATGGCCACAGATGCTGAAAAGCTTCTTTCTGAGTGAGGGAAAGTTGTTTTATGCAATATTAAGAGTAAACCTTAAGAACATGAAAGATGTTTCTTTCACATGAAATGCAATGTTATTTGCAATGCAGAAGACAGATTTTCATGTGTTAGAGCTTTTTTGCAGAGCAAGTCATTTTAGAGTTTCATTGCATAGAATCATTTGTTTAGCGCTTCTAAGAACACTAATGCTGTGTTTAGTGCAACGTAGCAAATGAAGAGAAAGCATGGCCACAGATGTTGAAAAGCTTCTTTCTGGGTGAGAGAAAGATGTTTTATGCAATATTAAGAGTAAACCTTAAGTACATGAAAGATGTGTCTTTCTCATGAAATGTAATGTTATTTGCAATGCAGAAGACAGATTTTCATGTGTTAGAGCTTTTTTTGCAGAGCAAGTCATTTTAGAGTTTCATTGCATAGAATCATTTGTTTAGCGCTTCTAAGAATACTAATGCTGTGTTTAGTGCAACGTAGCAAATGAAGAGAAAGCATGGCCACAGATGTTGAAAAGCTTCTTTCTGGGTGAGAGAAAGATGTTTTATGCAATATTAAGAGTAAACCTTAAGTACATGAAAGATGTTTCTTTCTCATGAAATGTAATGTTATTTGCAATGCAGAAGACAGATTTTCATGTGTTAGAGCTTTTTTTGCAGAGCAAGTCATGTTAGAGTTTCATTGCATAGAATCACTTGTTTAGCGCTTCTAAGAACACTAATGCTGTGTTTAGTGCAACGTAGCAAATGAAGAGAAAGCATGGCCACAGATGCTGAAAAGTTTCTTTCGCAATGAGAGAAAGTTGTTTTATGCAATTTTAAGAGTAAACCTTAAGTACATGAAAGATGTTTCTTTCTCATGAAATGTAATGCTATTTGCAATGCAGAAGACAGATTTTCATGTGTTACATCTTTTTTTGCAGAGCAAGTCATGTTAGAGTTTCATTGCATAGAATCACTTGTTTAGCGCTTCTAAGAACACTAATGCTGTGTTTAGTGCAACGTAGCAAATGAAGAGAAAGCATGGCCACAGATGCTGAAAAGTTTCTTTCGCAATGAGAGAAAGTTGTTTTATGCAATTTTAAGAGTAAACCTCAAGTACATGAAAGATGTTTCTTTCTCGTGAAATGTAATCTTACTTGCAATGCAGAAGACATATTTTCATGTGTTACAGCTTTTTTTGCAGACCAAGTCATGTTAGAGTTTCATTGCATAGAATCACTTATTTAGCGCTTAATGCTGTGTTTAGTGCAACTAAGCAAATTACGAGAAATCAAGGCCAAAGTTGCTGAAAAGCTTCTTTCTGAGTGAGAGAAAGTTGTTTTATGCAATTTTAAGAGTAAAGCTTAAGTAAATGAAAGATGTTTCATCTGTAATGTTCTATTTCATTTCCGTCAACACGCCACAGTATGGGTCAGCCTCCTCAAGGATGAGCTGTCAGGAGACGGTATATCAAATTAACCGCGCCCCGCTTGCAATCAAGGTCTATAAATACAGGTGCAAAGCAGCCGGCACTTTCTCTTTTTTTGCCTCCTACCTATCGATGAAAGCTGTCTGATGGTGAGTTTCACTGCACGTTCCTTTGTTGTAAAACCTTTATTTTTTTTATTTTTTTAGCGGAGTCTCTTTACCCACGAGGGTTTAAACTGCCGTGTTATCTCACGTTTCTCTTTGTAAACAAACGCGTGGGGGAATCAAAGGAGCCGCTTTGCCCGTGAGGGTGAATGCTGCTGTGTATAGTGTGTGCTTCACGTTTAGAGGCATAAGTGGTGCTGCAGTTCAGACAAAGAGGCCTCTTCGTCTCTGGAGACGAAAGCTATCTAACTGAATCAAGTTTGCTTGTTTTATTATGCAGGAGGAGAGCACCACTGGTTTACCCTCTGAGATGCCTGCAGGCAGGCAGCCACTTCAGTCTGAGCGAGATCCTCAGGAGGAAGGGCTCAAACGTAAACAAGCTCGTAAACGCAAGCATGTAGAAGGTGATATTGGTCACCTTCAGAGGCAAATGCAAGGTATGCAAGAGGCTCTGAACACTTTGTTGGAGGCTCAGCAATGGACTGCAGAGCCTCAAGATTTGGAGCTGCCATTATTAAAACGGTCATGTCGCCACCCTGACGAGCTCTCGGTAACAGCTTCTGGGGTGTTGGGAAGGGACGAAAATGCTGGGCCTTCAGATCAAGAGGACATCTCTGAGTCAGAAATGGAGGATAGTGCTTCAGAGACTACTTCCCTGGACCCTTCAGACAAAGCGGTGATCTCAAGAGCAGCTGAGCGTGCAAAACTGCCTTTTCAGGCTACTTCAAAATCAACCTCAGTGTTTGATAGAGGTCCTCAGCGTCGTAAATCAGAGGGGTTGCCAATACTTCCTGATTTTATAACGGAGTTGCAGTCTTCCTGGAAGGCCCCTAGCTCCACGGCACTCCCTAGGACACAGTTGGGTAACCTGGCAGGGGCAGCATCTTATGGTCTTGCTACAGCTCCTCAGATTGGACCCACATTTGCTATGTTGGTTGGAGCTATGGCCAGGACTGGAAGGGACGCCATACACCCTAGCAAGCAGGGTAGGATAGTTGACAATCAGCTGCGTAAAGCCTATCATGCCTCGGCCTTGTCGGCAAGACTGGCATGCACAAACTCACTTCTCTTAGTTTATTTAGAGAGTATGCTGCAAGATTTGTCCTCCACTTTGACAGAAGGGGAAAGCATCCCAGAGGCATTGCGAGTGGTGGATATGTTAATCCGAGGGACAAGTGCGCATGCTCAAGCCCTGGGGCAGTCCATGGCCAATATGGTTTTCAAGCACGCCGTCAGGTATGGCTATCTCAAGCTAATTTGTTGGATCAAGATTGCATGGCAGTCACGACGGCCCCATTAGTGCCTGGCGAAGTCTTTGGACCCCCTGCAGAAGCCGCCTTGGAGCAGTCTCGTAGAACAAGAGAACTGACTCGAGCAGTGGTTAGAGCTCCAGTTAATCGTGGGCTACGCACGTCAGCTGGGAACAGTAATTGGGCTCGGGCAGAATCATCAAGCCAAGCCTTTGTAGGTCACCGCCGGTCTGCTGCCCAAGGGGTATCAGCAAGACCAAGTCAAGGAGCCCGGCAGTCCTTTCGTACATCACGGCAGGCAGAGTCTTCCATTACACGTGCAGCAGGCGGAAGGAACCGTCGCTGACGGTTATCATCCTCCGGTCCCACATTTTACCAGTCAACATCTCTTCCACTGGCGACAATGCACTCAATGCCCATGGGTGCTGGGCACCTTGGAGTTCGGATACAGGCTCCAATTCAAATCCAAGCCACCCCAATTTCAAGGTATTGTTCCGACTGTTTTGAAAAAGGAGATGCAGTGCAAGTCCCTGAAAGACGAAGTGTCAGTTCTTTTAGGAAAGGGAGCAATAACACGCCTGCCCTCGGGATCGATAGGGCAAGGGTTTTATTCAACCTATTTCCTGATTCCAAAGAAAGATGGGGGTCTTCGGCCCATCCTAAATCTCAAGAGATTCAATCATCATTTGAAGCGGCTGCCCTTCCATATGCTTTGTCTTTCAACCCTGTTAACTTTCATCAGACAAGGGGACTGGTTCACAACAGTGGATCTCCAGGATGCTTATTTCCATATCCCAATTCACAAAGATCACAAGAAGTACCTCAGGTTTTACTTTCAGGGCAACGCTTACGAGTACAATGTTCTCCCTTTCGGTCTGTCTTTAGCTCCCCGCACCTTCACCAAATGTATGGACGCGGCGCTCATCCCTCTTCGTCGCCAGGGCCTACGTATTGCCAATTACCTGGACGACTGGGTAATTTGCTCTCCTACAGAGCAGCAGGCCAGGAGCAACACAAAGGTGGTCTTAGCCCACTTGCAGAGATTGGGGCTGACACTGAACAGCAAAAAGAGTTGTCTCACTCCCACAAGGGTAGTGACATACCTGGGCTTGACTTTGAATTCGAGTATAATGAGAGCATCACTGACTCCACAGAGGCAGTCAGTGTTGAAGGAGTGCCTGTCCGAGTTCCTCAAAAAGGAGCAAGTTACAGTGATGTTGGGTCGGAGACTGCTTGGCCTAATGGCAGCAGCCAGTCAGGTGGTGCCGTTAGGTTTGCTTCACATGCGCCCGTTACAGCGATGGCTGGCAAAGTACAAAGCAAGTCCATACGAGAATGGACGGCGAATGATTCCAAGAGACCAGGATTGTCTTCCAGCAGTCAAATGGTGGCTCTCAACTCCAGGCCTGAAGGAGGGAGTCAAGTTGGGCCCACAGTGTTCAAGGGAGACCATAACAACAGATGCCTCACAAGCAGGCTGGGGTGCTGTCTGGCGAGGCAATCCAGTACAAGGGAAATGGGATGCCCCCTGGATAGGGGCACACATAAACCTCTTAGAGCTGGAGGCGGTATTTCGGGCCTTAATCCATTTTCTCCCCCAGCTTCAGGAGAAGCAAGTGATTGTTCGGTCAGACAGCACATCTGTCGTATCATACATAAATCACCAGGGCGGAGTACGTTCAATATCCCTACACAGGAAGGCCCGGGATCTCCTGTTATGGGCACGTGCTCGAGGGGTGTCCCTGAGGGCTGTACACTTGCGGGGAGAGGACAATGTAGCAGCAGACCTCTTGTCAAGGGGCGGTCCCAGGCCAGGAGAATGGCGACTTCACCCAGCAGTGGTACAGGCCATCTGGCTTCGTTTCGGGAAGGCCAAAGTAGATATTTTTGCTACACAGGAAACCGCACATTGTCCCCTGTGGTATTCAATGGTGGGCCCCAGAGGACCCTTAGGGGTGGATGCTCTGGCGAACGAATGGCCCCCAGTACTCCTATATGCATTTCCTCCTTTCCCACTTCTGCCTGCAGTCCTAGCCAAAGTGAGGAATGCGAAGGCCAAAGTCCTGCTGGTGGCACCAGATTGGCCTCAACAGTCATGGATGCCGGATTTAATAGCCTTGCTGAAAGGGTCACCATGGCATCTCCCAGTCAGACGGGATATGCTGTCTCAGGCTCGGGGTCAGATATCCCACCCGAATCCGGGGAAGTACAGGTTACACGTCTGGCCACTAGACGGGAGTCAGACAGAAATCTCGGAGAAGCAGTTCTAACCACTCTACAGGCAGCAAAAGCCCCATCTACAAGGCGGCTTTATGCTTCTAGATGGAAAAGGTTTTCTAAATGGTGTCAGTCCATAGAGATAGACCCATTTTGTCGATTCAATCTTGTCATTTCTTCAATCCATGCTGGAAACAGGAGTAACGGAATCAACTTGAGAGGGTATGTAGCTGCTATATCTGACCGTCATGAAAGCTACGGAGGTAACACAGTTGGATTTCAACCTCTTGTCAGGCGATATCTAAAGGGGGCTCGCAGACTGTGTCCATCTCGAGCCCGGCTAATTCCATCATGGGACCTTAATATTGTCTTGAAGGCTCTGACAGAGCCACCTTTTGAACCATTACATAAGGTTCGGTTGGAATTTCTCACATTGAAGACTGCATTTCTTTTGTCTATCTCATCAGTTAAGAGGGTGAGTGAGGTTCATGCCTTGTCGGTACATCCTGCATGTCTGAGATTAGGAGAAGACGGCTCATCTATTTCACTTCTTCCAAACCCTGCATTTCTGCCAAACGTTCTGCCCCGTTCCTATGTTTCCAGGCCCTTGGTGCTAGAACCTTTCCATCCACCTCCTCACAATTCAGCGGAGTCGGCCAGACTGCATCTAATCTGTCCTGTTAGGGCACTGAGAAGATATATTTCTTGTACGCAACAGATAAGGTGTACGGATCAGTTGTTTGTCTGTTATGGAGACTCTGTGCAAGGCCAGGCAGTGTCCAAACAGAGGCTGGCGAAATGGGTGGTCAGGCTGATAGAGCTAGCCTATCACAGTGTAGGGATGCCTCCTCCACAGGGAGTGGTGGCCCACTCAACAAGAGGAGTTGCTGCCTCCTGGGCGTTGTTGAAAGGGGCTTCTCTGGAGTATGTGTGTGCAGCAGCTGGTTGGTCATCATCTGTGACATTTGCCAAATTCTATCGTCTAGATGTTGCTACAACTGTCTCAGCGACTGTCTTGAAAACAGCAGAACAGACATGATTTGCCTTATATAGACAATATCAAGGATCTGAAATCCCTCTGATTAACTATGTAAATGACAGGAGAACTAATAAATGTTCTGTTAGTATGAACTGGTTTCCTTGAGTTATTGCCCCGCTTGGGTTTTCTCCCCTCCTGACCTTATCTGGTACACAGTTGACCCATACTGTGGCGTGTTGACGGAAATGAAATAGAACGGTGGGTTACATGGGTAACCTGGTTCTATGAATGAAGTCAACACGCCACACGGCGTGGTCACTCGGGGAGCATTTGTCACTAGTCGGCAAAAAGAGAAAGTGCCGGCTGCTTTGCACCTGTATTTATAGACCTTGATTGCAATCGGGGCGCGGTTAATTTGATATAACGTCTCCTGACAGCTCATCCTTGAGGAGGCAGATTTTCATGTTTTAGAGCTTTTTTTGCAGAGCAAGTCATGTTAGAGTTTCATTGCACAGGATCACTAGTTTAGACCTTCTTATAACACTAATGCTGTGTTTAGTGCAACTTAGCAAATGAAGAGAAAGCATGGCCACAGATGCTGAAAAGCTTCTTTCTGAGTGAGAGAAAGTTGTTTTATGCAATATTAAGAGTAAACCTTAAGAACATGAAAGATGTTTCTTTCACATGAAATGCAAGTTATTTGCAATGCAGAAGACAGATTTTCATGTGTTAGAGCTTTTTTTGCAGAGCGAGTCATTTTAGAGTTACATTGCATAGAATCATTTGTTTAGCGCTTCTAAGAACACTAATGCTGTGTTTAGTGCAACGTAGCAAATGAAGAGAAAGCATGGCCACAGATGCTGAAAAGCTTCTTTCGCAATGAGAGAAAGTTGTTTTATGCAATTTTAAGAGTAAACCTCAAGTACATGAAAGATGTTTCTTTCTCATGAAATGTAATCTTACTTGCAATGCAGAAGACATATTTTCATGTGTTACAGCTTTTTTTGCAGAGCAAGTCATGTTAGAGTTTCATTTCACAGAATCAATACTTTAGACCTTCTTAGAACACTAATGCTGTGTTTAGTGCAACGTAGCAAATGAACAGAAATCATGGCCACAGATGCTGAAAAGCTTCTTTCTGAGTGAGAGAAAGATGTTTTATGCAATATTAAGAGTAAACCTTAAATACATGAAAGATGTTTCTTTCTCATGAAATGTAATGTTATTTGCAATGCAGAAGACAGATTTTCATGTGATAGAGCTTTTTTCAGACCAAGTCATGTTAGAGTTTCATTGCATAGAATCACTTATTTAGCGCTTCTAAGAACCTTAATGCTGTGTTTAGTGCAACTAAGCAAATGACGAGAAATCAAGGCCAAAGTTACTGAAATGCTTCTTTCTGAGTGAGAGAAAGTTGTTTTATGCAATTTTAAGAGTAAAGCTTAAGTAAATTAAAGATGTTTCTTTCTCATGAAATGTAATGTTACTTGCAATGCAGAAGACAGATTTTCATGTGATAGAGCTTTTTTTGCAGAGAAAATCATGTTAGAGTTTCATTGCACAAAATCACTATTTTAGACCTTCTTAGAACACTAATGCTGTGTTTAGTGCAACGTAGCAAATGAAGAGAAAGCATGGCCACAGATGCTGAAAAGCTTCTTTCTGAGTGAGAGAAAGTTGTTTTATGCAATTTTAAGAGTAAACCTTAAGTACATGAAAGGTTTTTCTTTCTCATGAAATGTAATGTTACTTGCAATGCAGAAGACATATTTTCATGTGTTACAGCTTTTTTTGCAGAGAAATTCATGTTAGAGTTTCATTGCACAGAATCATTTGTTTAGCGCTTCTAAGAACACTAATGCTGTGTTTAGTGCAACGTAGCAAATGAAGAGAAAGCATGGCCACAGATGCTGAAAAGCTTCTTTCGCAATGAGAGAAAGTTGTTTTATGCAATTTTAAGAGTAAACCTCAAGTACATAAAAGATGTTTCTTTCTCATGAAATGTAATCTTACTTGGAATGCAGAAGACATATTTTCATGTGTTACAGCTTTTTTTGCAGAGCAAGTCATGTTAGAGTTTCATTTCACAGAATCAATACTTTAGACCTTCTTAGAACACTAATGCTGTGTTTAGTGCAACGTAGCAAATGAACAGAAATCATGGCCACAGATGCTGAAAAGCTTCTTTCTGAGTGAGAGAAAGATGTTTTATGCAATATTAAGAGTAAACCTTAAATACATGAAAGATGTTTCTTTCTCATGAAATGTAATGTTATTTGCAATGCAGAAGACAGATTTTCATGTGATAGAGCTTTTTTCAGACCAAGTCATGTTAGAGTTTCATTGCATAGAATCACTTATTTAGCGCTTCTAAGAACCTTAATGCTGTGTTTAGTGCAACTAAGCAAATGACGAGAAATCAAGGCCAAAGTTACTGAAATGCTTCTTTCTGAGTGAGAGAAAGTTGTTTTATGCAATTTTAAGAGTAAAGCTTAAGTAAATTAAAGATGTTTCTTTCTCATGAAATGTAATGTTACTTGCAATGCAGAAGACAGATTTTCATGTGATAGAGCTTTTTTTGCAGAGAAAATCATGTTAGAGTTTCATTGCACAAAATCACTATTTTAGACCTTCTTAGAACACTAATGCTGTGTTTAGTGCAACGTAGCAAATGAAGAGAAAGCATGGCCACAGATGCTGAAAAGCTTCTTTCTGAGTGAGAGAAAGTTGTTTTATGCAATTTTAAGAGTAAACCTTAAGTACATGAAAGGTTTTTCTTTCTCATGAAATGTAATGTTACTTGCAATGCAGAAGACATATTTTCATGTGTTACAGCTTTTTTTGCAGAGAAATTCATGTTAGAGTTTCATTGCACAGAATCACTACTTTAGACCTTCTTAGAACACTAATGCTGTGTTTAGTGCAACGTAGCAAATGACGAGAAATCAAGGCCAAAGTTGCTGAAAAGCTTCTTTCTCAGTGAGAGATAGTTGTTTTATGCAATTTTAAGAGTAAAGCTTAAGTACATGAAAGCTGTTTCTTTCTCATGAAATGTAATGTTATTTGCAAAGCAGAAGACAGATTTCCATGTTTGGGAGCTTTTTTTGCAGAGCAAGTCATGTTAGTTTCATTGCATAGAATCACTTGTTTAGAGCTTCTAAGAACACTAATGCTGTGTTTAGTGCAACGTAGCAAAAGAAGAGAAAGCATGGCCACAGATGCTGAAAAGCTTCTTTCTGAGTGAGAGAAAGATGTTTTATGCAATATTAAGAGTAAACCTTAAATACATGAAAGATGTTTCTTTCTCATGAAATGTAATGTTATTTGCAATGCAGAAGACAGATTTTCATGTGTTAGAGCTGTTTTTGCAGTGCAAGTCATGTTAGAGGTTCATTGCACAGGATCACTAGTTTAGACCTTCTTATAACACTAATGCTGTGTTTAGTGCAACGTAGCAAATGTCGAGAAATCAAGGCCAAAGTTGCTGAAAAGCTTTTTTCTGAGTGAGAGATAGTTGTTTTATGCAATTTTAAGAGTAAAGCTTAAGTACATGAAAGCTGTTTCTTTCTCATGAAATGTAATGTTATTTGCAAAGCAGAAGACAGATTTCCATGTTTGGGAGCTTTTTTTGCAGAGCAAGTCATGTTAGTTTCATTGCATAGAATCACTTGTTTAGAGCTTCTAAGAACACTAATGCTGTGTTTAGTGCAACGTAGCAAAAGAAGAGAAATCATGGCCACAGATGCTGAAAAGCTTCTTTCTGAGTGAGAGAAAGATGTTTTATGCAATATTAAGAGTAAACCTTAAATACATGAAAGATGTTTCTTTCACATGAAATGTAATGTTATTTGCAAAGCAGAAGACAGATTTCCATGTTTGGGAGCTTTTTTTGCAGAGCAAGTCATGTTAGTTTCATTGCATAGAATCACTTGTTTAGAGCTTCTAAGAACACTAATGCTGTGTTTAGTGCAACGTAGCAAATGAAGAGAAATCATGTCCACAGATGCTGAAAAGCTTCTTTCTGAGTGAGAGAAAGATGTTTTATGCAATGTTAAGAGTAAACCTTAAATACATGAAAGATGTTTCTTTCTCATGAAATGTAATGTTATTTGCAATGCAGAAGACAGATTTTCATGTGTTAGAGCTTTTTTTGCAGAGCAAGTCATGTTAGAGTTTCATTGCACAGGATCACTAGTTTAGATCTTCTTATAACACTAATGCTGTGTTTAGTGCAACTTAGCAAATGAAGAGAAAGCATGGCCACAGATGCTGAAAAGCTTCTTTCTGAGTGAGAGAAAGATGTTTTATGCAATATTAAGAGTAAACCTTAAGTACATGAAAGATGTTTCTTTCTCATGAAATGTACTGTTATTTGCAATGCAGAAGACAGATTTTCATGTGTTAGAGCTTTTTTTGCAGAGCAAGTCACTAATGCTGTGTTTAGTGCAACTAAGCAAATGACGAGAAATCAAGGCCAAAGTTGCTGAAAAGCTTCTTTCTCAGTGAGAGAAAGTTGTTTTATGCAATTTTAAGAATAAAGCTTTAGTACATGAAAGATGTTTCTTTCTCATGAAATGTAATGATATTTGCAAAGCAGAAGACAGATTTCCATGTTTGGGAGCTTTTTTTGCAGAGCAAGTCATGTTAGTTTCATTGCATAGAATCACTTGTTTAGAGCTTCTAAGAACACTAATGCTGTGTTTAGTGCAACGTAGCAAAAGAAGAGAAAGCATGGCCACAGATGCTGAAAAGCTTCTTTCTGAGTGAGAGAAAGATGTTTTATGCAATATTAAGAGTAAACCTTAAATACATGAAAGATGTTTCTTTCTCATGAAATGTAATGTTATTTGCAATGCAGAAGACAGATTTTCATGTGTTAGAGCTGTTTTTGCAGTGCAAGTCATGTTAGAGGTTCATTGCACAGGATCACTAGTTTAGACCTTCTTATAACACTAATGCTGTGTTTAGTGCAACGTAGCAAATGTCGAGAAATCAAGGCCAAAGTTGCTGAAAAGCTTTTTTCTGAGTGAGAGATAGTTGTTTTATGCAATTTTAAGAGTAAAGCTTAAGTACATGAAAGCTGTTTCTTTCTTTCTCATGAAATGTAATGTTATTTGCAAAGCAGAAGACAGATTTCCATGTTTGGGAGCTTTTTTTGCAGAGCAAGTCATGTTAGTTTCATTGCATAGAATCACTTGTTTAGAGCTTCTAAGAACACTAATGCTGTGTTTAGTGCAACGTAGCAAAAGAAGAGAAATCATGGCCACAGATGCTGAAAAGCTTCTTTCTGAGTGAGAGAAAGATGTTTTATGCAATATTAAGAGTAAACCTTAAATACATGAAAGATGTTTCTTTCACATGAAATGTAATGTTATTTGCAAAGCAGAAGACAGATTTCCATGTTTGGGAGCTTTTTTTGCAGAGCAAGTCATGTTAGTTTCATTGCATAGAATCACTTGTTTAGAGCTTCTAAGAACACTAATGCTGTGTTTAGTGCAACGTAGCAAATGAAGAGAAATCATGTCCACAGATGCTGAAAAGCTTCTTTCTGAGTGAGAGAAAGATGTTTTATGCAATGTTAAGAGTAAACCTTAAATACATGAAAGATGTTTCTTTCTCATGAAATGTAATGTTATTTGCAATGCAGAAGACAGATTTTCATGTGTTAGAGCTTTTTTTGCAGAGCAAGTCATGTTAGAGTTTCATTGCACAGGATCACTAGTTTAGATCTTCTTATAACACTAATGCTGTGTTTAGTGCAACTTAGCAAATGAAGAGAAAGCATGGCCACAGATGCTGAAAAGCTTCTTTCTGAGTGAGAGAAAGATGTTTTATGCAATATTAAGAGTAAACCTTAAGTACATGAAAGATGTTTCTTTCTCATGAAATGTACTGTTATTTGCAATGCAGAAGACAGATTTTCATGTGTTAGAGCTTTTTTTGCAGAGCAAGTCATGTTAGAGTTTAATTTCACAGAATCACTACTTTAGACCTTCTTAGAACACTAATGCTGTGTTTAGTGCAACGTAGCAAATGAACAGAAATCATGGCCACAGATGCTGAAAAGCTTCTTTCTGAGTGAGAGAAAGATGTTTTATGCAATATTAAGAGTAAACCTTAAGTACATGAAAGACGTTTCTTTCTCATGAAATGTAATGTTGGGAAAGACATTGGGGAAGAAAAAAAATGGGGAAGTCGTGGCCTAATGGTTAGAGAGTCGGACTTGTAATCCGAAGGTTGCGGGTTCGAGTCTCCGGCCGGCAGGAATTGTAGGTGGGGGGAGTGAATGTCCAGCGCTCTCTCCACCCTCAATACCACGACTGAGGTGCCCTTGAGCAAGGCACCGAACCCCCAACTGCTCCCTGGGCGCTGCAGCATAAAATGGCTGCCCACTGCTCCGGGTGTGTGTTCACGGTGGGTGTGTGTTCACTGCTGTGTGTGTGCACGTTGGATGGGTTAAATGCAGAGCACGAATTCCGAGTATGGGTCACCATACTTGGCTGAATGTCACTTCACTGTCACTTCACTACTTGCAATGCAAAAGAGAGATTTTCATGTTTGGGAGCTTTTTTGCAGAGCATGTCATCTTAGAGCTTCATTGCGCAGAATCACTAATTTAGAGCTTTTAAGAACACTAATGCTGTGGTTAGTGCAACTAAGCAAATGAAGCGAAAGCAAGGCCACAGATGTTGAAAAGCTTCTTTCTCAGTGAAAGAAAGTTGTTTTATGCAATTATAAGAGTAAAGCTTAAGTACATGAAAGATGTTTCTTTCTCGTGAAATGTAATGTTATTTGCAATGCAGAAGACAGATGTTCATGTGTTAGAGCTTTTTTGCAGAGCAAGTCATGTTAGAGCTTCATTGTACAGAATCACTAGTTTAGAGCTTCTAAGAACACTAATGCTGTGTTTAGTGCAACTAAGCAAATGACTGCAGAGCAAGTCATGCTAGAGCTTCATTGCACATAATCACTTGTTTAGAACTTCTAAGAACAGTAATGCTGTTTTAGTGCAACTAAGCAAAAGATTTTGCAAAGCAAGTCATGTTAGAGCTTCAATGCGCAGAATCACTAGTTTAGAGCTTCTAAGTACACTAATGCTGTGGTTATAAGAGTATGTATAAGAGTAAAGCTTAAGTACATGAAAGACGTTTCTTTCTCATGAAATGTAACGTTATTTGCAATGCAGAAGACAGATTTTCATTTGTTAGAGCTTTTTTGCAGAGCAAGTCATGTTAGAGCTTCATTGCAGAGAATCACTAGTTTAGAGCTTCTAAGAACACTAATGCTGTGTTTAGTGCAACTAAGCAAATGAAGAGAAAGCAAGGCCACAGGTGCTGAAAAGCTTCTTTCTCAGTGAGAGAAAGTTGTTTTATGCAATTTTTAGAGTAAAGCTTAAATACATGAAAGATGTTTCTTTCTCATGAAATGTAATGTTATTTGCAAAGCAGAAGACAGATTTCGGTAACACAATACAGTAAAGGTACACAGATTACTATGAATTCATGCATAAATTCATGCATGAATTATGCGTTCCTTCATGCATTAATATCTCATGAATTATCAGGAACTAACAAGAATTCAACGTATTTCTATCATGACTTCATGGATGAACAACACATTAATTAAGACATTAACTAAGATGGGTACATCACCGTGATTTAAGATTTATTACGCATGATCATGATGTTTTCTTTGTTCACAAAAAAAAGGCCTTTACTATCCACTGTGGATAAATCTATACTTTTGGTATATGAATCATCATGAATTCATGCTGAAGGAGTGGATGCCGATCTACCATACTCTTCACAATAATATTATTTAATTATTTCTTGTGTGTTTATTAATCAAATTATTGATCAGAATTTAACCTCCTAGATTATTTGATGATTGACTTGGTTCCATACTGAAGTCTATTCTGTTCATAGGGTCACAGTGCCATGATTAGGTCAGGGTGATCTCCCTTCTACATGAGCAACAGTGATTGGGACAACTGTGACATTTATGTGTTCTGCTGTTTTAAGATATTGTTTAATTGCTTACTGAGCAATTTAACTGATATTTGCATAATAGATATTAAATAATGCTGCGTTATTCTGTATTTTTACACTCTAAAAAGAAACAAGCATAGTTTGCGTGTAATGAACCATGCTGAATGCTGATAAGACTCTTGCCAGAGATAGGCCACCTTGAACAGAAGATATGTGTTGTCTGTGTATGTGTGTGTCGTCATCTTTTCCTGAGTAAGTGGAGAAGTTCGTCATTGGATGCTTTTTGTTCGCATCTCTGACTCCTGGTCTTCATTCAACACCTGGTCCTCGGGTTTTAACTGTCAATTCCCTTACAATGCATAGAAACATAGCATTATTTTGTGCATGTAAAACTACTTACCTCATGCATGCATACAGGCTAGAACAGTATGTCAATTAATGTGAGAACTAATGTTTTTCATTAATTATGAGTTTTCAAGCATGTTGATGTTATCCTCATATAGCCTGCAGTAAATGGACAGACCCCAACATTGGCCAATCACAGCACATAGCTTGTAAATTCTGCTGGCATCCAAATACAGTACTCATCATTAACTAAGCATTAGCTTCTCATGACTTTATCGTGTGTGGTCCCTCAACTAAAGTGGTGACCAGACCCCAACATTGGCCAATCACAGCACATAGTTTGTAAATTCTGTTGACATCCAAATACAGTACTCATCATTAACTAAGCATTAGCTTCTCATGACTTCATCGTGTGTGGCCCCTCAACTAAAGTGGTGACTTGGTCCTTTTAAATACGGATAAACGGAGTGTTATTAATGATGGCATAATTGTGAAATGACATGAATATGAATATGAACATGAAAGTTTAAGCTTTTGCACACAATGCACTGTGGACACAAAAAGACTTTGATCTCAACTTTCTGCTTTATCCTTGAACAGCAACCCAATTTTTAACCCAGTTAAATCAACAGAAATGCACTGTAAAAAATAAAAAGTTGAGTTAACTTCAAAAATGAAGGTAATTTGCTGCAAAGAAATTTTAAGTTTACTCAACTTCTGTAGTTAAAGTTATGCCAAATCATTGTAGAAAGTTGATTGAAACTGCTAGTTTAAGTTAGGTATACCTTCTTCAGTAAGCACATCTAACTAGTCATCATGAGTTTGTTTAAAGTTAAAAAGGGGGTTGAGTGAACTTTAAGAAATGAGTAGGGAGCACTACAGACCTGAAGCTCAGTAAACTCAAAAAAGCTTTGCAGCAAATTACCTTCATTTTTTAAGTTGGTTCAACTTAATTTTCTTCTTTTAGTTTACAGCTGTAAATTTTGCATTCAAACTTTTTCCACAGATTCCTGTATGGCCTTCATTTTAAAAATCAAACACAGATTGCAAATCATACTGTAAACACAATAAAAAAGACTGTCATTTTTACAGAAAAATATTTATTTGACAATTCTGCCAAGCGACACATTTTCTGTCAGCATGCAATGCAAAAATTGGACTCAGACATAGTTCTACGCCACTCATCATAATAATTAAAAAAATATATATAAAATACAATTTAAATAAAATTAAAGGCAAAAAGAGAGGCAAAAATCTTAATTCTTTAAATGTTGTAATGCCTTTAAAGTGCTGGAGCAACAAAATTGTTCTCAAAGTGCCAGAATAACAATCTTAAAATGCTGCAGCAATAAACAAGACTTCAGAGTTTCAACATGCACTAGGGCAATCAAGTATTACAACTGTTAAAAGAAAACTTGAAAGTCATAAAACCTTACATTAAAACTCAAAACTGTCTTTGGCATATGTTGTACTGTTATACAGCTACTGAACAAACAGGAACAAATCAGTACTTGCACCTTTGATTAGCCATATAAACTGCAGCTACTTAAACTTTAACTATTTGTTTTTGAAGGACTGGACTCCTGCAGAGCACTGGGGGTCAAGGCCAATAAACACTTTCTGAATTGTTTCAAAGGTGTATTTTAGTTTTTTAGGATAAAAAAGCTAATGTTGAGGGCATAAATCAAGCCAAATAGGAGAGCAACAGCTGTAGGGAGGTCTTGCACATTATCCAGCACAACTTGCTCCTCTAGAACTACAGACACGCACCTTATATTTGGGTTTGAATGGATGGTGGCAACGTCATCTTTAACGACAGTTAAGACCCCCATCTTCATCCCTTTTGTGCAAGTGTCTTCTGGGTCTGTGTCCTGCAGTAAAAAGCAGCATAAAGACAGAATCAAAACCCATTTTTTAAATGACTGAATTCTGCTGGACCACAAAGAGCTTTTTATATTGTTTGAGATAGGTCACCCAAAAATCACACATGCCGTAATTTTCCATTGTGTTTGCTTGGATATAACACTTTAATTTGTGCTGTCAGACACATCACACAGAAGGATGCGACTAGGATTATTCAATAAATACATTTTTGCCAACACTTTGTCTCCTCCATTCTACTCTTTCCCCTGCCGTTTGGCTTATAGAACAGTTAGCAGATTAGTTTCGGACACCAGACAAAAGCATATGCTGATAACAGACTGATAACACACACTTACCAGGCAAGACTTCAGGAAGTTTCCAGACTTTTCCCTCATAAACAAAGGTAGACCTTTGAGAGCTGTAGCATTCCTTTGGGCAAGCACATCAGAAGCCTGAAAGACACAGAAAAAGTTATATGCATGTTATATTCAACCAAACTTACCTTTAACGGGCCACTATTATGCTCATTCACAGGTTACAAATTTTACAATATGTTTACATGATTTGACACTAAGTAATTACTTAAGTTGCTAAATAATTACTTGATCAAGTTGGTCTAGGAGGGTCTTCATTTCATCTCCATAGGCTCCACCACGTGATCGGTACAACATGATCATCTTTGATGCAAAGAAGACAAAAAAGCACTCTTCAGGTTGGATTGTGTAATTCTGTAAAACTCGGCACAGACCTTAAAACACACACACACACACACACACACACACACACACACACACACACACACATACACATACACATACACAGTGAACAGTAAGAATTAAGACTACACAAGTTCTTATTAGTAAAATCTTTAAATAAATAAATAATCTCAAATACATAAACTCACCTGATCTTCCAAAAACAATGCTGGCCATTGTTTTAAGACATCAGACACAAGAGGTTCTTCATCAACTATCTCCTTCCTTCTCAGAGAGAATGTCAGTTCCATTTTGGAGTCAACAACTGCCATGTTGAAATGTTTTTCTTCCTTTCCTCCTGTAGTGCATCTTTTTCCTTCTTTAAGGAACGATCTGTCTGCCCTACTGGGCTGTCTGGGAGAAAGTTTATCTCGCATCTCTTTGCTTTCTTTAAACATCTAGAGTCATTGTTCACTCTTTTTTGGTTCACAGCGACTTCAGAGCAACCTGCCGTTCATAGTTTCTGACAGTAGTTCCCAACCTTATATTTGATGCTCATAGTCCAGCTGTGATAACCTGTTCCTGAGCCTGGGTCCTTCAGACATAGATACTTTAACATCAGTGCAGCAGACACAGACTCCAACTCTTGATTGTTTGGTTAAGCTTTGAATTAAAAAATAGCTTGAGCTATGCTATCCAGGATGTCCATTTTCATTTCTCTTGGTACTGTGAGCAGTGTTCCATCTTCTTTAAAATTCAGTTTCTCAAGCCGCAACTCAACATCATAAGAGAACTTGGGAATCGGGAAAGGAGATGGCCACTGAGAATTTTCACGCTGTCTCACAGACACAAAGGGGAAACTCTGGTTTGAGCTGTCAGATGGAGAGGACATACTGGCAGTGTCTAAAGAAGAAATGGAGGTCTCTGGTTTTGATTCTTCAGGTACTTTCTGGAGTATCTTCAGCACTGCTCTTTCTGGTGGAAGCTCTGTTATATTGATCAAGTTACAGAGTTCATTTCCAAATGCAGGATCCTCAAACTGAATCAGAAAATCATCCTTGATTTCAAGCCTTTCTTGAAGAATTGTTTTCAAGTGTTCAACCGAAGTGAGATTTTCCAAAATATCCAGCCTCCTAATATTATCAGGGGCCAACACAACACAGAGCCGCATATTCTGTAAAACAAAATTCTGATTAAAAATAAATCAAGTACATTAAGTATATGGGAAAGCTTAATATGAGGTTAATTTGTGTTCCAAACCCGTAAGACCTTTGTTCGTCTTTTGAACACAAATACGTTTTTTTTTTTTTATTAAATCCGAGAGCTCTCCGACCCTGCATAGACAGCAAGCGTCCTACCACGTTCAAGGTCCAGAAAGGTACCAAGAACATTGACAAAATAGTCCATGTGACATCAGTGGCTCAACTGTAATTTTATGAAGCTACGAGAATACTTTGTGTGCAAAAAAATCTAAAATACCTTTATTCAAGATTTCTTCTCCTCCGCGTCACCCTTAGTGCCATTTTGGAGAGTACCAACAAAAAGTATTGTGTTTCAAAGATGAACAAAGGTCTTAGTGACATCAGTAACATTTGACTGCGGATTCTGCATAGGATCTCCCGAATCTTCCGACCCTGTCTCTTCATTGCTTTCCAAATGATCAGTTCGCAATGTAACAGAAGAGCTAAAATCTTCAAAACCTTGAGATTTATGCTTCCGAGATACGTGGCTACTAAAAGTTGAAAGGACATTGGTTGTCAGCTCACAATCTTTAAAAGGACAATTGACTGTGTCATGCCTCCTCAAATTATTTCTGATATGGTTTAAAAACTGGGATGGCTGACAAACATTTTTGAAATCACATAACTCACATGAAAAATTAAAGTGGTCAGTAACTTCAGCAGTGTGTTTGTGCGATCTTGTCAAATGTGTTTTTAACGCACCTACAGTTTTAAAAGTGCAGACGCAGTCAGTATACAAACAAGGATGCTGCCAGAATCGCCCTTGATAGTGCCAAAGCCTGTAGTGTTTCAAGAGGACCTCTCTTCTACTGTGGGAAAAATTGCAAAGCTTACACTGCATTCCAAACCTATGAAAATATAAATAAAAACAGTTTGACATGTGCAGTGTTACATTCCAACTAAATTGACATTAATTGTTTAAAACACAACATAAATATTACATACAAAAAAGGAGAATATTAGATGAATCACATTCAATGCAAAATAATAATAGCAAATTACATTTAACTAAATGGTGCTAAGAACAGCTATGCTTTATATATATATAAAAAAACCTAAGCTCCAGAAATACTAGACATTTGCTGATAATTCAACATTATATATTTTTTGGTGTTTTAGACTGGATGTTATGTAAAGAATGTTATGTTGTACGTCTAAGATCAGAAACAACCACACGGTTAACAAGGTTAAGAATAACTTAAATGTAAAATGCTGTTTTTTACGGAGACCCTAAGAGCTCATGGTGGTGGAAAGATTTCGGGGTGGGTGGAAAAAATATTTTTCAAATCTTTTGCGTTCTCTCGCAAAACTTTTGCGTTCCCTCGCAAAACTTTGCGTTCTCTCGCAAAGATGTTTGCGTTCCCTCACAAAACTTTGCGTTCTCTCGCAAAGATGTTTGCTTTGCGAGAGAACGCAAAAGATTTGAAAAAAATTTTTTCCTCCCACCCCAAATTTTTTTCACCCACCCCGAAATCTTTCCACCACCATGAGCTCTAAGGGGCTCCGTAGTTTTCCCCCTCTATTTAACACTACTAAGGCTGTGTCCAAATTCAGGGTCTGCATCCTTCGGAGTACTCATTTGAAGGATGTTACGTCACAGCGCCGCGACGAAGGCTGTCCAAATTCGTAGGATCCTTCAAATGCGGCCCACAAATACATCCTCCTTTTCCCCGAATTGGAAGGATGGGTGTGGTGGATCCTTTCCCGTCCTACCTATCCCATAATTCTTTTCGGCAGAGCGTAATGGCGGACGAAGCGAGCGGTAGCGGAGTGGGAGAGGAGTTTCTCTGACAAAACAAGCTAAAGTTTATGCTTCGGCTCAATGAATTTGTAGGAGAAATTAGTAGAATACTTAAAAACAAATAAAAATAGGCTATAATGGCTTACCTGGATGTGACTGTCTTGTAGTCTGATATAAAAAACTCTCCGACAACGAGCAAAGAAAGTATTTAATTTATTTAATTGCTTTATTTCTTCCAAAAGAATTAAAATGAGGAGAATAACTCTTTGTTTGTCCATTTTCCCGCTTCTTGCTTGGCGCTGTCACGGTTGCTAGGCGACAGGATATGAGCAACGGGTAAGGGAGGGAACTGAAAGAAGGGTAGGCTGTCCAAATTCACAAACACAGACTTCCGGGTTTTGCGGACGTCTGAGGATCCCTCCTCCTTCAACCGGGTAGGAAGGATCCTAAGGAGGATGCAACCCTGAATTTGGACACAGCCTAACCTACAATAGTGACGACTTTCCTTGTTGCTTGTGTAACGTTATTCACTCAGGAAGATTACGTTTGAGACTGCGGTCAAGCCAGCCGCGCTTTGAAAAACACGGTCAAGCCAGCCGCACCTTTTTTGTTTGCGCGTCTAATCGGGCACTTACGGTACGGGTGCTGAGAGAGGTTTAAACAGATGTTAAGAGGCTGTCATACCGGCGTTTCCTTTACACTTTTGATTTTAATGTTTGCAAATACTTTATTTTTGTACATAAAAGTTTGTATTGTACATTAATTATCATATTAATGTTAAGAAATGTTTTTTTTTATGTTTGTCTGTGTGTGTATGTGTATTTGTCTAATTTTCAAACACTCATAAAAAAGCTCATAATATTTGTTCCTGACTATCAATGTATTTGATCGTGACTACCAATATATATGTATTCATTTTCAAGCCAATTTACTGTATAGTTTCAGAGAAAATTAAAGGCAACATCACCCCAAACATTCTTGCACTTAGATTATTTCCGTATATTCAAACACTCATGAAAAAAATCCTTTATAGGTTAGCTCATTCTTTCAATTAAATATGTATTCTGAGTAACCCACTGTATTAATTTTCTACTGTATAGTTTTGGAGAAAACTAAAGGCACACTCACCCCAAACATCAAACTCCATTGTTGCACTTGGATTATTTCTGTATATTCAAACACTCATGAAAAGTGTTCCTTTATAGGTTAGCTCATTCCTTCAAATGATATATATTCAGAGTGACACCGTCTATCACTGTGTCCATTTTCAAGTCATTTTAAGTGTAAAAGTCTTTTTTTGCTCATTCTTTCTACTGATTCCTGTTCAGAGTGAGGCGAACTATTACTGTATCAATTTTCAACTGATTTTACTGTATAGTTTTGAAGAAAAGTAAAGAATATCACCCCAAAAATCAGTGTGCGTTCATAATTAATCAAACATAAAAAACCTTTCCTTGCATTTTACATCATGTCCCATTTTCAAACACTCACAAAAATCTTTCCTTTATAGGTTTGCTTTTTCTTTCAATTGATTCCTGTTCACGGTCACCCTGTCTATTGCTGTATTCATTTTCAAGTTATTTTAATGTATAGTTTTGAAGAGAATTAAAGGCAGATTCACTCCAATCATGTGTATTCTTGCATTTCTACATCATGTTCCATGTTAAAACATGCATAAAAGTGTTTCCTTTATAGGTTAACTCATTCTTTCAATTCATTCCTGTTCACAGTGACCCTGACTATTACTGTATTAATTTCCATGTAATTTTACTGTATAGTTTTGGAAAAAAATAAAGGGGTCATATTATATTGCTAAAAAGAACATTATTTTGTGTATTTGGTGTAATGCAATGTTTACGCGGTTCGAGGTTCAAAAAACATAATTTTCCACACACTGTACATTATTGTTGCTCCTCTATGCCCCGCCTTTCTGAAACGTGCAGATTTCTACAAAGCTCATTGTTCTGAGAAGTGAGGTGTGCTCTGATTGGCCAGCTATCCGGTGCATTGTAATTGGCCGAACACCTCAAGCGTTTGACGGAAATGTTCTGCCCTTACCATGTTGTGATGACATGTCCCGGTGCGACGAGACTAAAACAAACGCTATAAACGAGGCATTTGTTGCATTCAGTGAGGATATTATTACTGATTATAATGACTCATACAGTCTCGGCACCCCTCAGGAACCTAACGACCAGGTCATACTTCCCCAGGGACCAGCGGTCCACTGCATCGTAGCGCCCCAGCCTGTACTGGAGGAATTCGCCATGACAACGACATGCCGGGACACTTGTTCTAAGGGCTACCCGGCCCGTAGAAAGGCAAGGTCCAACCAGGGGCTGAATGAGTGGCAACACATTGGCGTGATGGTCACACGATGTGTACCGCAGAGTCATGCCCATCTTGGGACTCGGGAGTGTAACCAGTTCTAGAGTGGTATCATATGAAGCAATCCGAGCTGCGTGACTGTGGCTGCGGATGCAGTAAGCCCCAGGAGACTCTGAAAATGCAAGCCATGGACAAACTCCATGCGAGTGGCACCAAAGGGACAATCGACATACCCATGGAGGTGCAGCAGTGGGGAGTCGTGCTGGATAGTCCAGAAGGCAGCGCATTCTGGCTCATCACGACAGAACTCCCTTTGTTCCTGGAGGGACTGGCCAGAGACGTGTGGAGAGGCAATATGTCCCCAAACCGCAATCTCTTGGCCACTGGCAATAGGGGGCATTGTGGGCAATGGTGAGGAGGCGGCGCATTGCTCACTGTCAACCCACGAGCCAGATAACCAAGAGGAAATGGAAAGTGCTCTTTTGTTGAAAAAGTGGTTACCACTGGCCATTGAGCAGGAACAAAGGATTTTTCACCCGGCCCTGCTCCGGGGGAAGGAGCAGTGCTGTCTCTGGCACCTCCTGAAAAAGAGCACCTTCCCACATCTCCAGGTTGCTCGTCTCAGGGCCGCTTTGTCGTCTTCCTGGAGGATGTAATGGACCACTTGGACACGTGGGACGTCACCTTCCTACGTGGAGCTTGACGCACCGGCCTCAACGGTGTCTCAGCACAGGGCAGAGAAGTGTGCGAGCAGGCTGAGGTGCGGCCTGCGACGGAACGGTTGCAGTAGGAGCATCACGTCTGGGCAGGATGTGCTGTATGGCCTCAGTCTGCTTCTGTATCAGAATCAGAATTCTACACACACAAGGAATTTGTCTTGGTGTTAGGAGCTTCCAGTACAGAAAGTACAAACATAGTGCAGATAACATATAATTAAGGTGATAAAGAACACTAATAATGAAGAGAATAGACAATAATTAAGAATAACAATAGTAATAAAAAATAAAAATATACAGAAAAGAGACATGACCATAGACAGAACTGTGAATGTGCATGTGTCCTATGTACAGATGAAGGTTTGATGAGTTATTTACAGATGTACAGTACCAGGGTGTGTTATGTGTTGTTCAGGTGGGATACGGCCTGGGGAAAAAACTGTTCTTGTGTCTGGCTGTTCTGGTGCTCAGTGATCTGTAGCGCCTGCCAGAGGGCAACAGCACAAAGAGAGAGTGAGCTGGGTGTGAGGGGTCCAGAGTGACTTTCTTAGCCCTTCTTCCTCACTCTGGAGGTGTAAAGTTCTTGGAGGCTGGGCAGAGGGGCACCGATAATCCTCTCAGCAGTCCTAACTGTCCATTGTAGACTTCTGATGTCTGTTTTGGTAGCTGAACCAAACCAAACAGTTATAGAAGAACATAGGACAGACTCGATGATGGCAGAGTAGAACTGTTTTAGCAGCTCCTGAGGCAGGTTGAACTTCCTTAGCTGGCGGAGGAAATAGAGCCTCTGCTGGGCCTTTTTGACAATAGAGTCAATGTGATTGTCCCACTTCAGGTCCTGGGAGATGGTCATCGACACCTGATCCTCCAGCGGAGCACAGGATGAAATGCTGGGACCGCCGAGAGACAGCCCAGCAAAATCACCTGGCAGCCACACAGGACAAGAGCTACCGAGAGGAGTGAGAGGTCCATGGGGACTGGCCTGGCAGAGAAGCTCTCCCTGTAACCCTCAGATCTCCCAGAGCACTAGCCGGCAGTCCTCTGCTGGTGGCAGCGAAACCAGGACAGGCAGTGACAGAGGAATCTGCTCCTTTCCCTTTAAAAAAGGAGAGATGCGATCGCAGCTTTGCTGTGGTCATATGCTCACAGTAGAAGCATAAACCATCTACGAATGCAGCTTCAGCATGCTGAATGCCCAGACACTGAAGACAACGATCGCGGCCATCGACAGAGGACAAAAAATGCCCGCAAGCAAGAGGACACGGATGGAATACAATCTTTAAAAAATCGCCAACAGTCCGCTATTAGCACCGTACCGCCAACCAGAACAGCTCTCCGACACAGCAGATGAATGCTTTTGTGGAGTATATCAGCTTTCATTCAACCACTCGGCTCCGAAACAAAAATTTGACCCTGGACCACAAAAACCAGTCTTAAGTCGCTGGGCCAAAAAAAAACATTGTACGGGTCAAAATGATCAATTTTTCTTTAAAGCCAAAAATCATTAGGATATTAAGCAAAGATCATGTTCCATGAAGATATTTAGTGAATTTCCTACTGTAAATATATCAAAAATGTATTTTTGATTAGTAATATGCATTGCTAAGAACTTCATTTGGACAACTTTAAAGGCGATTTTCTCAGTATTTTGGCCCCTCAGATTCCAAATAGTTGTATCTCGGCCAAATATTGTCATATCCTAAATTGATTCAGTTTTCAGATGATGTAGAAATCTCAATTTTGAAAAATTGACACTTATGACTGGTTTTGTTGTCCAGGGTCACAAATCTGAATGAGTGGATGCACACTGTCGCCTTATATACCTGTATGAATGGGGAGTGGCTCAGTATAAAAATTCCACTAGTCAATTTTCATTGGCATTTTCTCTTAAACTCAGAGATGACTGGGTCTCTTAAGTAAACACTTAATGTCACAACGTAACTCGTAGTGACCGACAGAAAAGGAACGAGGGTTACGTATGTAACCGAGATGTTTCAGTTTTATATGGTAATAAGCATGGTACGTTTTCACAATGATGCCTTTAAACTATTTAAAATGTGTATGAAAATACAAGAATGCACTCCAAAAACTAATTTGGATTGAGTTTGCCTTTAATTTTACCAGAAACCATACAGTAAAATGACACCAAAATTAATACAGAAATAGTCAGGATTACTGTGAACAGGAATCAATTCAAAAGCATGAGCAAATCAATACAGAAAATATTTTTACGAGTGTTTGAAAATGGGAAATGGTCCAAACTCTAGAATGCACTTTGATTTCCAGAAGTGAATTTGCTTTTAATTTTTTCCAAAACTGTAGAGTTAAATTACTTGAAAATGAATACAGTAATAGTCAGGGTCACTTTGAAGAGGAATCAATTGAAAGAACGAGCAAACCTAAAAAGGAAAGATTTTTATGAATGTTTGAAACTGGGTAATGGTGCAACTGCTAAATGCACTTTCATTTTGGAGTAATTTTGAAGTTTCTCTAAAACTATAGAGTAAAATTACTTGAAAATTATTACAGTACAGGATTATTGTGAATAGGAATCAATTGACAGAATGAACAAACATATAAAGGAAATTATTTTTATGATTTTTTGAAAATGGGAAATGGTGCAACTGCTAGAATGTACTTCGATTTTTGGAGTGATTTTGCCATTAATGCTCTCCAAAACTGTATGGTAAAATTACTGGAAAATTAATACAGAAACAGTTATGATGAACAGGAATCAATTGAAAGAATGAGCAAACCTATAAAGGAAAGATTTTTATGAGTGTTTGGAAATGGGAGATGATGTAAGTGTCAGCATGCCCTTTAAACTTGGGGTGAATTTCCCATTACATTTCTCCAAACCTACACAGTAAAATTACTTGAAAATGAACACAGTGATAGACAGGGTCACTCAGAATATATTTCAATTGGAACAATGAGCTAACCTATAAAGGGACACTTTTTATGAGTGTTGGAAAACGGGATGCAGTGCAAGTGCCAGGGCGCATTTTGTTGTTTTGGGTGAATTTATTTTTAATGTTCTCCAAAACTATACAGTAAAATGACTTGAAAATGTACACAGTGATAGTCAGGGACACTCTGAATATATATCAATTGACATAATGAGCTAACCTATTCAGAAACACTTTTTATGAGTGTTGGAAAATGGGATGCAGTGCAATCTTTTTTTGTTTTGGGTGATTTTGCTTTTCATTTTCTCCAAACCTATTCACCTTATTTTTCATTTAAACGCGGACGCCGCCATTTTCGAACTATAATGTGTCAGACTTCCGGTAAAGCACTTCCGCTAATATTAGTTGTATTGTGATTACGTAGTTTTGCGTCGACTGTGTAGATTTTACAGGCTAGTTAACTTTTAATATGGACTACAGAAAGACTGGCGTACTTTGCGCAGTTAGGGGGTGTCATAATAGCTGGTTCAAAGGTAAAAAATACCTGCAAGACATTTGTTTTGATCATAATCCACGCACAAGAGCTGAATGTGGATGTGGGGCACCCTATGATTTGCACGCACCTCCGAAGGGTGAAGAAGCTATTTTCAAGACCTTATATTACTTTTTTCTCCCTGTATATGCACACACACAAACACAAATCATAATGTCAAGATGCAATTTATTTTGATTCCCCCCCAACATACACTGAAAATGATACAGTTTAGCAGTGCTAGGTAAATAAACACCAATTCGTCACTTTTTCAAAACTCATGGAACAAAAGGAAACACATATTTAAGTTACTTATTTTGGATGCTATTAATCCGACCTAATGCTGCACAGCACAGTAATCAGTTTACGGATAAGGACCAAAAAATGTCATTACTAATTTAAAACTATCAACAAGTGCTTTCACAGATGAAAGAGATAAAACATGTCATCATTTACTGATATTTACTCACATCATTCCAATACTTTGAATACTTTCCTCAGTGGAACAAAAAAGGAGACATTATTCAGAATGTTAGCCACAGTCACCATTCACTTTCATTGCATATTTCACTGCATATTTTGTCCATGAAATGAATGGTGAATGAAGCTAACATTCTGAATGCACATTTGCGCCACTTTGACTTGCATTCACGTCTGCTTTTAAAAACACGAAATCGCTGTCTATTTCATGTACCAGCACTCGGCCGACTTTTCCGCTGTGCAGGTAACGTAGCTACTGATATGCCTCCGTGCTTTTATAATTCCGCATCGAAGACCCGTCTACTCCGAGCGACAACACAAAAAAAATTAAAATGTCCTCATAAGTTATGGCAGGCCACTTTTTCATTTCATCCTCCCACTGTGTTATACACCGCGGGTGTGGTAAATATTTACCATCACGGCGTTTAACAGTGTTCTCTGTGTGTTCTCCCCACATCGCTCCTTACCTACAAGGTAGCGAAACGGAAGTCTAACACATTATAAGGAAGTACGTCATCGTATTTACTTCCGCGTTGCAAAATAAGGTGAATACAGTAAAATGACTTGAAAATGAACACTGTGATAGACAGGGTCACTCAGAATCCATATCAATTGAAACAATGAGCTAACCTATTAAGAAACACTTTTTATGAGTGTTGGAAAATGGGACACAGTGGAAGTACCAGGACTGATTTTGTTGTTTTGGGTGATTTTGCTTTCAATTGTCTCCAAAACTATACAGTAAAATGACTTGAAAAATGAACACAGTGATAGACAGGGTCACTCTGAATATATATCCATTGAAACGATGAGCTAACCTATTAAGAAACACTTTTTATGAGTGTTGGAAAATGGGATGCGGTGCAATCTTTTTTTGTTTTGGGTGATTTTGCTTTTCATTTTCTCCAAAACTATACAGTAAAATGACTTGAAAATGAACACAGTGATGGACAGGGTCCCTCTGAATATATATCCATTGAAACGATGAGCTAACCTATTAAGAAACACTTTTTATGAGTGTTGGAAAATGGGATGCAGTGCAATCTTTTTTTGTTTTGGGTGATTTTGCTTTTAATTTTCTCCAAAACTATACAGTAAAATGACTTGAAAATGAACACAGTGATGGACAGGGTCGCTCTGAATATATATCCATTGAAATGATGAGCTAACCTATTAAGAAACACTTTTTATGAGTGTTGGAAAATTGGATGCAGTGCAATCTTTTTTTGTTTTGGGTGATTTTGCTTTTCATTTTCTCCAAAACTATACAGTAAAATGACTTGAAAATTAACACAGTGATAGACAGGGTCACTCAGAATCCATATCAATTGAAACAATGAGCTAACCTATTAAGAAACACTTTTTATAAGTGTTGGAAAATGGGGTGCAGTGCAAGTGCCAGGACGCATTTTGTTGTTTTGGGTGATTTTGCTTTTAGTTTTCTCCAAACCTATAGAGTAAAATGACTTGTAAGTGGACACAGTGATAGTCAGGGTCACTCCGAATATATATAAATTGAAAGAATGAGCTAACCTATAAAGGATGTTTTTTATGAGTGTTTGAATACACATAAATAATCTAAGTGCAAGAATGTTTGGGGTGATGTTGCCTTTAATTTTCTCTGAAACTATACAGTAAATTGGCTTGACAATGAATACATATATATTGGTAGTCAGGATCAAATACATTGATAGTCAGGAACAAATATTATGAGCTTTTTATGAGTGTTTGAAAATGAGACAAATATGCACACACACACACACAAACGTAAAAAAAATTAAATAAATTATTAACATTAATATGATAATTAATGTACAATGCAAACTTTTATGTACAAAAATAATGTATTTGCAAACATTAAAATCAAAAGTGTAAAGGAAACGCTTGTGTGCAGCCTCTTTACATCTATTTAGACCGCTCTCAGCACCCGTACCGTAAGTGCACGATTAGACGTGCATACAAAAAAAGTGCGGTTGGCTTGACCGTGTTTTTCAAAGCGCGGCTGGCTTGACCGCAGTGTGGCACGTGATGGGAGTCAGTGAGTGAATGCGTGGGGTGGGGGGCGCACGGCGGTAAAGTTAGTTTTACGTTTGACTTTTTATGAGTGTTTGAAAATGAGACAAATATGCACACACACACACACACACACAAACGTAAAAAAAATTAAATAAATTATTAACATTAATATGATAATTAATGTACAATGCAAACTTTTATGTACAAAAATAATGTATTTGCAAACATTAAAATCAAAAGTGTAAAGGAAACGCTTGTGTGCAGCCTCTTTACATCTATTTAGACCGCTCTCAGCACCCGTACCGTAAGTGCACGATTAGACGTGCATACAAAAAAAAGTGCGGTTGGCTTGACCGTGTTTTTCAAAGCGCGGCTGGCTTGACCGCAGTGTGGCACGTGATGGGAGTCAGTGAGTGAATGCGTGGGGTGGGGGGCGCACGGCGGTAAAGTTAGTTTTACGTTTGACATTCATTCGGTTTCATTTCAATTAAACTCTTAACGCCTATTATGTTTCAAGCCGTAACTAACTCAGATAGACATAAATATTTGTCCTTTACGTTGCACAAGGCTTAATTTTTAGAAAACAAATTATGAAAAATTAACCATATGAATTAATTAAACAATTTAACTACATTACATTATACCGTAAAACCAATACTAAAATATTCTGAAAAACATACCTGTTATTGCACAAGGCTCTGTTTTTGGAATTAGCATGTTATGCATTTTATAATAATTTTACAACTTTTAATGTATGCAATAATACAAATACATTAAACAACAATACCATCTGATTTGAAGGTATCTTACCAACTGTTAAAAATATCTAAATATTATTCCCTATAATGCACAAGGCTTATTTTTATGATTATGTCTTTATTGTTTTTATATACAGTATAGAATCCATATTTCGCATGTTTTATGGTTTTATGTACTGTACATACTCAAATGAATTAAACTGATACCGTTGGAGATAAAGATATCAAAACTACTGTAAACTATTCATAATATTATTCCCTATAAAGCACAAGGCTTGGTTTTTCAGAATATGGCTTTATTGTTTTTATATACAGTCCACAATCCATATTTCTCATGTTTTATATACTGTACCTACTCAAATGAATTAAACTCTGACACTGTTGGAGATAAAGATATCAAAACTACTGTAAAATATTCAGAATATTATCTCCCACAATGCACAAGGCTTGGTTTTTCAGATTATGGCTTTATTGTTTTTATATACAGTCCACAATCCATATTTCTCATGTTTTATATACTGTACCTACTCAAATGAATTAAACTCTGACACCGTTGGAGATAAAGATATCAAAACTACTGTAAAATATTCAGAATATTATTCCCTATAATGCACAAGGCTTATTTTTTATGATTATGTCATTATTGTTTTTATATAGAATCCACATTTTTCATGTTTTATGTACTGTACCTACTCAAATGAATTAAACTCTGACACCGTTGGATATAAAGATATCAAAACTACTGTAAAATATTCAGAATATTATCTCCCACAATGCACAAGGCTTGGTTTTTCAGATTATGGCTTTATTGTTTTTATATACAGTACAGAATCCATATTTCTCATGTTTTATGTACTGTACCTACTCAAATTAATTAAACTCTGACACCGTTGGAGATAAAGATATCAAAACTATACCTTTACCTAAATTCATTACTTCAGACTTATATGCCCTCTAGAAGCTTGCGTTCTTCAAGTGAACGACGCATTATTGTACCATCCCAAAGACACAGAAAAACACTTTCACGGACTTTTTCATTAACTGTTCCCATCTGGTGGAATGACCTGCCCAATTCAATCCGAGTAGCCGAATCCTTACCCATCTTCAAGAAACGGCTAAAAACTCATCTGTTCCATCTTTACTTGACCCTCTAACTCTAGCACTCTCTATTCTAATTTTATTTTATCTATGTCTTTTTATTAAAAATAAATAAATAAATAAAAATTAATAATAATAATATTTATCTGTACTGCGTTAGGCTAACTGAGACTTGTAATAGCACTTGCACGTTGTCGCTCTTTAGTTGGTTTTGATTGCTTCTTATGTCCTCATTTGTAAGTCGCTTTGGATAAAAGCGTCTGCTAAATGACTAAATAAATAAATAAAT
Organism: Barbus barbus; assembly: GCF_936440315.1. Lineage (NCBI taxonomy): Eukaryota > Metazoa > Chordata > Actinopteri > Cypriniformes > Cyprinidae > Barbus > Barbus barbus. The sequence continues at coordinate 11,882,163 of NC_136739.1, read as the reverse complement.
AAAAATCATTTCCAAAACAAGCATAGTGCAATAGAGTTAAATATTCAGGGCAATTGCATAATATTCAAAATTAGCTTTATTTTTAAATATTGTAAAGGCAATAAAATGCAATGTAAATCAACAGTAAAAACAAAAAAGCACTGTAATACACACACACATACATACATACATATATATATATACATATAATATGAATAGTTATTGTAAGGAATATTATTTTGAGAATCAAAAATCCAGTGAACTTCATAGTCTGCTGTGTTTACAAAGATAGGAAAATTTTTTTGCTGACAAGGTGTTATAGTGCAGGAAAACGAAATAGGTACCAACACATTGTAAATGAAATTAAATAAAACGATAAAACCAAAGTATGGAAGTTAAAATAGACAATGGGCATAATTACAATGATATGGATTTTGCAAAATTCCGTAGTTTTTACAAAATAATTCTGACAGCTGTGGTTGTCAGAATTATTTTGTAAAAAATACAGAACAAAACTGTAAAATTTACAGTATTAAAGTGTAATTTACAAACAGGGACGGACATTTGAATGTAAACCACTAAATTCTCAAATGTAAATATTACTAATACAACCCAACAAAATCTTGAACCTTTTGTAAATGGTCTCTCAAACATTTGCATCCAATCCTCCATGTACGTCAACATTACTCGATCTCATTTCATGCCTTGGCATAGCATTTGGATATTACCATATAAATATGTTTTGCTAATAAAGTCAAATAAGTACTTAACAAAATTATTCACATATGTTATCCAGTAAATGCAGTTGTTATATTCATAGAGTTTGTGATAAAAGTACCTTTTGCAACGTATTACTTGAAGATATTGAACATTTATTTTCCTTTTGCCCATTTCATTTTGTGTTTACTTTAAAATACACATAACACATAAACATTAAAAATAAAGAAAGCCCTTAATTTAGAACATCATGATATTCTATTTTGTTTTCAAAACCATATTTCTCAGATTTTCTTATTATTAATGTAATGTTATTTTTTCTAGAAACATTTTATATTCATAAGTCAAAATATATATATATATATTATACTATATATTACCTTTTGTAACACTGAATTCAAAATATATTTTTAATCCCTTTCTAATATGAAATCAGAAAATAAGAAGCTTATAAAAACAAAAATTGTAAAGCTTTTTTTATAATCTGATAAATTGGTGTATAATAAGGAATAATAATTAGCATAATTTACAGATGTGCTGATACCTTTATTTTTTGATTTCCATTAAGTGGGTACAGAATATAAAACATGAAAAATAAAGTTTCAGTACTGTATATAAAAATAATAAATAATTACTTTGAAAAAAGAAAAAGCCTTGTGCATTATTTTTACAGTTGGTTTGATATCTTTATGTCAAATGGTGTCAGAGCTTAATGAATTTAAGATGGTACAGATGTATAAAACATATGAAAAACATGGATCCAGTACCATATATAAAAACAATAAAGACATAATCATTAACAATAAGCCTTGTGCATTATAGGGAATAATATTCTGAATATTTTACAGTAGTTTTGATATCTTTATCTCCAACGGTGTCAGAGCTTAATTAATTTGAGTAGGTACAGTACATAAAACATGAGAAATATGGATTCTATACTGTATATAAAAACAATAAAGCCATAATCTGAAAAACCAAGCCTTGTGCATTGTGGGAGATAATATTCTGAATATTTTACAGTAGTTTTGATATCTTTATCTCCAGCGGTGTCAGAGTTTAATTAATTTGAGTAGGTACAGTACATAAAACATGAAAAATATGGATTCTATACTGTATATAAAACCAATAATGACATAATCATAAAAAATAAGCCTTGTGCATTATAGGGAATAATATTCTGAATATTTTACAGTAGTTTTGATATCTTTATCTCCAACGGTGTCAGAGTTTAATTAATTTGAGTAGGTACAGTACATAAAACATGAGAAATATGGATTCTATACTGTATATAAAACCAATAAAGACATAATCTGAAAAACCAAGCCTTGTGCATTGTGGGAGATAATATTCTGAATATTTTACAGTAGTTTTGATATCTTTATCTCCAGCGGTGTCAGAGTTTAATTAATTTGAGTAGGTACAGTACATAAAACATGAAAAATATGGATTCTATACTGTATATAAAACCAATAATGACATAATCATAAAAAATAAGCCTTGTGCATTATAGGGAATAATATTCTGAATATTTTATAGTTATTTTGATATCTTTATCTCCAACGGTGTCAGAGTTTAATTAATTTGAGTAGGTACAGTACATAAAACATGAGAAATATGGATTGTGGACTGTATATAAAAACAATAAAGCCATAATCTGAAAAACCAAGCCTTGTGCATTATAGGGAATAATATTCAGAATATTTTACAGTAGTTTTGATATCTTTATCTCCAACGGTATCAGAGTTTAATTCATTTGAGTAGGTACAGTACATAAAACATGAGAAATATGGATTCTATACTGTATATAAAAACAATAAAGACATAATCCTAAAAAAATAAGCCTTGTGCATTATAGGGAATAATATTTAGATATTTTTAACAGTTGGTAAAATACCTTCAAATCAGATGGTATTGTTGTTTAATGTATTTGTATTATTGCATACATTAAAAGTTGTAAAATTATTATAAAATGCATAACATGCTAATTCCAAAAACAGAGCCTTGTGCAATAACAGGTATGTTTTTCAGAACATTTTAGTATTGGTTTTACGGTATAATGTAATGTAGTTAAATTGTTTAAATAATTTATATGGTTAATTTTTCATAATTTTTTTTCTAAAAATTAAGCCTTGTGCAACGTAAAGGACAAATATTTATGTCTATCTGAGTTAGTTACGGCTTGAAACATAATAGGCGTTAAGAGTTTAATTGAAATGAAACCGAATGTCTAATGAATGTCAAACGTAAAACTAACTTTACCTGGGGCGCTCCTCCTACTGCAGGCCTGTCCCACACCGCTAGTAAAACACACGAAAGCAGGAAGGATCCAGCATTGCCAGCCGCCGTTAAAAACCAAGAAGAAGAAGAAGAAGGATCCAGCACGACTCCTTTTCAGTCGTAAACATTGCACGGAGTTCATTAAGTTTATGGATGTAGACGGAGAATGATCGCTGTCCGCTTCACGACAGCACTGAAGTCTGAGAGGCGTCCATTATATCTTCCAGCTCATCTCAACGCTTTGTGAAGGTAAGAGATATGCGTTTGCGTTGCCTTTATTGAAGAATCGCGTCTCTGCTTCGCTTTACATTAAACTTTTTATCTAGATAAATCAACTCTCACGGTGTTCGTACTACTAGAAAGATTTACTTAATTTGTAATGAGTTTATTTGAACACAAGCCTCTTTCTTTGAAGTGTAAACTACTGTAGTCGTGTGCATTTAAAACACATCAAAAAGTGTTGTGTAACATGAGTCAAAGCCATCAGATACAAGATCCGAAAGATGTCCGTTCAAGTTTGCTCTAGATTATTGCCAAATGTTAAAGCATTGGACGAAAGATTGTGGAGGTTTGTAGGGTGACTCGTTGTTGGAAAATTGCGGGCATTTGACACTTTGTTAATATGCCTTTGTGATGCAGAAGGATTTGTCTCTCACCTCTGCTGGAGCCATCAACTCCACACTGAGCTTTTAGCATAACAAAGACCAGACAGACGTCTCAATAAAACACTCAGACAGATCACCATGTCATATACTTTTTGAAACAACATTACTTTGTATATGCACTTGCATGTGTGTTTAATATAGTCTTATAATGACTTGCATAACACAATGATGTGTCCTGTACAGTGATTGCAACAAATATGGCATGGCAGCCACAGGGGGAGAATCACTTAAAGGTGATTTTGCCCCCTGCCCCCCACGTTTTTCCGACACTGCCATCATTCTTTCCCAGTGTTCTCTGTGGTTGGTTTCTTAGGTGTGTAAATGCATTGCCTGGCAAAAAAAAAAAGCAAATGCATACGATTTTAAGATTGAACATTATTGCAGTGATTTATGTTTTATGTGTTATGTGTGTTTGCTTGGAACACAGTTCTTTTAACACTAACTGATGCAGCACACAGCTATTTATTTCTGAGGCAACCAGTTTGAAAGATGTACCCGTGTACATATTCCTGGATGACAATATCAAGATTCACCAGGCTCAGTTGGTGAAAGATTGGCCACAACAGAGTCCTGACCTTTACCATGTTGAAAGTCTGGGATATAGGCTTTTGACTCTCCCTGTCAAAAAAGTTGCACATAATGATATTTTGTTGGGCTGCCTTTTTCTTTGATTTTATTGTACCTTCGTTGTGGCATCATTTTGACAGTGTTATGCCACATCACAGCATTTATTTCCATCAAGAGTTGCATTAATTTTTAGATCTTGTATTGACAATGACTCGAACAACTTTGTAAAGTCGACTCCAGCCTCAAGACCAGTTTAGCTCAGGACTCTGTGGTGGCAAATTCATTCATGAAAATGATTCCTCATGCTCACTGAACTACTATTTCACAAATTAACCCTGGTGAATCTTGGTCACCCTCGAATATGTACATGGGTACGTCTTCAAACATGGTTGTTTAAGGAAAGAGAAGGGTTTCAGTTTATTTTGATGGTCCCTTTAACACACTCTGTTGACTAGGGAAACTGTACCTATTAAGCTCACCAAAATCTACATTGAGACATTTTTAGTGCACAAGATATTTGTTTCAGTACAAAAAGTTATATTAAAATAAAATAATCTCTCACACAAAAATATTTAATTTTATTTTAAATGACAAAAGCATTTCAATTAAGATATACATCATTAAATTCAAAACGTCCGGCTGTGCTTGGTGGGTACATTTTTGTACCCTTTAAGTACACCCCTGTACCCATTAAGCTCACATCATGTTTTATTAAAAGTTTTTTTTTTAGGACAATTTTAAAAGAATAATTGTAAAAATATATATTTTTGAAGGTACACAAGTCAATCACAAAAAACCCCCAACTAAAATCAAGCAACAAGGCATTCAAGTCGATCGGTTATATATTCATAGTGAAGTGTCATTTAAGCACATTGCAACATCTAAGCTAGTCCACGTTCAGCTAAGTAACACGCATTCAAAAATCAAATAAAGCATTTAATTCATGGGGATGAACACAGAAACTAGCCTCATTATGAAACCTCTTGTTAAACGGATGTAGGGATGTAACGGTATGAAAATTTCTCATCATGATTATAGTGTTGAAGTATTATCACGGTATTATTAAAATGTGCTGGAGATGTTCAAAAAGTACTGATACATAAATCACTTCACCAAGTTTTATATTTAAAAATAAACAAACAGCAAATAAAATGACTTTTTGTTTGCATTATCACTAAAACAATAACATTACCAATGAGGTCTGGATTTTAAATGACAACTTGACTGACACCAGTTTAATAGCATGTTCAAACAAATAATGTAAATGTTCAAATAAAGCTTTGAAAAAGTTTCATATAAAGGTAAACCTCACATTTCAGCCTTTAAAGAAAAGAGTTAAGTTAAAATGATAATTGATTAATAAGGGGAAGGGAAAGTGGTGTGTGGCCATGTATGGTGACCCAAACTCTGAATTTGTGCTCTGCATTTAACCCATCCAAGTGTACACACAGTAGTGAACATACGGAGCAGAGGGCAGCCAATGCTGCAGCGCCTGGGGAGCAGTTGGGGGTCCGGTGCCTTGCTCAAGGGTCTCACCTCAGTCGTGGTATTGAGGGTGGAGAGAGTGTTGGTTATTCACTCCCCCCACCTACAATCCCTGCCGGACCTGAGACTCAAACCCACGACCTTCAGGTTACAAGTCCAACTCTCTATCCACTTATCTGCTCCATAAATAATTCTATATAGCTTATCTGAATTGTTTAAATGTATAGAATCCATATAAGCTTGTTTTTCATCAACCGGTTAAAATTTACAGCAGGGCATGCAAATTTGGTCCGTTTTTTTGGCCAGACAGAAACTGCACACAGGCTGAATGTAAATCCACTCTCTGACAGCAGGTGGCGCTTTATATGGAAAAGCTGAATTACAGCTGATTCCCGTGAACTCCGCAAACAAAGCAGTATTGTGTTTAAGAACACTTCCTTTAGGTATTACATGGAGCTAAGATGAAAACAAAATGCCATCGAATCGTTTCTGAAGACAGTCAGATACTTCAGAGGTACAGTCATATAATTAATTCACTGATATTCATTTGTATAATTCCCTCAGCACTCTTTTAAAACCTCCCAGCTTTTCCGCCCTGTTTTCACTCAGAATGAAACTACTCTGCTGCCGTGCGCTCGTGAGACTGTTACACTCTGCTTTATGCTGGACAGTATTTATTTATCGTGAGTTGTTCAGATCGCGGTAATCGAATACGGTTTTAATGATAATTAAAATATGAAACGGGAATACTAACCGTGGGGAATTTTATCATGATTTATTGTCAAACCGGTAATTGTTACATCCCTAAACGGATGTCAACTTATATATAGTCGTTTAAGGCTGGAATACACTACACGACTTTTGCCGCGATTTTCCACAGATTTACAGTCTGGAAAAGTTGATGCTAGTTGCCAAAGATCAGAGCCAGTCTGTAGATTTGAGTTGACAGAATCCATAGAAAATTGATTAACTTAACTTAGAGTGACCATAAGCTAATATTTAAAGTCTGTTTATGAAGTTCTTACATAGACGTTCAATGTGGAAGAGCTTAAAGAGAGCACACTCAGCTTAATTGGAGCAGCAAACAATTTTTAATAAATTTCATGTAGGGCTGGGCGATTTGGCCTAAAATCAAAATCTCGATTAATTGAACATTTTAACTCGATTACGATTAATGAACGATTATTTTTTTTATTTTTTTTATTTTTTGCCCTCATAGTTCACTGACAAGTTTTGTACAGTAAATATGCTCACATATTACAAGTGAGAGATTTTTGAATGAAGGGTGCATTACTTGATTTTAAAATAATTGAAGGAAACACACACTATCTACTATCTATGATTATTTATTGAACATCAATGTTAAACAACTGAAATTAAAGCACACATTGCCTAAAACGAACAGTCACTTTGTTCTTATAAAAAAAGTAAAAATAAATAACTTGCACTTTTGGAAACAAAATAAATTATTTTCAATGTTTTTCTTATTAAAAGTAGAAAATAAGCAGTATCTCTTCTAAATAAAATAACTCTTGTTCATATTCAGTAACGTGATTGTGCTCCAAGTGTTGAAACAAATTGGTGGTGTTACCTTTGGACGTCGAAACAGTTTTTCTACAGTGTCTACATCTGACTTCATTTTGTTCGATGTCATCCTTACAGAAGCCAAAATGTGTCCAAATGACAGAGACTGCGTTTTTCTTTGGTACAAGCTGCTCTTGTTGCTCAGTTGTCTCAGTGATTAAGCTCTTCATGCTCGACATGTCGGCGGAATAACGTAATGTAAGGGAGCGGGGTCACGTGACTCCACACGCGGTAGTGTTTTAAAGGGAAAGTAATCGAAATAAACGACCTGGAAAAATTTGATCGATTATAGGTTCTGAATGTCGATTTCGATTACTTTTCGATTATACTACGGGGCCGTTGAATGCTTGAATCTGATTGGCTGACGAACGTTCTGAGGTGTGCAATTATTTTCAGGGAAACGCACGGCGAACGTAGTTCCAGGCAGCTTTCTTGACCGCATTACAGTTCCATATCACTTCGCATCGTTGTCAGCGCTGCCCTGACGATTTTATCAGTTAGCCTAGTGTAGCAACTTAAAGGCTACACATGACATTTCTCACTAGCGAGGTAATAACAGCGCTGCATCTTAAAGCAGACTTACAGTTTAGAGACGGTGCTTCAGAACACTGTTGAGGGACACACAGAGGTAGCCTAATTCATACAAGCTCTCTCTCTCTCTCTCTCTCTCTCTCTCTCTCTCTCTCTCTCTCTCTCTCTGTTTCTCTTTCTCTGTGTCTCTGTCTCTCTCGCTCTCTTTCTAATAACTTCATTATTAACTGCATTAGTCTGCTATCAACGGCTCAAGCCTCCATTGCCAGCTTTAAAATGACGTTTTGGAACTAGCAAAAGAGTCATTGGATGAGATGCGGAAGAAATAATCCTACTCACAATAGCGATTTAAGTAGAAAAACCGGACGAATCCCTTGAAATATATAATCTGATCGATGTCTCGAGGTGTGGCAACCGTAGTTAACCGTTAATCGCCCAGCCCTAATTTCATGTACTATTTATTAAAATGACAGGATTTGTGTTAAATAAATAGTCTTGTCATGTAAATAGTCATGTATTAAATTCATACATATTTTAATATGAACAACTTTTATTAACAATATCTATGAAATTATACTTTTTCTTATTGATGTCACATTGAAGCTGTGATTTTCGTAGTAGTGCACCCTTTAAGCTCTCCTTAAAATAATATGAAATCTTTAAAAATTACAGCACTGTAAAACCACAGACCAGCAAACTGCCAATTTATAATATTATGGATGTAAAAGAACAAGCCAGTAATGCCTGTGAAGTAATATATTAGCGTAGCACACAATTTTATACTGCTAGTCAGCTAACTGTGTTCTGTAGCATCTGCTCTATGTTGCTAAAACTATATTTTGGATCTAATGTAATTATTTCCCACATCCAAGTTCCAAGTTATAATATGCAAAAGTCTGAACATTAATATCTTAATTTTACAATAAGTAGTGAAATTTATCCAAAATAAAGGCGTCTAAAAAAACGCACATTTAAGGGGCTCCTCTTTTGATGAAAGTTTTTAGACAGCTTTCAGAATGGCCGCCAGACAGTGTGAACATATGAAGACCCATATCTCAGGGTGCAATGATCTGACTGACTTGAAATTATAGGAGGTATATAGTAACAAACATATCAATTGGTTAACACATCAAGTAGGATAATAAATTATTTTTTCCTTTTTATAATCTGATCTCAAAAATGGAAGTGTGCTTAATAGGGATGTTTACCCTATATGTAATGTTGCATATACATATCTTCTAACTCTCATTAGAATGTTATTAGAGTATTAGTAGACTGGTAGGTTTAGGATTTGAAGTTAAAGTCAGTAGAAAGTCTCCCAGCAGACAATCACAATAAAGAGTTAGCAGATATTAAGAAGATAGTCTACTCATACTCTAATGAGAGTTGACTTGTTGGTGCACATTTTTAGTTGTCAACAGAATGATAAAAAAGCATCATCAAAGTAAAGTAGAACTGCTATGCACTGCATCAGTTAGGGTTAAAAGAATTATTGCGAAAAACATAACTTCCCATAATCACTGCAATAATGGTCCAATCATAAACCCATTAGATTGGGACGTTAGATGATTAAAAAAAAAGAAAAAAGAATTAAGTGTACATTCTTAAATCTGAAAAAAGATTTATCACATATACCTTAATTCACCTTGTTTGTGTCATTGTGTTTATGTAATTATGTTGTGTTGTTATTGTAACATTGTTCAGAGAAATACTGGTGACTGCATACGGACATAAGGACAAGAAGCTTTATTTCCAAGATGATGCATGATACACTTACAATACAGTGCAAGACAATATAGTAACAGAGGCTTGTATTTATATTATTTATTGTATATTCAAATCAATTACTGTTTCTAATACCAGATATGTTTAATTTTTATATTTCCTGCATAATTATATTATGATGTTAGTGTTTATATTTTGTATTTAGTTAATTAGCCTACCTGTGTTGTCAGTGTGTAGCAGACATACTCGTGGGGTGGGAATTGTATCACTCGTGGGGTGCAGAATTTATGCGCTACATGTAAATTATATACTTTGTTGTATTTTCCTGTCAAAATAACGGAGTTGCTTTGGAATTCTTCAGCTTTTAAGAACTGCCGGATTCTCTGGTAGTGGGCGGGACTAATGCGCAAACGCAATCTCATTGGCTGGCGCTCACCTATCATCGTCCCTGTTTTGATTTCAGCGAATCAGTTTGAGCCAGTGCAGACAACCTGATTAATATTCATGAACCCAGCAGCTCAATAATCCTTAGTGCGTTTTATATTGTTTTTATTAGTAGTAGAATTCGTAGTAGATTTATCTTATCAGTATTATTTGTAGTTTTTTCCCCCTTTTATAGAAACACTAAATGACAAACAATATCTTAAGCACCACCATCAGACCTATGTTCAGTCAACATGACACATGCATTCATACATGGTTATTCTAATTACTAAAGTTTTATCATCATTTAATGCTAAATTATAATATCATATCATGTTTGACTGACTGATGCTAAGTGAGATATTTTAAAGTTTCATTTTCCAAACATAAGCTTTATTTATATATATTTAAATATATATTAGTATATCAGATAATTAATATTAGTCTAGTGAGTAAACAAAAAAAAATTACAAGCCAATGGAGATTCTATTGCCAAGTAGAGGGTTGATAATATTTACAATAATCAATTGAATTTGATAGGTGTTTCTCACATTGTCCCACAGAAACATTAAAATAGTGTAGATTAGTGTACAATGTTTTATAATAATTAGGGATGCACGATATTATCGGACTGATATCGAAATCGGCAGATAATGACTTTAAATGTAAATATCGGCATCGGCCTGACATGCAAAATTATGCAGATATGTCTTGCCGATAAGGGGAAGGGGTTAACTCGCATGTGCTCAGGGTGTGCTAGCGATTAGATCACGTCAGCAATGTGGCTCATTCTTGAAGCAAAGTTTTGTCTGAATGATGAATAGATTGACTGTTTTGGATCGCTGCATTTAATGTGTGAAGGCATGTACAGAAAGACGCGTTCGGTGTGGGATAGAGTAAACAGTTATAGCACAAGCAGGGGCAGCAGTGACAGCCTCCCCCAGGTCCTAATGCCCGTTCGGTAAGTAGTTTTAATAGTAGGGGCGCAGTTGGCCTACTTCTAATTAAATTAAAAGTAAAATAGCCTACACAAATAACATTTAGACTGTGTTTCTGATTAAATAAAGCAGTAATTGATGTAATAAAATAAGTATGTTTTGATTTAATGGTCAGAAGCTATAGCTTACATGAAAAAAAAAATCACAAACATGACACTTGTAAATTAAATAATTTTATATATACTGATTTATTCATTAATGTGTAACGTTTTATTTTTTTAAACAAATCATGAGCTCTAAAAGATTTTCAGAATTTTTACAACTTTTGTTTTAGACCATCTACAAATGTTAAATCTTAAAATAAAATATTAGGGTTAACACTGCATCTTTCTGGGGGAAAAAATGCAGCGATTGATATAGTTGATTTATATTTATTTTCAAAGCTTCAATGTACTGTTAAAAAACCTTTTATTATTTTTTATTTAATTCTAATAAATAAGTTCTTGTTAAAAACTAACCAAAATTAATAATATTTTGCTTATAATTTCTGCACAGGAGAGACTTGGTGTTGTTTCCAAACAAAAGGAAATATATCGGTATCGGCATCGATATCGGCCAAAATGAGTTGAAAAATATCGGCATATCGAATATCGGCAGAATTCCAATATCGTGCATCCCTAATAATAATAATTTATTCTATTTAGTGACCATTTCATTCATTTAACATATTTAAAATTGGGGCATCCAAGTTATTTGACACATTTGAATATAAAAAAAAAAGGAACACTAGTTACTTTCCCTGGTATTTAGTTTATTTTATAATTATGTAACTCAGTTACTGTTTGTGAGAAGTAACTAGTAATATAACTAATTGCTTTTTTAAAGTAACGTGCCCAACACTGCATGCTATACATTGATTTATTACTTGTCTTTGTTGAATAATACAGAATATAAAAATATTTAAAAAATAATCGCATATTAAATTGCAATCGCAATATTGGTAAAAAAAATCGCAATTAGATTATTTTCCAAAATTGTTCAGCCCTACTTTCATTCCAATTCTGAATGTTTTATATTTTGCTTGTCAAGCATGCAAAGAGTGCTTCCTTTCTAGTCACTGAAAAGCTGTCACTCACTTCAGTTTATCACAATCTCACAAACCTTCGTTACAATCACTAAATCACTTCTTTGCATTGTGTTTACACTTTGTTATAGTAAGAGGATTTGCGAATGCACAGAATTTGGCACTTAACACTCCATCGATTCGAGTGGTGAATGGATTACTTAAATATCTTGGATTAGCCACTGAGTTCAAGAAATGAACAGATTGTCTGTGATTGGCTACATTGCTCAATAATACAAAAACAGAACCATTTGTAAACAGAAACATTTGATGCTTTCCAGAGTACAAACACAAATTCACACTGGAGCATTAAGCAAATATGTTTCGCCAATATCACATGGGGCCTTCTGATTCCCTAGGGCCCTTCCAGCTGTCCCATACACAGAAAGACAAAGATCATGAATGCTGTGCGTGTGTGCACGTGCAGGGGATGTGTTCAGACAGGTATGGTAGGTGAAATGGAGCTCCTAATTAGAGTAATGTGTTTTGGTATGTACCATCAGATGACATCTTCAAAACTCCTGAAGTGTTTCCCATTTTCTGTCTCATGCATCAGGTGTTCAGACAAAAGTACTGTCTAGCACTAATGCTATTAATACGTATAATGTAATCAGTAAACAGAAGTTCACTTCAATGAACAGAGTGGTGTCAATGAGAAAAAAATATTACTATGTTTATATTCCTGTAGTAGTATTATATGCAGCAGTTAGTTCAGGTCCTTTAATCTGACTGGGTAAGAGGCCATCTAGGAGTGCTTTTATATCACCAGTATCAGCACTGGGGTTGTTTACTGTTTGTATTACTCCTCTTGTCTCTGCATGTTCTAGACAGGCATAATTTCTCCTAGTGTCCTCAAAGCGTCAGACAACGCTGTGGACAGGTTAGCCACATAAATGAGCTACAGTGTTTTGAGAGGAGTTCAGGTTTTCACTGAGGTATTACAAGCAGAATGTAGGTGGCAGATCGGTGACATGTGACTGTGAACTTTACAGAAATAGGATTTGAATTTTAAACAACTCAATAATCGATTCAGAGTTGACTCCTTTTGAGAGCCAATAACTTTAAAGGGATTTTTTTACATTTGAAATATTTGATCCTGGGTCATTTAAAACCCTGGGTAAACTGAATCCTGGGTTATTTTGCTTTGTTTCACACTACTTACAGGGGTAGACAATAAGGGAAATTTGTGTCTTTTGAAGTTCACTGGCCCAGGTCAACGCGTCGGGTATTGATCCCAATAATCACGAAAAAGAACAGTTTGCTTGAACAACATGAATAACATTTATTTTTTTTAAGGTAGTTTTAGTGCAAAGTGCAGCAAAACTGTGCAAAAACATGAAACGAGTGCAAATAAACCTATTGCATAGGATTCATTCTCCGTAGTCACACAGCAATTCATTATATTATGTTCATACCATAGGTTTCATACACGTAAACTTTTCTCTAACTTACTTGTCTGCATATGTGGGCATTGATCTGCAGAGCTCACAGTAAACCTCTTTTTTTTCTTGATCGTAGCCCAGCTAGGGGTGGGCGATATGGGAAAAATATCATATCACAATTTTTTTTAGAAATATCACGATTCACGATTTTATCACGATTCTTTGTCATGTTGGTTTTACAAGTTGTCTGAGCATTACAGCCAAACTAGAAAGACAAAACCTTTCAAGGTAACAAAAAACAAAAAAAAAGACATGGCAGATATTTAGGCCAAAAAAAATCTTTGTCATCATTCTATCTGTCTTATGAAAAAATAAGAACAAAGATACACATTACAAATACACATAATATACAAATAAAACAAACAGTGCTTTATTTTCAGGTACAATAGGTGTATTTAGCAGAGCATTCAGTGAAATTGAATGAACAAATATAAAAATAAAACACTAGACTGATTCCTAAAGCAACTGTATTAAAGATTTTCAGTCAAGAATAGTGAGTGATTTTTCTCTTTGCGTTTTGTTTTGTTAACGTTAAATGAATAGTTCCCCCAAAAGTAAATATTCTGTCATCTGTCAATTCTGTCATAATGTTTTATTTTTATACCATCATTTACTCAAAAGTTGTTTTAAACCTGAATGAGTTTCTTTCTTCTGCTGAACATAAATGCTATTTTGAAGAAGGTGGAAAACCAAACAGATGCTGGTCGACCTCCATAGGATTTTTCTTTCTTGCTATCAAAGTCAATGTAGACCAGCAACTGTTTGGTTACCCTCATTCTTCAAAATATCTTATTTTGGGTTCAGCACAAGAAATTAATAGTGGTTTGGGACAACATGTGAGTGAGTAAATAATGACAGAAATTAAATTTTAGGGTGAACTATCCCTTTAATGACAGTCGACAGCACGTTTAGTGTCCTGTCCCTTTAAGAGCTGCACGCATCTAATATACAGGCACGCATCCGTTTCTCTCTTAACTATTTACTTTCATTTTAGAGATAACCAACTGAGTTTGTATGTAAACCTTGTGTGTTTTGACAGTATTAGCGCAAAAATAAGTTAGTTGAGTAATCAGGCGCTGTTAGACAGGCTTTTTAGTGTCCATGCTTCAGGTGTATGCGCTCAGAAAAAGCGCACGTCAGACCAGCGCGCAAATGAAACATTTACCCAGCAAGGCTTGTGTGCAAATAATGTACTTTTGTGATCGTGAATAAGTGCAGTGTCCTGTCAGAGAAACTCTACTGCTATATGTCGTGTTGTACAGTACATAGAGACGGAGGCACCAGAACTGTATTTGACATAATGTGTGCTGTAGCACGATACTACGATATTTCTTCAAAAGCAGATCGTGGAGACATTTTTATCGTCCACGATCAAAAATTGTCATATCGCACACCCCTAAGCCCAGCCAATTCCAGCGGTCTCGCCACTGGGGCTGAAACTTTCTCTGCCTTTTCTTTTCGTATTCCCTTTCGCTTTCCCTCAATTCCTCTGGTGATTTTTCTCTTCCTTGCCTTCTCTTTTTTACCCGGCGTTTGGCCGGGTGATGGGGGTTTCAGAAACATGTAGCCTAGCTTAATAGTAGCTATAGGTAGGTGCTGAGCAGCAGTGTGCAGTTTGCGCGCGTAACCGCGGGAGCGAGCAAGGCGGTGCAGACGGAGCGCATAAACCCGCTGCATCTGTAAGGCTGTCGGGATTACGTAACGTGTTAGCGGTGGTTACCGAGACGATTTAACAGAAATCAAAACAGAACCACAGGTAATTAATGTGAAATTAGACTTTTTTTAATCGAGGCATTATTTTTACTGGCCCCACCGGGCTAGTGGTTGGAGCGATCTGGTGGCCCTGACGGTTTTAAAAGTACGTCCGGGCCACCGGGCCATTTATATTGTCGACCCCAGACTTATGCTTTGCCCAGGTTTAACAATTGTTCCTGTGTATTTATAAGCTGATGCTTCACACTGCACATTTTCAAACCCTGGGTTAACATTTATATTTGCAGATTTGCTATGTCAGTGTCATTGATTGGACAAAGACATTGTGAGACCTGTTTACATAAAGCACTAACATATCACATCCTCAAATAATATTTTGCCAACAGTACTATCGATTTTTCCAGAATGGACTTTTTGGTGGACTATAAAGATTATGGGCCCTATAAATACACCCGGCGCAATGTGGCGCAAGGCGCAGCACAAGTATTTTTGCTAGTTTCAGCCCAACGCAGTTCTCATTTTCCTGTCCTGCGCCACGTTGTTTAAATAGCAAATGCATTTGCGCCCATTCGTGCGCCCATGGTCTAAAAAAGAGGTGTGTTCAGGCGCATTCTTGGCGCGTTGCTATTTTGAGGAACTGAAAATAGACTGTGCCATAGACCAACTCAAACCTAGTCTAAAGTCAATGGCGCAATATTTTTTTGTTATTTAAAGAGCGCGTTAGTAGAAAATGTTCCTCTGGGCGGGTCCACAACGCGTGTTCCCTTTGCTTATTACACACAGGGCACGCAGCAGCACACAAACATGCCAAATATAAAAAATTAAAGGATTACAGTGTAAAATAATATTATTGTGTAGGCTACATAAATATAAAAATGTCATATATGTCATAATGGATAGTCATTGCGTGTATCAGAATTAGCCAACCTATTTGCTCGCGCATGAGCAGATCCGTTTGCTCTCTGGAGATGCATTCAGTCTGTACGCCTTAAAATTCCGCCGTTTAAATAGCGAATCCGCCATGGCGCGAGTGCAACTCACTCTTAAAGGAAATGGGAGATGAGACTGGTTTGTTTATTGCACGTTACGCCCAAAAAACACCCATTACTCATTAAGAGAATAGGGTCAACCCGTTTAGATCATGCGCGTGGGCGCGCCGACTGTTTTCCCATCGTTAAACTAGCAAAAGTGGATTTGGACACGCCCTGATTGCACTTGCGCCATGCGCTTTAGACCATGCGCTTAGATTGTTAAAATAGGGCCCAAGAATACAGCAGTCTCTTCTTAATTTCTTGTGTTTTATGTCATTTCACACTACTGTTTATACAACAAACAGTGTTTCTGTGACTGTCCAAAGCTCATGAATATGAAGCACATAATTGGAAAAATTCTAACACCACATTGTCTAACATAAAATTCTCACACTACACAATTTGTCACCGCATTGCAGGGTTAACACTGCTCTGAATCAAGGTTTCATAACCCCATGTAAAACCCCAACTTCTAAAAGTGTGAAACGTAGCCTGTATGAGTGATTTATTAGACCATTCAAAAACATTATTAAAGCAAATATTCAGGAACAAAACTGTTTTATACAATCTTTTGTACTTGAACTGACGCCTGTCTTGTGAAAATCCCTTGACCGAGTCTTTAAGTCTAGGGTGTCAGGTTCGCTATTAGGAGGATGCCAGAGGAGAGGAGTGTTAAACAGAAACTTTGAGAGTTCAGACAAAAAAATAAAAATCCCAAACCAGCTTGAGACAACAGGGCAGATGAACAGGAGCTATGCAGCAAACTGTGCAGAGACCGTGTGAAAACTGACCAGACCAACAGGAGTAAAGTCCAACAAAATAGCAGGGCTCCAGACAAAAAAATCGAGTAAGGAGCCTTTGGCTCCTATAAAAGAAAAACTTAGGCGCCAAATTATTTTTTTAGGTGCCACAGAATAAAAGTGGTTTATTTCATTATTATCATTTTATTTTTCCCCCCTATTTTAACATTTCAATCATTTTGTCATGTGTTTATGTCTTATCTTTTCTAGGCTTTATCAGCATTTTAATCCATCTTGTAGATGATCAGGTCGACCGGGGTACTAAGGTTCACTTAAAGTGTGAATTAAATGTCTTTTACAACTTGAAATATACAGTCACAAAGAACTGTTCGTTACACAGAATCTGTACCAATATCATGGACCATAAGCACCACTTGGCAACTGAGTGCAGTGCATCCTATAAATGTTGTCACGTCTTTCACACATTCAGTCTGTTTTTCTTCATTAGTAAAATGCAATTTTATAGGAGGAGTTGAATCATGTACAACAGAATAAGTAAAAATATTAATATGCAACAGCGCATAAATATAGCAAAACGCTCCTCTTTATAGTTATTTTTCTAGCTAACAGATGAGTTTATGGACACTGAGTGGTTATTCTGAGGTAAATGTATTACAATGCAATGTTTACAAGCTTTATACATTTCCTCAGTTTGAAACACTAAATGAGCTTTTACATAAAACATTTCAGTAAGTTGTACTATAGGCTTTCTTATTGCCTACCTTTTGATCATGTTCATTTCATACTATAGTAGTAAATCGAAATATATAATGAGTTCACTTGCTGCTTTAACTGAGGTCCTAAAGAGATCGCGCCTGAGCATTAAGTGCGATGCGATCCGGACGCATACACGGACCGTGTGGACGCGGGGTACTGGTGTTTATATTACCGAAAGTGTGCGCTTGTGGTCCGCATTAAAGAGCACCCAAACCGCATAATTTGAATTTCGTAGCATTTTAAAGCTGATACTTTGTTTATTAAAAAGTAAGACAGCACAAAGCTTTTTGCGATTACTGGATGGCAAGTGCACTTCAAATAACAGGAAGTCCATGCATTAACAGAACACAGCATATAGACTAAGATCTCGATAAGAAGAAGCCATATTAGTAATGATTATAAATGAGAATTGTTGACGATATTGCCAGTATCCACAGAGCTGACAGCTTTACCTGTTGAAGTATGTTCAAGTTGTGCACGAAATAGACACGGCTTTTCTGCACTTGCACTTTGGGGCTGTTTACACCTGGTCACTTCATGCATTTTTTCCTGATCGGACCGCTATCTGATCCTGAAAAGACCAGGTGTAAATGCCGTCCGAAACGCATTCGAGACGGATATAAATCCAATCGCTCGAACCACTTCAGGAGAAGTGTAAATGCATCTGGTTGTTGAAACCACATATGGTAATTTTACTCCTCCCATAATATTAAAATAATAGACGTGTGAGAGCGTTTTATTGGCTATATGGCATGTTATAGTCAGATATGACAGCGCAATGCAACAAGCATCACCGCGGATGAGTAGCGGAGTATTTCTTCAGCAAGTGACGCGCAAACTGAATGAACCTGAAAGTAAGTCGCAGATGCTCAACACACAATCTTCTTCATTAAAAGTAGCGAGACTAGCCTATCTTTCCAGTGCTGATGCCGCGCGCTCTCTTGTTGCGGTCTCTGATATTGAAATTAGCTGATAATTAATAATATTATCCATTGCTTTCATTGACGGGAACTCCGTTATATTTGCATATGAAGCGGGAATTGAAGAACGGATTTATATCCGTTTTGCGAAGACACATTTATGTGGCCAAGTGTAAATGGGGAAACGTTTTAACAAATCATATAGATATCCGATCAGAGAAAATGCATGAAGTGACCAGGTGTAAACAGGCCCTTTCAGGTCTCTCTCACTGCGTTCAGCAGACTGTGTGCGGCAGAGACGAGGACTGTTTGAAACTCTTTTCCAGTAAAACTTTGATGCGCATCGTCTTATGTAAGTTTAATACGTGAACATAACAAAAGATGTGAGCGCAAAACAATCGGGAAAAAAGTCCTTTCATGCAAATTATATATAGTCGCCAGTGGCGACCTCAGCAAAAACTTCACTCGCTAATTAATATTTTTGGTCGTAAATGCGACCATTTTAGTCGCAGTTTGGAGCCCTGAAATAGGCAGGAGTGAAGTTGAGTTCACAGTTTAGATGTAGGTTACCAGCCTCTGGAGTCATAGACAGGCACTGCTAACAGATGCTGTGTGAAATGCATACACTCAAATGTGTTTATACACTCATAAAATTTATTCAAAATTAATAGATGTGGCATAATGCTTCTTGCCCATTGTTCTGCTATTGTTGGAGGTTTCTGTTTGGGAAAGAGCTCTAGTGATCAGAATCAGCATCCGAATGAGCTTTATTGGCCAAGTATGTTTACACATATGAGGAATTTGTTTTAGTGACAGAAGCTCCACAGTGCAACTGAGAGACAGCAACAGGACAGGACACAGATAATAAAAGAATAATATCCAAATATCCAAATGGGCATTGTACAAAACATTGTACAAAACACAATATATAATATAGACAATTATGTGTGTACAGGTCTGATATGTGCAAATTTGAAATAAAAAAAATGGATAAATAAAAAAGTAAGCAAGTGTGGTGAATAAATAGAGTTGTGTGTTCCACTTTTTATTGTCAAGTGTTCATAAGATGGATTGCCTGAGGGAAGAAACTGTTCCTGTGTCTGGTCGTTCTGGTTCTCAGAGCTCTGTAGCGTCGACCAGACGGTAACAGTTCAAACAGGGAGTGTGCTGGATGTGAGGGGTCCAGAGTGATTTTACCAGCCCTTTTGCTCACTCTGGATAAGTACAGTTCTTGGAGAGTGGGGAGGGTTGTAACAATGAGAATTGTTTCAGCAGCTCCTGTGGCAGGTTGAACTTACTCAGCTGGCGAAGGAAGTGCAACCTCTGCTGGGCCTTTTTCACAATAGAGTCAATGTGCTTTTCCCACTTCAGGTCCTGATAGCTGGTGGTGCCCAGGAATCTGAATGACTCCACTGCAGTCACAGTGCTGTTCATGATAGCGAGTGGGGGGAGAGCAGGGGGGTTTTCTCCTGAAGTCCACGATCATCTCCACGGTTTTGAGCGTGTTCAGCTCCTCGTTGTAAAGACTGCACCATACAGCCAGCTCCTTAACCTCCTGTCTGTAAGCAGACTCGTCACCATCCTGAATGAGGCCGATCAGTATGGTGTCGTCTGCAAACTTCAGGAGCTTGACAGAGGGATCTTTAGATGTGCAGTCGTTGGTTTAGAGGGAGAAGAGCAGTGGGGAGAGAACGCAGCCCTGAGGAGCTCCAGTGCTGATGGTACGAGTGCTGGATATGGATTTACCAAGCTTTA
Source organism: Barbus barbus (assembly GCF_936440315.1). Classification (NCBI taxonomy): domain Eukaryota; kingdom Metazoa; phylum Chordata; class Actinopteri; order Cypriniformes; family Cyprinidae; genus Barbus; species Barbus barbus. The sequence continues at coordinate 11,861,771 of NC_136739.1, read as the reverse complement.
CTAACTGCTGTCTGTCTGTCAGGAAGCTGGTGATCCACTGACAGTTTGAATTTATGTTCATTAAGTAACATGAAGAAAAATATAAGCATTATTTCAGTATACCTGATAGTAATAAACACATCTCAACTAGTGTTGTCACGATACTGGAATTTCTAACTTCGATACGATACCTCGAAAAATATCGATACTCGATACCATTTTCGATACCACGGAGAAAAAAACTGCCACAATATTAAGGGGGTAATTTTTTTAATTTAAAGATAAATGTAACAAGTCGAGAACATGCGGTATATTTTACATGAACAACAAAATGTCTTGAGGTACTGCATTTGTTGATTTATTTATTAATCTTTTATTAATCTTAGTTAAATGCTAATTGAAACTAACGTTTACTAATACATGTACTAATTAAAATCCAAAGTTCTATTTGTTGATATTCTCATTTGCTTCATAACCAAAATATTTCCAGATATAGGGCCCTATGAAATCCGTTTTATTTTTCCCCAAATTCCATTTTATTTTTTTCTACATTAAATTTTTGTCCGTTTTAATTTTTCTGGATTCCGTTTTTTTCCGTTTGAATTTTTCTGGACTCTTTTTTTTTTTAATGGTCAAATTAAATGCTATTAATCTAAAAGCATGTCTAATTCATTAAAATCATGAAAATTATACAATTTAACATTTAATTTATTAAATGTGTAACAAAAATGACACGTTTAGGGCCGTATGAAATGTTTTATTTTTTTCTCACCTTATGTTTCATTGTTACCAAATTCTGTGTTTTAGAATGTCTATTAGGCTATTTGAATGCATACAAACAATTTTTATTTATTCTTACAGTAGCCTTATGAAATGTGTTTTCCCCCTCAGAAATTCTGTGTTGTGTATTTAAATTTTACTGGATATCAGATGAAGGCATAAAACAATTTTAATTTATTTATATTTGAATTAATGAAAATTAAACATTTACATTTTTGGCAAATGAAGGGGATTTACTATTAAAATTAAAATATTTTGTGATTATTTCTTTAAAAAAATTAACAGTAGTAGTATTATGTACATTCTACTAAATAATAGTAATATAGTTAAACCGAACTTTTATTTTGACGGGTTGCCGTGAATACTTCTAAAGTTCTGTGTGTGTATGATATGATGCTAGTTTTACTCAAATTAAATGGTAAAATGCTCGTAAAGTGCCTTTCAGATCAGTTCTGGAGATATTGTTGATGTATTTATGTCCTCATTGAGACGGCAGACGCTGAAATCACCGCGAGCGCCACATTAGTAAACACAACCGCACGTGCAGCACATTCACACAGAGACGCGCAGAACATGCAGGATTCATATTTAAATCCACTTTTGCAGCTTAATATTTACAGATACTAGTCCATATCGCGATTTGATTTAAATGTAATGACCTACTTTTGATTAATTCATCCAAACTTTGACAAATTCCGTGACATTCCGTGTTAAACTGTAAATTCCGTGTTTATGACTGGATTCCCTGCGCGTTCTCTGCATCGCGGAGATCATAGATCCCTACAGATAGCGCTCCTGCTGTGTTCTTTAACAACCAGAGCAGTCATCTTTCTATTCACTTCACTTTTGCTATTTAACCAGAGCGAAGGAGACGAGTGCGGTCACGTGTGGTGCTTGTCCACACGCCTTTGGAGAGAAGTGAAAGTGACAGCTCGGCTAGTATCGGTGTATCGATACTTCGGGAAATTAATATTGGTACCGTTCAGATATTTCAGTATCGATATTTATCGAAATATCGATATTTTTGACAACACTAATCTCAACGTTTGCATTGTGTATGATGTGACCACTATTTGCACAGCACGTCTTACCTCATTTGTCCTGTTCTGAAGATGCAGGACATTTATCTCCAGAGCTGCTACACGACGGTGCGGGAGAGCTGTAGCCCAGCGGTGGCGCTAACTCAACGCTGTCATCACCGTCATCGATGGCAGACAATTCTACAAACAAAAACAAACGACAGTGCTTTAAAAAAAAAAAAAAAAAGATTGTTGTCCACTACATTTTCCACAATGTTCTGTGATACTTTAAACATTTAAATGACAGATAATACAATCTTAGCTAGGCAAATGTTAGCTAGCAATATTCCAAACCCTGATATGACAAATGAATTCCTCACTAAACAGCTAAGAAATACATAGCTGGCTGGCAACAAACGAAACAAAATTATAAAACAATAGAACTTACCAGCATCAGTTCAACTTTGCTGCAGCAAATCGTCCACCATTGACTTGAATGATATTGTTGCTGAGTTCAGTGCCCCGGTCACCGGCATGCCAGGTGTAAATGCGGGTTTTCGACGTCATTGCCGATTCGACCGAGGTCCTTTTTTGGTCCCTGTACCCCTTTAGTTTTTTTAAGTTTGTCGCTAATCTGCTCAATGTTCCTCTCGTACCCCGCTGCAGCCATCTCGCACTGAATTTGCTGCAACACTGGTTCCGTGAAGCACCCTCTAATTTATTCTGGACTTCTGTAGAGGACCAGATTGCAAGAAAACAGCTGGTTTCCTCCTCGGACCACTGCTGTTTTTGCTTAATCGCGTACGTCTTGTTTAGCTGCCATTTCAAATATGGTGGTCAAAACTTTCTGTTCGTCTTATTGGTCACGGTCAAGTCAAGTAATCTTTATTTATATAGCGCTTTTAGCAATGCAGATTGTGTCAAGGCAACTTTCCAATATCAAAATAGGAAAATAGTGTCAAATAATGTAAAATGACAAGATTAAACACTCAATTTTCAGTTAAAGGCATTTAATTATTGAACTCGATGTCATCCTCCAGCTCAGTTCAGTTTAAATAGTATCTGTGCAATCAAGTCGACGATATCGCTGGATATTAAGTGTCCCCAACTAAGCAAGCCAGAGGCGACAGCGGCAAGGAACTAAAACTCCATCGGTGACAGAATGGAGAAAAAAAACCTTGGGGGAAACTAGGCTCAGTCGGGGGGCCAGTTCTCCTCTGGCCAGATGAACCAGCGGTTCAATTCCAAATACAGCAAAGTTAGATTGTGTAAAGGACTCATCTGGTTCCCAAGGTCTTGTCCCGATGGCAGTCTAGGTGACAAGGTCTTCAATGGGGCTCTGTCTCTGGGGCTCATCTAGGTGTCCTGATCTCCGCTGACGTTCAGGGCTGTAGAGGTCATCTCTAGGTGCTGATCCACCATTTGATCTGGATACGGACTGGATCCAGGTGACTGCAGTGACCATCTGATCTGGATACGGACTGGATCGGGTGGCTACGGTGATCTCGGAATAAAAACGAAACAGACGAATATTAGCGTAAATGCCATTCTTCTAACAATGTAACAAGTACATCAGGTGTTTTGGGAAGTGTTACCAGTTCCGGTTGACCTAATTTATGCAGCCTAACAATCCTTTAATGGATTTGAATTATAGAAATGCGATAGTGTATTATGCGTAAACCAGGTTAAAGAGATGGGTCTTTAATCTAGATTTAAACTGACAGAGTGTGTCTGCTTCCCGAACAGTGTTAGGTAGATTGTTCCAGAGTTTGCACTGTAAAACTTTTCGTTGTAAATTTACAGTAAAATACTGGCAGCTGGGTTGCCAGCCACATACTGTATTTTTACAGTACTACTACTGTACACAACATTTACAGTTCTGTACTGTATTTACGAAATACAGTATTATACTGTTATATAACTTTTTTTTACAGTATTACACTGTGCTCTTTACGGGGAATACTGTAAATTAAAAATATACTTTTTCATAACAGTATTCACAAAAAAAATAGAGAAAATAATATTCTCTGAGTTTTAAAACATTTTATTTATTTTGAAGAAAAGACCAGGCAATTGCCTTATATGAATTTACTGGCTGAAATGCCAGCTGTAGTTTTTTTTCTTTTCTTTTTCTTTTAAATATAAAACATGTAAAATGCAATTAACAATTAGCAAGTAATTCAAAATACAGTAATCTTATTTACTTTTAAAGAATGGAAAGGTTTTTCAGAAATATATTTTTAAAAGTCTTTCAGAAGAGAGGAAACCTGTGGGTTTACAGTACTGTTCTTTTTTTACACAACATGTCCAGTTTTCTTGTAAGTCACTTTTCCTTTCTTGGTTTTTGATGCACATTCAGGGTTGATGTTGAGAAAGCATCTAAAAGACAAAAGAAAAAAAGTGAACATTATGTATATGTCTAATACACATATATATATATATATATATATATATATATATATATATATATATATATATATATATATACACACACACACAGCATCTCACAGAAGTGAGTACACCCCTCGCATTTTTGTAAATGTTTTATTATATACTTTCATGTAACAACACTGAAGAAATTACACTTTGCTACAATGTAAAGTAGTGAGTGTACATCTTGTATAACAGTGTAAATGCTGTCCCTTCAAATTAACAACACAGCCATTAATGTCTAAACCGCTGGCCAAATTGGGCACAATTAGCCATTTTCTCTCACCGGTGTCATGTGACTCATTAGAGTTACAAGGTCTCGGGTTTACCTCATGGCAAAGAACTCTTTGAGGATCTGAAAAAAAGAATTATTGCTCTACATAGATTGTCAAGACCCTGAAACTGAGCTGCAGCACGGTGGCCAAGACCACACAGCGGTTTAACAGGTTCCGCTCAGGCCTCGCCATGGTCGACCAAAGAAGTTGAGTGCACGTGCTCAGCGTCATATCCAGAGGTTGTGTTTGGAAAATAGACGTATGAGTGCTGCCAACATTGTAGGGGTGGGGGGTCTGCCTGTCAGTGCTCAGACCATACGCCGCACACTGCATCAAATTGTTCTGCATGGCTGTCGTCCCAGAAGGAAGCCTCTTCTAAAGATGATGCACAAGTAAGCCCGCAAACAGTTTGCTGAAGACAAGCAGACTAAGGACATGGATTACATGTCCTGTGGTCTGATGAGACCAAGAAAAACGTATTTGGTTCAGATGGTGTCAAGCGTGTGACCACTGCCTTGCTAAAGAAGCTGAGGGTAAAGGTGATAGACTGGCCAAGCATGTCTCCAAACCTAAACCCTATTGAGCATCTGTGGGGCATCCTCAAACGGAAGGTGGAGGAGCGCAAGATCTCTAACATCCACCAGCTCCATGATGTCGCCCTGGAGGAGTGGAAGAGGACTCCAGTGGCAATCTGTGAAGCTCTGGTGAACTCCATGCCCAAGAGGGTTAAGGCAGTGCTGGAAAATAATGGTGGCCACACAAAATATTGATACTTTGGGCCCAATTTGGACATTTTCACTTAGGGGTGTACTCATTTTAGTGACCAGCGGTTTAGACATTAATGGCTGTGTGTTGAGTTATTTTGAGGGGACAGCAAATTTACACTGTTATACAAGCTGTACACTCACTACTTTACATTGTAGCAAAGTGTCAATTCTTCAGTGTTGTCACATGAAAAGATATAATAAAATATTTACAAAAATGTGAGGGGTGTACTCAGTTCTGTGAGACTGCACAGAGAATTGCAACACTTACGATGTGATTACATGACTACATGATAATGTTAAATATGCAAAATGTCATTCAGCTCTATAATCAACTGTATAAAATATTTGTTAAAATATACATAAGTACTTTACAAATACTGTCAAAACAAGTTAGTGACAATTCACTCTATCATATATATCAATGGCAAATATGCTAACCTCAGTCGCAAGGGTGCATGCCACCTCTTCCTGATACTGGAGGTTGAAATCATACAATAATACAAACAGCACTGCAAGGCCAGAGACAAAGTTGGGCTGCTCAACATTTACCGCTGGTTGCTTAGAGATTGACCTGAAAATAAAAAAAGAAAGAAAATACTTCAAATAAACTATCGTGGGTTCCATTGCGGTTCTGTTTAGTTGTCTATACATAGTTCAACTCAACATAACTATTAAACTAAATCTGAAATATGTGCAGGGAAATCCCATTTACAGGGTTCACAACTATAGCTGTGAACTGCATAATAATAGTATCTCATGAATGCACAGTCGAGCACAAAAGACCAATGTCAGTGTCAGGACTTTCATTAAACAATATTGTATTCCCTCGGAACACTTGGAATACATGACATGTTGCATGTGAACATTCTGTGTTACTATTGTAAATCTTGATGCTGGTCACTATCGCTGCCATTATATGGACAAGCGTGAGCAGGCTTTTTTTATTTTTAATTTGTATTATTCTCCTTTAGTGGTCCAAAAAACAAAGAAGGTCATAGGGCATTAGAACAACACCAGGGTGCATGGAAGCATATGGGTAGCAAAATTCAATTGAAATGCAATACGTAAAATGGTGATATTTCAATTTACATTTTCTTATACATATGTGCACATATGTATATAACATACATTTTTTTTTCAATTATAAAATTTACATTTGCCATTTCCTACACTAGTTTTAATACACAAATTAAAAACATATTTTAATGCTTTATAATTTGCAAAATGGAAATTAAAATGTATTACCCAAATTGATTAGCTGTTTAACATGTCCAAGCAAAAACTGTAGCAAAGTTTTGATCTAAATGTTTTTTTTTTTTTTTTTTGTCCTAAATGCATTTAGACGTAGGGGGAGGACACTTGGGATTGCATTTACATCATAATACCACATGATAATTGTAATTTCAGAATGCATTCTGATCCAAAGGTGCAGTAAAAAGGTAGAAAAATGGTAATTTAAAATATCTTTTATTTTTCTTAAATGCATTGACACTTATATATAAGACGTTTCAATTGCATTTTCATTTAATACCCCATGATGAATATAAAGTCAATGTGGATTTGAAAATGCATTCGAAATGTATTTGAAAATGCAACACACCCCCGACCTGTCAATCTTTAGGCTACATCAAGGCAGGGCTTGGCAACAGGATGCACAATTGTAGAAAATATCATATGTAAATTATAGAACTGAATTTCCATTTTCATTTTGCACTAAACTTTGCACATATTTAGGGTAAAATGTCAATTAAAATACAGAAATGCATTGCCATTTTGCATATTACTAACTGAATTTGAAATTATTTCAAACTGAATTTTGCTACCCATATGCTTCCATAGCGTTAATGATGACTTAATGTTAATTTTAGGGTGTACTAAACCTTTACTGTTTACTTACCAAGAATTATAGGTTGTGTTCTCTGGCAAATGTAGAGACTGCTGGACATCAGATTGAGTGGTGAATACCTGAAACCATTTTTCACAATGGTTGACAGCACAACCATCAACCTGATGGTTGACAGCACAACCATCACTAACAGAACCAAGACATAACAAATCACATTTATTTGCAACATGCTTTAAGTAATCTCTACTTACATCTGCTTGAAGGGTAAGACCATCTAATTTCTGCAAGTGTGGGAGCAGCTGTAGGACCATGGAAGACATGGAAGCAATCAGGAATACTACTTTTGAAATAAGCATTAGGAACATGACTATGGATTTTCATGTGCTGGCAAAATTATAACACATTAAAAAGCACGATCATAGAACTGAAATTTTTTAACATGGACTACAAATGGGAAGCACTTACATTAGCACCGGATCTTCATCAGATTGTTCAGCCTGAAAAATAATAATAATAAAAAAAATAATAATCAGAAGCAGGTCATGCGAATGTGTGTCTTATTTGCTATTTAAGTTGTTTTTGATTGTTGGATTAAAGGAAGGTGTGAATAAACATCTTAAAAGGGATAGTTCACTTTGAAATTAAAATTTGGTATCTATCAGCTTACCCCAAGGGCATCCCAGATGTAGGTGCAGGGCTCCAAACTGCGACTAAACTGGTCGCATTTGCGACCAAAAATATTAATTTGCGAGTGAAGTTTTTGCTGAGGTCGCCACTGGCGACTATATATAATTTGCATGAAAGGACTTTTTTCCCGATTGTTTTGCGCTCACATCTTTTGTTATGTTCAGGTATTAAACATAAGACGATGCGCATCAAAGTTTTACTGGAAAAGAGTTTCAAACAGTCCTCGTCTCTGCCGCACACAGTCTGCTGAACGCAGTGAGAGAGACCTGAAAGGGCCTGTTTACACCTGGTCACTTCATGCATTTTCTCTGGTCGGATATCTATATGATTTGTTAAAACGTTTCCCCATTTACACTTGGCCACATAAATGTGTCTTCGCAAAACGGATATAAATCCGTTCTTCAATTCCCGCTTTATATGCAAATATAACGGAGTTCACGTCAATGAAAGCAATGGATAATTTTATTAATTATCAGCTAATTTCAATATCACAGACCGCAACAAGAGAGCGCGCGGCATCAGCACTGGAAAGATAGGCTAGTCTCGCTACTTTTAATGAAGAAGATTGTGTGTTGAGCGTCTGCGACTTACTTTCAGGTTCATTCAGTTTGCGCGTCGCTTGCTGTAGAAATACTCCGCTACTCATCCGCGGTGATGCTTGTTGCATTGCGCTGTCATATCTGACTATAACATGCCATATAGCCTATAAAACGCTCTCACACATTACTAATATGGCTTCTTCTTATCGAGATCTTAGTCTATATGCTGTGTTCTGTTAATGCATGGACTTCCTGTTATTTGAAGCGCACTTGCCATCCAGTAATCGCAAAAAGCTTTGTGCTGTCTTACTTTTTAATAAACAAAGTATGAGCTTTAAAATGCTACGAAATTCAGATGATGCTGTTTGGGTGCTCTTTAATGCGGACCACAAGCGCACACTTTGGGTAATATAAACAGCAGTACCCCGCGTCCACACGGTCCGTGTATGCGTCCGGATCGCGCGAGCGTAGAGTATCGCACTTAATGCTCAGGCGCGATCTCTTTAGCACCTCAGTTAAAGCAGCAAGTGAACCCATTATATATTTCGATTTACTACTATAGTATGAAATGAACATGATCAAAAGGTAGGCAATAAGAGAGCCTATAGTACAACTTACTGAAATGTTTTATGTGCTCATTCAGTGTTTCAAACTGGGGAAATGTATAAAGCTTGTAAACATTGCATTGTAATACATTTACCTCAGAATAACCACTCAGTGTCCATAAACTCATCAGTCAGCTAGAAAAATAACTATAAAGAGGAGCGTTTTGCTATATTTATGCGCTGTTGCATATTAATATTTTTACTTATTCTGTTACATGATTCAACTCCTCCTATAAAGAAAAACAGACTGAATGTGTGAAAGACGTGACAACATTTATAGGATGCACTGCACTCAGTTGCCAAGTGATGCTTATGGTCCATGATATTGGTACAGATTCTGTGTAACGAACAATTCTTTGTGACTGTATATTTCAAGTTGTAAAAGACATTTAATTCACACTTTGTGAACCTTAGTCCCCCGGTCGACCTGATCATCTACAAGATGGATTAAAATGCTGATAAAGCCTAGAAAAGATAAGACATAAACACATGACAAAATGATTTAAATGTTAAAATAGGGGGGGGAAAATAAAATGATAATAATAAAATATACCACTTTTATTCTGTGGCACCTAAAAAAATAATTTGGCGCCTAAGTTTTTCTTTTATAGGAGCCAATGGCTCCTTACTCGATTTTTTTGTCTGGAGCCCTGAGGTGTCTTTTTTTCTTCAGTAGATGCAATTTTGATATTTTTAGGTCAAACCGTTCTAGTTTGTCAGTCATATAATGGCAGGTATAGGTCAATGTCTCTATAAGAGGGAACAAGAACATGCACAGAGAAATCCAAATTAAACAATTCCCCATCGTAACTACACATTGATGGCCTAAGACACGAAACGAGCGGTTTGAGTGAGAAAATGAACAGTATTTATACAGTTTTTGTACCTCTTGTACACAACCATGTCCAAGTGGTCTGAGTGCGCGCACGCATCCGGTGTGTGACGTGTGTGCGCGCGCTCTGGCTTAGTCCGCAAAAAATAACTTTATTGCACAAATAATTAGAAAGATATTGAACGCGGAAATATGTGAATGTTGTGAATGTGCGAATATAAAACCAATTTTACCCAAGTGAATTGCTAACTCGGGATTTAAGTTAAGTTTAACGTTCCCAAAATCAAACCATGCGTGGAAACAATGAAGAAATGTGAATGGAAAAAAAAGACGAGCTTACCGTATCGATACTTAGTCGAACATTAATCCATCTTCTCATGCTCCAGTCGATTAGCATCATCTCAGGCACAGGTTAGATGATTCAGATGACAAATTATCTCCGCGTCTGCTCAGGCAGCGTCGTCCATTGTTTGCTGCGTCACAGGCACTAACGCTTGAAACGCGAAACGAAGCTCACAAAGCTTAAAATCTACGCACAGATTCACAAACCACTGGCTTATCTTAATAACGCGAATAATTATTTTGTTCAATTAATTCCCGCTGACGAATCTAGTTTGCCTGTAATACACTGTTCACATTTCTTCTTCTTTGGTGATCACATCACATTTGAATTGAGCGCGAAATAAATATATCCCACAATGCAATGCGTTTACAGTATGGTACTGTATTAAACATTTAGCGGGCTGAAAACAGAAAACTTCTGTATATTTACAGACATTCTGTAAAATATACAGAATGCTACTGTTTTATAAAAATACAGTATAATACTGTTAGAAAATGCCTGTAAATTTACAGTAAAGTTTTACAGTGTGGGCACTAAATAGGAAAACGATCTCCTGCCCGCAGTTGATTTTGATATTCTAGCTATTATCAAATGGCCAGAGATTTGAGATCGCAGCGGACGTGAAGGACTATAATGCGATAAGAGTTCACTCAAATACTGAGGTGCCAAACCATTCAGGGCTTTATAGGTAATTAGCAAGATCTTAAAATGTATACGATGTTTAATAGGGAGCCAGTGCAGTGTTGACCGAACCGGGCTAATGTGGTCATACTTCCTGGTTCTAGTAAGAACTCTAGCTGCTGCATTTTGAACCAGCTGGAGTTTGTTTATTAACCGTGCAGAGCAACCACCCAATAAAGCATTTCAATAATCTAGCCTCGAGGTCATGAATGCATGAATTAATGTTTCTGCTTTTGACATTGAGAGCATAGGTCGTAATTTAGATATATTTTTAAGATGGAAAAATGCAGTGTTACAAATGCTAGAAACATGTTTTTCGAAGGAAAGATTGCTATCAAAAAGTATGCCTAGGTTCCTAACTGATGACAAAGAATTTACAGAGCAGCCATCAAGTATTAGACCGTGATCTAGGTTATTACATGCAAAAGTTTTTGGTCCAATAATTAACACCTCTGTTTTTCAGAATTTAGCAGTAAGAAATTGCTAGTCATCCAGTTTTTGATATCAACTATACATTCCATTAGTTTTGCAAATTGGTAAGTTTCATCAGGTCGCGAAGAAATATAGAGCTGGGTATCATCAGCATAACAGTGAAAGCTAATACCATTTTTCCTAATGATGTCTCTCAAGGGTAACATTTAAAGCGTGAAAAGTAAGGGGCCAAGTACTGAGCCTTGAGGTACTACATACTGCACTTGTGATTTGGTATGATACCTCTTCATTTACTGCCACAAATTGATGGCGGTCAGATAAGTAAGATTTGAACCATGCCAGTGCACTTCCTTTAATGCCAACATAATTTTCTAGTCTATTTAAAAGAATGTTGTGGTTGATAGTGTCAAACGCGGCGCTAAGATCCAGTAGCACTAATGGAGAGATACAACCACGATCAGATGATAAAAGCAGCTCGTTTGTAACTCTAATGAGAGCAGTCTCAGAACTATGATATGGTCTAAAACCTGACTGGAAATCCTCACATATATCATTTTTCTCTAAGAAGGAACATATTTGTGATTATACTACCCTTTCTAATATCTTTGACAGAAAAGGGAGATTTGAGATCGGTCTGTAATTAATTAATTCTTTGGGGTCAAGTTGTGGTTTTTTAATGAGAGGCTTAATAACAGCCAGTTTGAAGGTTTTTGGGACATATCCTAATGACAATGATGAGTTAATAATATCCAGAAGAGGATCTATTACTTCTGGAAGCACCTCTTTTAGGAGCTTAGATGGAACAGGGTCTAAGAGGTTGTTGGTTTAGATGATTTAACAAGTTTATACAATTCTTAATTTCCAATAGAAAGGAATGAGTGGAATTGTTCCTCAGGGGATCTATAGTGCTATCTGATGCGATACTGTGGCTGACAGCTGCATGGTTACAATTTTATCTCTAATAGTTTCGATCTTGGAAGTAAAGTATTTCATAAAGTCATTACTACTGTGCTGCTGGGTAGTGTCTGCACCTGCTGATGTTATACCACGGTGTTGGACTCTTTTCCTTATTCTTCCTTAAGTGAAGTGTTTGGTGAAGGTTTTTTGAACAGTGGGATTACTCGAGCCTGCTTGAACATCAACAGAATGTTTTGATTAAACAAATAAGTTTCAGTATCATCATTATGATAACACACCCCCAAATTATTCCCCAAATACGTTTTTACTCATTTGACATTGATTACTCAATAAAGGTCCATCCATACCGGCAAACATCACTATTTCTGTTTCTCATACTTGTGGTTAGTGATTTTTCAAAACCACTAACTGTATTACCTGCATAACAATATCCTAGCACTAGCTTAATCAGAACATTTAAAAAAATATTGGAACCAAATTATTTTACAGACGTTCGGTCCTGTTACGGGTCACGCTGACAGGCACAGATTGCACAGCAGACCATTGAGCAGTGTAGTAAGCAATGCTAGAACTGATATGTTGTGTGTGCACGCAACCACTTGGATTTATGTTCTTATAACAGTGGAAACAACTTCAAATAAAGAAACTTTCTGCTGTCTCAGTTTCCATTAACTTGGAGCGTGTTACAAAAAATTGACAAACTCAGTGTATTGTACTGGTGTCGCACATTTTTTCCTTTTAGTTTGTTAATCTGTACTGTTAATTACTTAAGTAAAATATATTTAATGTAGGTCTATTTATTTAATTCCAGTTATGTATATCATTTTATTTTCTCCATTCACAGAAGTGCTGCAGGTGCGTGATGTGTAGGGTTGGGTACCGTTCACATTTGAACCGGTACGATACCGGTATCAGTACCTGAAATTCGGTACCGGTACCTAACAGTACCTTTCTTTGGCACTTCACTCTCTGTGTAATAACAAAAACATTTATTTCAGTAAAAAAAGTAAGTCTAAAACTCTCACATTTTGAACAATAGGGCTCTACAATTTATTTTTTATTTTTTTTTCTTCCAGAAATTCTTGGTTTATTTTTTTCTGATAATCAAATGAAGGCATGAAACATATATTTTTAATGAAATGAAAATTAAACCTTTTTTTTTTTTGTCAAACAAACAGAGGTTTACTGTTAAAATTAATACATAGAAATACGTAGAAAAATTGTGTGAATATAAGTTTTAATTGTATTTTTTTCTACAATTAAGTTGTTGATGTGGTTGTAATAATTTTTATCATTTAATTTTTATTTAAATTTGTCAGTAAATGGAATATTTAAAGACGTATATTATACTGTACAAAAGTAAAATATTTCTGTTACATGTTCAGCTGTACTTTTATTTTGACAGGTTGCCATGAAGTTTCTGTGTTTATACAGTATGATGCTAGTTTTCTCAAATGAATCGGTAAAATTCTCATGAAGTGACTCTCGCAGCCTGTAAGATCATGTCGTCATGTATTGAGATGCAGAGGCCGAAAATCACCGCGAGTTCACGTGTGCTTCAGTATTTGTGTAGTAAACAAAACCGCGTCTCCGCCATTCATACATACCGAGGCTAACATGCAGGATTCATATTTAAACCGCCTTTTGCGTTTTAATATTCACATACACTATAGTTCATATCGCGATTCGAATTAAGTGACAGACCTTCTTTTATTAATCCAAAAATGTACGAATTCCGTGGCATTCCGCGCTATAGAGTAAATTCAATTTTTATGAATGAACTCTGCCATCCTGTCTGCGTTTTCGCGGAAAACATATGACCTTAGAAATGTAAGCACACTTAAGAACATTTCGGTTTGCCCTGTGTGTTGTGTTTTAAAGAGTTGCAGGAGTGACATCATGTCACAGGGTCTCTCTCTCTCGCTCTCTCTCTCAAGATTCAAATAGATTTATTAGCATGGTGAAATAAATATTTACATTGCCAAAGCTTTAATAACACTATACAATAAAAATAAATAAATAATAATAATGGAAATTTTTTTTTTATAGAAGTGCCTCTAGGCATATAGTGAGTGTGTTAGTAGTTCTCGCTCACTCTCGCTCTCTCTCGTATGCGCCCAAATGCGTTCTCGGGTACTGAAATTTGGTACCGAATGATTTAATGTGAATCGATACTCTGTAGTACCGACGCAATTCGGTCGGTACCCTTAAAAGTACCGAGTTCGGTACCCAAACCTAGTGATGTGATATGTGAATTCTCATTGTTAATTCTGCTATTTGCGCATTAAAAAAAAAGAAAAAGTATTTTTAATAGGTCACAGACATTTATTAATTGAAATTTTATTAAATTCTAATTTACGTTCTAATCTTGTCAGTTAAAGGGATAGTTCACCTAAAAATTAAAATTCTGTCATTTACATTTACTGTCAAGTAGTTCCAAACCTGTATGAATGCCTTTTGTTCTGCTGAACACAAAGGAAGATATTCTGAAGAATGTGGGAAACAGAGCAGTTCTGGTGCACCATTGACTTCCATAGTATTTTTTTTTTCCTACTATGGTGCCCCAAAACAGCCTGGCTACAAACTTTCTTCAAAATATCTTTCTTTGTGTTCGGCAGAATAAAGACATTCATACAGGTTTGGAAGTACTTGAGGGTGAGTAAATGATGACAGAATTTACATTTTTGGGTGAACTATCCGTTTAACGGTTAATGATTACTTAACAAGCACCGGTTGCCAGTTAAGAACAAATTCAAAATGATCTCTTCATGAAACACTTTATTTAAAAATGTGAAAATTTGTGATGTTTGTAACTCTGTATTCATGTATTGTTGTTTCGCTGATCGTTTTCTTCTAGGTCATTGATGATGCCTATTTTCTTCAGGCCTGTAATGTTAAGCAGTAAGATGATTCTGCTGTTGGTGGTCGTGTTGGCTTCACCTGCTGCCTGTATGGAAGGTAAGACTGACACAGTATATTGGTGGTTTCATAGTATATTTTCTGTGTATGACTGGGCATTTATACACTATTAAACTACTTTTATTTAAAAATTTCATTTATTCCAGTGATCACAAAGTTAATACTAGTCTTCAGTGTCACACAATCCTTTAAAAATCGTTCTAATATTCTGATTTAGTGCTCAGTTACTAACAGTTATTCTTATTATCAATTTGTTCGCTTCTTAATATTTTTGTGGAAACTGATTTATCCCACACTGAGAAAAAGGATTTTGTGGTGAAGTAAATACTACATTAAACTGCTCCCCGGGCGCCGCAGCATAAATGGCTGCCCACTGCTCCGGGTGTGTGTTCACGGTGTGTGTGTGTTCACTGCTGTGTATGTGCAATTTGGATGGGTTAAATGCAGAGCATGAATTCAGAGTATGGGTCACCATACTTGGCCGTATGTCACGTCACTTTCACTTTACATAAAAACAAATATAAATTCTACATTAATTTAGTTCAGGCAATAATAAAAAAAAAAGTAAATTCTATATTATTACTCAATTTAAGCTTGTAGAAATTAAAGTTTGAACTTATAAGTATATTTAGTTAGAATTGTTTGTTGTGTTAACAATGATTCTTTAATTTATGATCCTGTTTTTCCCATCTTGCACTGTGGAATGAATAATTAAAAAGGTACAAGTTTTCGAGTTGTATTTACACTATTTTATGGTTGCTTTTGTTGTTGGGTTTAGTAACTTACTGCTTTGTGACATCTGGAGTTCATTTTCTACTCAAAAATGACCCATTCATACTCAAACACTATTCACTCATTGTTACCGTCATTGTGTATGGTGTACCAGGTATTGAGATCTCTGTTCATTTGTGTAATAATTATATTGAGTGGACATACAGTCAGGTCCATAAATATTGGGACATCGACACAATTCTAACATTTTTGGCTCTATACACCACCACAATGGATTTCAAATGAAACGAACAAGATGTGCTTTAACTGCAGACTGTCAGCTTTAATTTGAGGGTATTTACATCCAAATCAGGTGAACGGTGTAGGAATTACAACAGTTTGCATATGTGCCTCCCACTTGTTAAGGGACCAAAAGTAATGGGACAATTGGCTTCTCAGCTGTTCCATGGCCAGGTCTGTGTTATTCCCTCATTATCCCAATTACAATGAGCAGATAAAAGGTCCAGAGTTAATTTCAAGTGTGCTATTTGCATTTGTAATCTTTTGCTGTCAACTGTCAAGATGAGATCCAAAGAGCTCTTACTATCAGTGAAGCAAGCCATCATTAGGCTGAAAAACCAAAACAAACCCATCAGAGAGATAGCAAAAACATTAGGCGTGGCCAAAACAACTGTTTGGAACATTCTTAAAAAGAAGGAACGCACCGGTGAGCTCAGTAACACCAAAAGACCCGGAAGACCACGGAAAACAACTGTGGTGGATGACCGAAGAATTCTTTCCCTGGTGAAGAAAACACCCTTCACAACAGTTGGCCAGATCAAGAACACTCTCCAGGAGGTAGGTGTATGTGTGTCAAAGCCAACAATCAAGAGAAGACTTAACCAGAGTGAATACAGAGGGTTCACCACAAGATGTAAACCATTGGTGAGCCTCAAAAACAGGAAGGCCAGATTAGAGTTTGCCAAACGACATCTACAAAAGCCTTCACAGTTCTGGAACAACATCCTATGGACACATGAGACCAAGATCAACTTGTACCAGAGTGATGGGAAGAGAAGAGTATGGAGAAGGAAAGGAACTGCTCATGATCCTAAGCATACCACCTCATCAGTGAAGCATGGTGGTGGTAGTCTCATGGCGTGGGCATGTATGGATGCCAGTGGAATTGGTTCTCTTGTATTTATTGATGATGTGGCTGCTGACAAAAGCAGCAGGATGAATTCTGAAGTGTTTCGGGCAATATTATCTGCTCATATTCAGCCAAATGCTTCAGAACTCACTGGACGGCGCTTCACAGTGCAGATGGACAATGACCCAAAGCATACTGCAAAAGCAACCAAAGAGTTTTTGAAGGGAAAGAAGTGGACTGTTATGCAATGGCCAAGTCAATCACCTGACCTGAATCCGATTGAGCATGTATTTCACTTGCTGAAGACAAAACTGAAGGGAAAATGCCCCAAGAACAAGCAGGAACTAAAGACGGTTGCAGTAGAGGCCTGGCAGAGCATCACCAGGGATGAAACCCAGCGTCTGGTGATGTCTATGTGTTCTAGACTTCAGGCTGTAATTGACTGCAAAGGATTTGCAACCAAGTATTAAAAAGTGAAAGTTTGATTTATGATTATTATTCTGTCCCATTACTTTTGGTCCCTTAACAAGTGGGAGGCCCATATGCAAACTGTTGTAATTCCTACACCGTTCACCTGATTTGGATGTAAATACCCTCAAATTAAAGCTGACAGTCTGCAGTTAAAGCACATCTTGTTCGGTTCATTTGAAATCCATTGTGGTGGTGTATAGAGCCAAAAATGTTAGAATTGTGTCGATGTCCCAATATTTATGGACCTGACTGTATTATTTAAAAAAGACAATAAGCTGTCTACTTGCTTATGTTTGTAAGTGAACCACAGGCTTTAATAGCATGTTTTTTTCCCCCAGTGCTACATTTAAGTAAATTTTATGAACGGTGACTGAGTGAAAGTGCAGTAAGCAGACCAATAGTTGAAGATCTAAAATAAGTTAAAATGTTATTTTGGTTAAACTCTGTTAATTCTATTTTTAATATGAGTTTAAATGTTAAGTTAACACAACTTGAAATTACTTAGTAGATTATATCATGTTGCATTTTTTAAGTAAAGGTTGTTGAGTGAACTCAAATATTTAAGTTCATATAACAAAGATTATCTTGTTTATTTTAAGTAAAATTGTTCCAAGTTGGGTTTACTTAAAATATATATGCACCATTTTTGCATCATATTTTTAAAAGTAAATCTAACACCGTGTCCTAACTACACGCAACGTGACAGGATTCCAGCGAAATGCAGTTTGGCTGTCCACACTACATGCGACGCGACAGAATCAATCAAATATCACAGCCAATCAGAGGCGTGTATGGGCGGGCTCTATCTGGAAGCGCTCTGCACTCGCAATGAAATGGATACGTTTATAATCTAATTAATAAATATTAAACCTTTTTAACATCATTAAATGTACACACTGAGTGACTGACACCATGGAATACACTCGTTGTTTCACAGTGAGTCAACAGTTTTAATGGTCATCTTTGCTTTAAACTTTTAAAGATCTGAGGTAAACTATCTATTGTTGGTTTCAGTATGGCTATAAGGTCACGCAATATGATATATAAACTCAGATTAGACATGTTTAACTTTGAATAAAGCACAAAATTATCTGAGATTATCTACTGTCATTCAGTTTCTATGTTGTTGTTCTAGCCGACGTTGCGGAAATAGAAACCGGTTTTAAATGAGAAAATCGCGTGTCGCGGCTAGTTAGGACAAAACCTCTGATTAACATGGAAAAGATACCTTTTATCGCATGTTGCGGCGTCGCGTGTAGCAGTGTTAATTTCGTTGATGAAGACGACGACGAAAAGTATTAGTCAACGAACCTTTTTTCTGTGACTAAGACGAGACGTTGACGAGCTAAAACTAATATCTGATGATAAAAACTATGACAATTTATGCGCGTCTTCATTAACAAGACGAAACGGGACTAAAATGTTATTTGAGGACTACCGGACATTCAAAATACATCCTATAGGCTAAGTTAACTGTCTTGTCTTTCAAAATGTGTGTCTCTGTCATTGGATAAGGTGTGTTTGCATGGCAGCCGCGGTGGACGGATAGCCTACCAAAACGCGAACTAGCGATCTGAAACAATGGCCTCAGCACCCGAAGGGTTAGGGAGTGGGTGACCAGACGTCCCGTTTTTCCCGGGAGTCACAATTCATTGTCGATTAACTTAAAGTCAGTGAAGGTGCGATAGGCGGAATCGCGCTGATAGAAGTGCTCTCTCGCGCACGCTCCACTTCTTCAGTTCTCATACAGCGCGCGATCAGTTCTCAGTGCTCAAATACACACACAGCAGTCCACATGTCTCTCATGTAGAGCATCTCACGGAAATACAGTCCGTTATGGTTTAAGTGAGCTTAAACAGGTGGGTGAAAACTGAATGTATGTCAGTAGGCTATTACATGCATACCTTCCGTCTTAAATGGACAGCATTCCTAATTATCTGTCATAAATGTTAACCAACAAAAGATGTTAAATAAATGTATACTTAAGTAAACCTACTGTATCTGAAAAATGAGTTTAATTTATATTTCTACCAAAAAATGAAAATTTATTCCAGTTTTTCCAAATTCAATCCTTGATTCAAATTTCTCATAACTAAGCTTAATTGTTTTGGTCTAAAGAGAGAAGTATTGATGACTATTTTTGTTTGAATACTACATATAAAATAGCTACCAAAATAAATGTTGGTAACTGCAGTTTGACTAAAAGTAATGACTAAAAGTTGACAAAAATGCAATGACTTTTCGTCGATTAAAACTAGACTAAAACTATGAAAGACTCGAATGACTAAAATGTGTCTATCTTGAGACGAAAATGCTTAATAGTCTTAAAGACTAAGACTAAATCAAAAATGCCTGCCAAAATTAACACTGGCGTGTAGTTAGGACACGGTGTAACACATCAGTTTTACCATTCACCAAAGGTTTGCACTGGTAGTGTATTACGGTTTCCTCAAACATATTTAGCAGCATTGATAATAACATTGATAATAATAAGAAATGTTTCCTAAAAACTAAATCAGCACTGTAGATGAGTGATGCATCTGCAATACTAGGCCTGATGTCTGCTGCCCAGTTTTAGCAACACGACCGGTGGAGGTGGTATCGTAGACCATACCAGAGGAAGCGGAAGTGTGGCAAAGAGGCTAGTGTTCGCAACTGGCTAATGGCTAACCCAACCAGACCAGCACTGCCCTCACTATTTCTAGCTAATGTATGCTCTCTGGACAGTAAGATTAACTTTCTCAGACTTTGAATTGCACACCTTGCATAATTTATTCAGAGATCGCCATGAAAATAGCAAAATTTGGTAGTTTTATATGTTGTTCCAGGGTTAGCATCATCTGAGGTCCTCTGGGGGGTTGGCATCATCTCTTCTCAGGTCATCTTAGATCTTCTTAGATGTTCGTAAGGGCTGGATCCAAAAATATTTAGCAATAAAGTGCCAGCCCTACTATATGCTGAGAATATTCACTGCTGTTGTCATCATCGCTGACAACATCTCCTCGTACTCTAAGGCTGACAGTGCATTGAACAAACTTTGACAAAAACTGGCAACACCCCAAAAGATCATTCATGATAGCTTTGTGATTTTAACCACATCAACCTAAAACCTTCCCCTGCCCCCACCTCGGTTGTTCTGACCTCTCTTCTGTTATGTTAATGCCTGCATGCCAACCACTTCAGAAATGGAAGCAACCGGTTTCTAAAGTCATCAGAAGGTGGCCAGTTATATCTGCCTCAGGACCGTTTTGATCACACTGATTGGAACATGTTCAAAGAGGAGCCTAGAAGAATATGATTCATCTTTCATGTTACATCTAAGTGTCAAAGTGTGTAGAACAGGGGTCCTTAAATAGCGTTGTCCAACGCTAGACATATACACGCATTGCTTCTCCCCCCATTAAAGACACTACAAGAGCTGCAGATAATGTGGTTATTTTAACAACGTTAGCAGAAATGCCACATGCAGCAAAATCGATTCATACTTGTTAAAAACAACAATGCAGCAAATACAATTAAGCTTGTCATACACGTGACTCCGACTATATTTAGCATTATTTATCAGCATGGTAAGAGCATTTCATAATAAACAATTTTGTAAATTTAAAAAAGTATTTGTAGATTTAAGGAAAGACAACTGAAACATTAAAATTACTAGTTAACTTTGATTTCCGCTCATGATGAGAGCAATTTTATTATGTACATATATATTTTTTGCAGATACATATTTTAAGCAAAATAAAAAAATGGTCCAGACTTCAAGAGGACGAATCTGAACCCCCATACAGTCTCTTTTATAATAACACGGCCTTCCGCCATTCATGTGTATCTAAATGTAATAATAATTATAGTCTGATAAAACTATATAAAACCTATTTTTTAATATTAATATCCTATTGGGCTCAATTTAAGAAATATTTAGCTTTTTTTGTAGAAAAATTCTGACACCTCTGCTTTGGCTCTCAGGATTGTTGTGGCAAATAAAAATTGTATCACTGAATAAGAGACAAACATGTCCAGTTGTCTATAAAGATGGTTTATTTTCTTGCAAGAAAATGCCAGCAGTCATACAGCCACTCAGAGTGGCTGCAGATAGTGACAGTGAAGGGAGGGCATCCTTCCTCTTTTATAGCACATTCCTCAGAATGTTATCACTCAGAATGTTATCTCTAGGCCAAAGATGGTATTTCAATGGTGGTGAGCATGTCACCACATTTTTAGACTTAAAGGTGCTGTATGTAAGTTTTTGACTCTACTAAAGCATAAAAATGCCATAATATGTTTGCAGACATTTAAGAAACATGCCAAGTTAACATACTTGTTTATCTGAAAAACAATGCTATAGTCAGTTATTCTCCTTTGAAAATGTGCGTTTCAGCCCAGAATGTCGGTTTGTGTTTTGATTTGTGAAACCCACCCACTGTCAGTTTACCGAATTGTATTTTGGCACGCCGGGTTGCCAGTTGGCGGAAAGCACAGCGTATTTAATTTCATTCATCATGTGCGCTCGTTCCTGTTGGTGTCGTTAATCTGGCAACCTGTTGGTGTCGTTCCTGTTGGTGTCGTTAATCTGGCAACCAGATTAAACAGATGACCAAAATGGCGGCGCGTGAACAACGCGAGGCTCAGCATCTCTCCAGTTTTTGCAAATGACTTATTTTATTAGTTATTTTCAGTTCAGTTATTCATCATAGCTTCGCATTAACCTCGTACAACCGTCACACACTACTGGATATCAAACTTCGCTACACAAACACCGATGTGGATACAACACCAGATCTTCATCTACTACCTCCCGAATTACTCAGGTCCCTGGGCTCGAGTGAACCATTCAATCCGACAGGAAGTACCCATCGTCGGCGCTGCAAACGTAAACAAAGAAGGGGTAAGCGGAGCGGGCTGCGGGCTAAGCTAAAGCTAAATCCGCATCGTCTAGCCCTACCCAGCATCTTCCTTGCTAACGTACGATCTCTGGCAAACAAGATCGACGAGCTACGACTTCGGATCACTCAGCGAATGTTTATAGACTGCAACATTATGGTTTTCACAGAAACCTGGCTCAATAACACCATTCCAAACAGCGCGATTGAGCTAGAGGGGCGCAACATCTACAGGGCTGATAGAACGGCTGTGGACTCCGGTAAAAGCAAAGGTGGGGGTGTTTGCCTCTATGTAAACCGATCCTGGTGCTCCGATGCTGTTATTACTAAATCCCACTGTTCTGCTGATATTGAATACATCTTTATCAAGTGCAGACCCTTTTATTTGCCCCGCGAATTTACAACTGCCATAATTGCTGCAGTGTATGTACCCCCGGATGCTAATGCTAAACTAGCCATGAAAGAACTATCATCTGTTGTTAATAAGCTGCAAACAACACATCCAGATGGAGTTTTTATTATTGCTGGTGATTTCAATCATGCCAGTCTGAGAACTACTCTCCCAAAATTGTATCAAAACGTTGCTTGTCCTACAAGAGGAGACAGCACTCTTGATCATGTTTATACAAACATCCCTGATGCTTACAGAGCAACGCCCCTCCCCCACGTTGAACAATCTGATCACCTCTTCCTTTTCCTGCTACCCAAATACACCCCCATCATCAAACGTGTGAAACCCACTGTGAGAACTGTTAAAGTTTGGCTAGAAGAAAGCAGACTCCTCACTACAGCAGGAGTTCCTGAACACAGACTGGAATTTGTTTGCTTCTCGGGCCACACTGGACTCCCACACAGATGTTAACATCTACACCAGCTCTGTTCTACATCATATCAACAGATGTGTTGACAAGGTAACCACCCATAAAGTAATTAAACTGTACCCCAATCAGAAACCCTGGATGAACAACGAAATCCGGCTCCTGCTGAAGGCACGTGACGCTGCCTTCAAATCTGGCGACCGTGAAGCTTACAGCTTATCCAGGTCCAATCTGAAGAGGGGAATTCAGTCAGCCAAATACAATTACAAACTGCGCATTGAGGACAGATTTAAAAACAATGACCCTCTGAGAATGTGGACAGGCATCCATGCCCTCACAGACTATCAACCAGCAAACAGTACACCCCCAAACAGCAATGCCACCCTCCCTGACGATCTGAACTACTTTTATGCTCGCTTTGATCGTGGAAACACAGAACCACCCATCAAAGCTGTGCTCAAACCTGACGACCTGCCATTCACACTTTCCACCAGTGACGTGTGCGCCACCTTGCATAAGGTGAACTCACACAAAGCTGCCGGCCCTAATGGCATCCCTGGCCGAGTGTTAGGGCCTGTGCAGAACAGCTGGCTGAGGTCTTCACCAACATTTTCAACCTCTCTTTGGCCCAAACCATTGTTCCCAACTGCTTCAAAACAGCCACCATTGTACCTGTACCAAAACATGCTGGTGCAGTGGCCCTCAATGACTTCCGACCAGTTGCTCTTACTCCCATTATTGCAAAGTGTTTTGAGAGGCTGGCTCTTTCCCACCTGAAAACATGCTTGCCCCCAACACTGGACCCATACCAGTTTGCCTACAAATCCAACAGGTCGACTGAGGATGCCATCGCCTCAGCTCTCCACTCTAACTCCATAATCAAGTTTGCAGATGACACCATGGTGGTAGGCCTGATCAGCGACAACGATGAGACGGCCTACAGGGATGAGGTCCAGCACCTAGCAACGTGGTGTGCCAACAACAACCTTGCATTCAACACCCAGAAGACCAAAGAGCTGATTGTAGACAACCGGAGGACTAAAACGGACCACACACACACTCACATTTACATTGATGGGGCCGAAGTGGAGCGTGTGGCGAGCTTCAAGTTCCTTGGTGTCCATCTCTCTGAGGATCTCTCCTGGACCCTCAATACCTCCACCCTGATCAAAAAGGCACGACAGCGCCTTTACTTCCTTAGGAAACTAAGGGAAGCTCACCTGTCCCCCCACATCCTGCTGAACTTTTACCGTTGCACTATTGAAAGCATACTCACAAACTGGTACGGCAACTGCACTGTTTCAGACCAGAAAGCCCTCCAGCGGGTGGTGAAAACTGCCCAATACACCACTGGTGTCGTGCTACCCTCCATCAAAGACATTTACCACAAACGCTGCCTAAGGAGAGTGAAAAGTATCATTAAAGATGCCTCTCACTCCAGTCACAAACTGTTCACTCCTCTCCCATCTGGGAGACGCTATAGGAGTCTTCGCTGTCGCACCAACAGACTCAGGAACAGTTTCTATCCCTCAGCTGTCAGCCTACTGAACTCCAATCTCAGGCGCTGAACACTACACCCAAGATGGACCACCTAATGGTTATATAAAAAAAAAAAAAAAAAATACTGCACTGTTCAATAACCTGTCTTCACTCCTCACTCACAATGTTCTTTTATTCCTGCTGTTTTGCACATTCTGACATTTGCACATTTCCTTGCACATTTCTACCTCCGGAGGCCGTTAAGGTCATTGGCCATATATAAACATATGCTACTTACATACCTCTCTTTTATAAGGCACCTCTGTTTATATTTCCTTGCAACCTAAGTTGTATGTACAGTCATTTGCACTGAGCTAGTCTCTCCCCATCTACCTCATAACTTGCACTATATGTCATAAAAACTGAATGTATATACACATTTTTATATCTATTTATATACTTTGTTATTTGCACATCTGGTTAGATGCTAACTGCGTTTCATTGGCTCTGTACTTGTTCTCTGCACAGTGACAATAAAGTTGAATCTAATCTAATCTGCGTGTGCGTCAAGCAGAGATGGGCACAATTACATCAAAATGTATTTAAATACAAATACAAAATACTATGTGGGAAAATGTATTTAAATACAAATACAGTATTTTGTATTTTGAAAATACACAAAATACATTTGAAATTGGCCATCCAGTGAAGTAACACTATTAAGGCCTGTTTACACCAAGAACGATAATTATAAAGATAACTATATTAGTGTATTCTAAGTATACAATGCAGTTGTATCATCTGTTACTTTAAATGCTCAAGCTCTTTAAAGCAGAAATGATTTCGATTGGCTGTCAGTGTTTTTATCATTCATAATTGTTTTGTGCTGTTATGGTTATAGTTGTGGTATGCTATCTGCTATTCACTTAGATTTAGGATGTACTCACACTAGGGGATCTGATCCATGCTTGAGCGCGATTGACCCCCAAAGTCAAGTTCATTTCACAAGTGTGACTGCTCTGTACCTTGTACAGTGCGGTTCGTTTAACCATGTTGTGGCCCGCTTGATGAGGTGGCTCGCACATGTAGTGTGATCGCTAACCACGCCGGAGCATGGAACAGTTAATTTACTGTTTTTGTATGCGCTATTGTTATCAATATGACAGCAAAAATCTTTATTACTACTTGGAAAGCACACTTTTCAATTAATTTAATTTCGAGTACATTTAGATTTATAATTGGCCTGATTCTCATCTTATTGATGAACAGGTAATGTAGTTTTTTTAATTGTTCATAAGTTGGATTGCCTGGGGGAAGAAACTGTTCTTGTGCCTAGCTGTCCTGGTAATTGTGGCTCTGTAGCACCGGTCAGATGTGAGGGATCCAAAGAGATTTTCTGAGCCCTTTTCCTCACTCTGGATGTATACAGTTCTTGGAGGGTGGGCACCGATACCCGGACCCGGGGGAAGTCGTGGCCTAATGGTTAGAGAGTCGGACTCATAATCCAAAGGTTGCGGGTTCGAGTCTCGGGCCGGCAGGGATTGTAGGTGGGGGGGGAGTGAATGTCCAGCGCTCTCTCCACCCTCAATACCATGACTGAGGTGCCCTTGAGCAAGGCACCGAACCCCCAACTGCTCCCCGGGCGCCGCAGCATAAATGGCTGCCAACTGCTCCCCGGGCTGCCCACTGCTCCGGGTGTGTATTCACGGTGTGTGTGTGTGTTCACTGCTGTGTGTGTGCACGTTGGATGGGTTAAATGCAGAGCACGAATTCCGAGTATGGGTCACCATACTTGGAAGTATGTCACTTCACTAAATCACTAAAAATAACCTGTTCAGCAGTTGAATGTCTCTACTGCAGTCACAGTGCTGTCTATGATGGTGAGTGGGGAGAGTGCAGGGGGGTTTCCTCTTGAAGTCCACTGTTTTTAGCGTGTTGAGCTCCAGGTTGTTTAGACTGCACCAGACAGCCAGGTCTTTAACCTCCTGTCTGTAGGCAGACTCTGAGTGTGGTGTCGTCTGCAAACTTCAGGAGCTTGACAGAGGGGTCTTTAGAGGTGCAGTCGTTGGTGTACAGAGAGAAGAGCAGTGGGGAGAGAACACAGCCCTGAGGGGCACCAGTGTTGGTGGAGCGGCTGTTTGACATGAATTTCCCCAGTCTCACTAGTTGGAGTGTAGGGATGATGGTGTTGAAGGCCGAACTAAAGCCCACAAACAGGATCCTCACATAAGTCCCTGATTGGTCCAGGTGTTGCAGGATGTATTCAGTCCCATGTTGACTGCATCATCCACGGACCTGTTTGCTCGGTAAGCAAACTGAAGGGGGTCCAGTAAGGGTCCAGTGATGTCCTTCAGATAAGCCAGAATCAGTTTTTCAAATGACTTCATGACAACACACGTTAGAGCCACATGTCTGTAGTCATTAAGTCCTGTTATCTTGGGTTTCTTTGGAACAGGGATGATCTGTGTGAAGATGGGGGCCAGCTGGTCAACACAGGCTTTCAATCAGGCTGGTGTCACACCGTCTGGGCCTGATACCTTCCTTTTCTTGTTCCTCCTGAAGACCTGGCGCACATCATCTTCACTGATCTGAAGTACAGGAGTGGGGGAGACGGCGGTTGCTGGAGGTGTCAACAGTTGTGTAGAGAGAGGGTCAGGATGGGTGTGGGGGGTTTCAAATCTACAATAAAACTCATTCAGATCTTCAGCAAGTTGTTTATTCACCTCAGTGCTGGGGGATGGTGTCCTGTACTTGGTGATGGCTTTCAGGCCTTTCCACAATGAAGCGGAGTCATTGGAATTGAACTGATCTTCCAGGTTTTTAGCCACTGTAATCTCCTTATTCAATGTGTTCCTAGCCTGATTGTACAAGAGTCTGTCCTCATTTCTGTAGGCGTCCTCTTTGGCCTGACGAAGGTGTCTGAGTTTTGCTGTAAACCATGGCTTATCATTGTTGAATGTTACATAAGTCCTGGTGGGAATGCATATATCCTCGCAGTAACTGATATATGAAGTTACAGTCTCTGTGAGCTCGTCCAGATTGGTGGCAGCAGCTTCAAAAACACTCCAATCAGTAAGGTTGAGACAGGCTTGTAAAACCCGCTCTGTCTCGTTGGCCCATCTCTTTACAGTCCTTACTACAGGTTTAGCAGATTTAAGTTTTTGTAGATTGTATACTGTAGGTTGGTATAAGATGAACCAGGCAGTGATCAGAGAGCCCCAAAGCTACCCGTGGAACAGAGTGATATGCATTCTTTCTTGCTGTGTAACAGTGATCCAATATAGCATTCTGTATTGCTGTGTAACAGTGATCCAATATAGTATCCCATTTGTTGACAACTATATCATCATTCACAGTGCTATCTTTAAAGTTAGCTTGTTGATGATTATGGATTTTCAGTCAAATACATGCTGTTTTGCAATGTATAAACCATACAAAATGCTTGAAATGGTTATTGCACTACTATGTGCATAACCTCAACCTTAAAACAAGGTGATCTTGCTTTTGTGGGGGGAAAGAAAGCATTCCTGTCCCAGCAGGTAAAAAAAAGCACTAGCAAGGGGAACATAGCATTAGCACTAGTCTTGTTAGTTTTTTTTTTTTTTTTCTGGCCAGATTTTGGTTTTATCAACTAGCTAGTCAAATGTGTTCATTAAACTTTAATCAATACTGCTTGCTATGGTGATATGACAATATACAGCAGGTAAAATAAGTATTCAACACGTCACCATTTTTCTCAGTAAATATATTTCTAAAGGTGCTGTTGACTTGAATTTTCACCAGATGTTGGTAACAACCCAAGTAAACAAAACAAATAAGTTCAGAAATTAAGTTATGTGTAATGAAATGGAATGACACTGGGAAGAAGTATTGAACACATGAAGAAAGGAAGGTGCAAAAAGGCATGGAAAGCCAAGACTCCAGCTGAAATCTATCAGTAATTAGAAAGCAATCCTGCCCATAGTCAGTGGAAATTAATATCATCTGGTTCAGTCCCAACACAGTACCAGGATGATGAAGAGGAAACATGGGTGACAATGGTCCCAAACACAGCCAAGGAAACTCTCGATTGGTTTAAGAGAAAGAAAATAAAGCTGCTAGAATGGCCGGCCAATCACCTGACTTGAATCCAAGTCAAGTCACCTTTATTTATATAGTGCTTTTTAACAATACAGATTGTCAAAGCAACTTTCCAATATCAAAATAGGAAAATAGTGTCAATAATGTAAAATGGCAAGATTAAACACTCAATTTTCAGTTAAAGGCATTTCATATCCAGTAGATATCCAATCCAATAGAAAATAAGAACTAAAGATCAGTGTTCATAGAAGAGGCCCACAGAACCGTCATGATTTGAAGACTGTGTGGAAGAATGGGCCAAAATCACATCTGAGCAATGCATGCTAGTTTCTCCTGCAGGAGGCGTCATTACCAACAAAGGCTTTTGTACGAAGTATTAAATAAAGTTCAATAGTTTTTCTGTGTCATTTGATTTTATTACACACAACTTAATTTCTTAAATTATTTGTTTTGTTTTCTTTGTATGTATGCATTACTTGGGTTATTACCGACATCTGGTTAAAATTTCATGTCAACAACACCTTTAAAAATATATTTACTGAGAAAAATGGTGACATGTTCAATACTTATTTTACCCGCTGTATATGTTGGCAATCATATAAAGTGTAAATCGATTGAACTTTGAATCGATTGAAATGTAAATTCATTTATATTATCATGGTAAGAAAATACAGTGGTGTGAAAAAGTGTTGGCCCCCTTCCTGATTTTATTTTTTTGCATGTTTGTCACACTTTAATGTTTCAGATCATCAAACAAATTTAAATATTAATCAAAGATAACACAAGTAAACACAACATGCAGTTTTTGAATGAAGTTTTTTATTATGAAGGGAAAACAAAATCCAAACCCACATGGCCCTGTGTGAATAAGTGCTTGCCCCCTAAACCTAATAACTGGCTGGGCCACCCTTAGCAGCAACAACTGCAATCAAGCGTTTGCGATAACTTGCAATGAGTCTGTTACAGCGCTGTGGAGGAATTTTGGCCCACTCATCTTGGCAGAATTGTTGTAATTCCGCCACATTGGAGGGTTTTCGAGCATGAACCGCCTTTTTAAGGTCATGCCACAGCATCTCAATAGGATTCAGGCCAGGACTTTGACTAGGCCACTCCAAAGTCTTCATTTTGTTTTTCTTCAGCCATTCAGAGGTGGATTTGCTGGTGTGTTTTGGATCATTGTCCTGCTGCAGAAACCAAGTTCGCTTCAGCTTGAGGTCACGAACAGATGGCCAGACATTGTCCTTCAGGATTTTTTGGTAGACCGCTGAATTCATGGTTCCATTTATCACAGCAAGTCTTCCAGGTCCTGAAGCAGCAAAACAGCCCCAGACCATCACACTACCACCACCATATTTTACTGTTGGTATGATGTTCTTTTTCTGAAATGCTGTGTTACTTTTACGCCAGATGTAATGGGACACACACCTTCCAAAAAGTTCAACTTTTGTCTCGTCAGTCCACCGAATATTTTCCCAAAAGTCTTGGGGATCATCAAGATGTTTTCTGGCAAAATTGAGTTCAAAAGCATAAGAAGCTGTCTGCTCTCTATAGCTCTTGCGGTACTTTGATGTCACCGATCGATCTGATGGTGATGATTCGCTTCAAGTCGAACAAGCCTAATGATTCAATGGACCATTCATAAAGAACTTTACTAAAATTTACTTCACTCCTGAATGAATCAGCCATTTGAACGAATCAAATGAATGAGTAAATGACTCTGACTTAATCATTAAGACATTTACCACCACCTACTGGCAGTTTTAGTTTATTATTTAGAGTATAATTTCATTAAAGAAATAATTTCATATTTCCATAGTAATAAAATTAATAGAATAATTGATTAAAGGTATAGTTCACCCACCCAAAAATTACAATTGTATCATCATTTACTTACCCTCAAGGTCCAAAAGAGTATATGTAATTAAATTGTATCAAACAAAATATTTTGTGCTGAAGCTACTTTTTGGAAGGTCTGTTTGATGATTTACACAACAGTGACTTTAAATGATCTTTTGGGAGTAATTTCTTAGCCAAATTTGATGTGCAATTAATTTTGTGTTGATCATTTTGTTTGCCTGCATGGACATTCCATCTTCACCAGGGTGACTCTTTGTGAGCCGTTGCAATGGGATTTCCCTCGTTGGTGAGGGAGGGGTGTTACCAGCACACACCTTTGATCCCTCAGTTTATGCTGTGTGAGTTTGTTGAGGCTGGTTGTTGTAGTTTAAGGTGAGAGGCTTGGACCCAGATGTCAGAATCTCCAACCATTTTGCTGATTATTGCAAGATTTTCTTCCTGAGATCACAACCACACCCCCACTGGTCCTTATAGGTGGAGAGATTTCCTGGCTGTTGTCAACTGTGAATTTAAGTATTTTGTTAATGACAACATGTATTAACTCATCTGCTTGTCTGACCGATCATCTTTTTGGTGTTACCTGTGGAAATTTCATGTGGGCTGAGGGCTGTCCTGGCTTTTTTTTTTTGATTATTCATATTTTTATTGCCATCAATACAATGAGCAGGGCTTTAACCCATGTCATTTTCTGTCATGCACAATTTTGGCTTTCATCAACTGATTTGCATTCTCACTATTTGTTTACCTTGTTGATTATATGCATAATGAATGTCATATGCATAATGCACACCAAATAATTTCTCGAGCTCACTCAATAGTATAGGCCTTTTTACCAAGAAAACTCTCATGCAACCCATCTTGACATCTTGTAAAAGGAAAAAAAGTTAAGTGTGGGGTGGACAGGGCAAGCTTGCTTGCTCTCTGCCTCCCCACATTATGCCAGGCTAGGACAGTTAGGCAAATTCATCCATAGCCATTATTTTATTATTTTACCTCCAGACAGCTTTCTCTGCCCCTGAAGCAAAATATTTATACTCTGTAGATCAGGGATCTCCAACCCTGCTTCTGGAGAGCTACCATCCTGCAGATTTAAGTTCCAACCCTGCTCCTACACACCTGTCTGAAATTAACAAGTAGCCTTGAAGACCTTGATTAGCTGGTTCAGGTGTGTTTGATTGGGGCTGGAGCTGAAATCTGTAGGACGGTAGCTCTCCAGGAGCAGGGTTGGAGACCCCTGCTGTAGATAGTGAAAACAGTCAACGTTATTTTCAGATAACCCTGCACACACAATCTCCTTTGTTTGTGTGGCAGCAGCTTTTGTAGCTTCACGTGCTCTGCCATGTCCTACAGGAACAGTCTTTTATTATTGTTATTGATCAAAACATTTACAAACAGAAATCCGAACAGGCAACAAAATATCGTCCAGCAAATTTGATACTAACCAAAATAATGTACCCCCCCCCCCCCCAAACAATAACAGGAGTCTTTGTTGATCACGCACTTGTCAGTCATCAGTTTACACACTCAGTTAAGTTTTTAACATTTATGTTTATCATTCTCATCATACATACAATGGTGTGAAAAAGTGTTGGCCCCCTTCCTGATTTTTTATTTTTTTGCATGTTTATCACACTTTAATGTTTCAGATCATCAAACAAATTTAAATATTAATCAAAGATAACACAAGTAAACACAACATGCAGTTTTTAAAAGAAGGGTTTTTTTATGAATTAAAAAGGCGGTTCATGCTCGAAAACCCTCCAATGTGGCTGAATTACAACAATTCTGCCAAGATGAGTGGGCCAAAATTCCTCCACAGCTCTCTAATAGACTCATTGCAAGTTATCGCAAACGCTTGATTGCAGTTGTTGCTGCTAAGGGTGGCCCAACCAGTTATTAGGTTTAGGGGGCAAGCACTTTTTCACACAGGGCTATGTGGGTTTGGATTTTGTTTTCCCTTCATAATAAAAAAACTTCATTCAAAAACTGCATGTTGTTGTGTTTACTTGTTATCTTTGATTAATATTTAAATTTGTTTGATGATCTGAAACATTAAAGTGTGAAAAACATGCAAAATAATAAAAAGGGGCCAACATTTTTTCACACCACTGTTGCTGACAATATTTAAATTTATACCCTCAAATTTAGATAAGGGTTTTTACCCATAATGGACATTAGGGTTGCAACGATTAGTCGACATTTATCAACAACGTCGACAATAAAAAATTGTCGACAAATATTTTTGTTGTCGAGTAGTCGTTTGATCTCATTTGACCTAATGTAAGAGCCTGCAATACTGCGGTTTGACCAGTGTGGTGCTGTAGCGCAAGACTGTAGTTCAGCACTCCTGGATATAATTTAAGAGAAGACACACACAGCGCTTCAGAGCAAATGCATCCAAACCTGAGCGGCGTTTGGATGAATATGTAAATATATATTGTATATGTATAGTCATATATATTCCTTTTTGTGTATACCTATAGTTTTATTCTGCTTTCTCCATTCACAGAAGCGCTGCAGGTGCAGAAGATCTGTTGAATCCATCTTACACTATCCTCGGATAAACGCTTAACTCTGGTGTATTGCCATTGTGACTTACCTATGAAGAGTTCACAGCTGAGCGCGTGGGCATTTCACTCGTTGGATGCATCAGCGTCACATTTGCATAGTCCGTACTACTTGAATTCCTGATTGGTTGACAGCAAGTTTAAAATATTAAATGGAGCGATAAAATAACGTTATTAACTGGTTGATGGCCATTTAAAATTTTCGACTCTGTTCGGAACTATAAAAATTGATTTCGTTTCTGTTTCCGGTTCTGTTCCAGTAAAAATTTTGTTCATTTCTGGTTTTTGTTTTCATTCCTTGAACCGGTTCAGAGCCCTGATATCAACACATCTCTCAGATTCAGGGACTCACCATAATGCTGAATCCTAAATTTCTATACAGTTCTTGCCCATAAGGCAACCCACATCATGTTAATACATTTTTCTATTGCCTTCCCATAAATTACGGACAATCACCTCATGGTTTCTGCCAGCTCTTGAAAGCCAATTCCCATTAGTTTTTTATAAATAATCTCCTTTTCCTCAGGGTGTTGTCCCCTGGCATAGTTGCATCAAGCTGTGGACTTGTCACAAAGAAAAACAAGCAATCATAGGAATGCGGTTTCTGGTTAGTGGTATGGAGGAAAATTTTTGGGCCAGACTGCTCACAGAAAATCTCCCATTTATGATGCTGCTGGCCTCACACACATCCGCTCAACCCTCATACCCATCTCACATAAAACACCTCCCTTCAGAGTAGATGCCCAGTTGCAGCATGACCCTCTGCCTTAGATCATCCTCCGCTGGCCAAAAGAGAATCTTACCCGTCACCTCGTGCACACTGGTAACTGCTCTTTCCCATTCCAAAGTCTTTGACAGTTTTCTTCAACAGAATCAGGTGTTTTCTGGAACTTTGGGAAAGGTGCAAGGGCCACCAGAGCCATTTGGACTGTCCAATAGTAAACATGAAGACAGGTTAATTACAACTTAAATACAGCTTAATTTAGTATTTAATCACTAAAGTCCATTAGACATCTTTAAAGCAGCAACATAACAGTACTGAGATTGTACTTTAGTTATTTTTTTAGATTTAGTTATCCCAACCGTCCATTCAGTCTAATGTTCTACCACATCATTGACCAGCGCCATTGGCCCTGTATCATAGTGGAGACTAATGATTAGACAAAAAATTTACTGGTCATAGAATACAGTCTAAAATATAACCATGTATCATTCAATGTCTGTATGTAAACACCTCCTTAAAGTCATTGAGTTTTACTTTGACACATTTAACAACAAATTGCCCTCTTCATGGCAATCATTTCTTTTAACATCTCTTTGTCTATAAATTTCAACTGTGCTCTACTACAAATAGCTTGCTATCACACAGGCGCCGATAACAGCATTCAGCTGACTTTGAATGAGAGAGACACCACTAAGGCATGCAGGGCTGGTAACACTGCATTTTCATAAACTTTTAACATTCTACTATCTTTTAACTCTAGCCCAGCTTAACACTTTTGACAGATGATATGCGTTTTCAAATAAACCTTTTTTTCCTGTTTTTTTTTTTTTTGCCCACACATCAAGGAATTTAGAAATTTTGCTTTACATCTTTATAGGATTTAGACGGGGTAATAGAGTGTTGGAAAAATAAAACTTTTGTTCACTCCTCTAACCAGCACCTGTTCTACATTTACATTTAGTCATTTGGCAGACGCTTTTATCCAAAGCGAATTACAATTGGGGAATACAAGAAGCGATTCATCTTGAAGAGGCAATCAGACAGAGGAAGTGCTTGTAACACCAAGTCTCAGTCATTGTTCAAATAAGTAAAAGCTAGCAAGGGAAGGAGAGAAAGAGAGGGAAAGATTAATTTTTTTTTTTAAGGATGAAGTCAAGTAGTGCCGAAAGAGATGATTCAAGATTCAAGAGTTTTATTTGTCACATACACAATTATACAGAGTATAACCAGCAGTGAAATGTAGGTCAGGTCCGCTCCAAGTGATGTTGACTTAAATAGTAATAAGAGGAATGTGCAAAAATAATGTGCAAAAAAGTTGTACAGGGTATTTAAATAGCAGCAATATGAGTTAGAGAAAAATTATGAATAGCTTATTGATATGGTGATATTTACATGGAGAAAAATTATGAATAGCTTATTGATATGGTGATATTTACATGGAGTCAAGTGATGTTATGACACAGAGTTAGAGTTTAGGAGCCTGATGGCCTGGGGGAAGAAGCTCCTCCTAAGTCTCTCAGTTTTTGCCATCAGGCTACGGAAGCGATTACCAGATGGAAGCAAAGTGAATAGACGGTTACCAGGGTGATTAGAGTCCTTGATGATTTTAACAGCTCTACTTTTGCAGCGTTTGAGGTAGATGTCCTGCAGAGAGGGGAGAGCAGACCCTGAGATGCGCTCAGCTAAGCGCACAACTCTCTGTAGTGCTTTGCAGTCCTGATTGGAGCTGTTTCCATACCACACTGAGATGCACTGAGTCAATACACTTTCTATGGTCCCTGAATAGAAAGTTTTCAGGATTGCTGGTGAGACCCTGAATTTCCTCCGCTGTCGCAGATGGTACAGTCTTTGCCTTGCTTTCTTGACCTGTGTTTGGATGTGTGTAGTCCAAGTCAGGTTCTCGGAGATGTTTACACCGAGGTACTTGAAGCTACTCACCCTCTCCACAGGGGTCCCACTGATCATAAGAGGAGTGTAGGGCTGCTGCTGTCTCTTCCTAAAGTCCATGATCAGCTCTTTAGTTTTGCTCACATTCAGAGAGAGACAGTTGTCCTGGCACCATGATGTGAGACTCTCTACCTCATCCAAGTATGCGGTCTCATCGTTGTTGGAGATGAGGCCCAGAACCACAGTATCATCAGCGAATTTGACAATAGATGTGGAGCTGTGAGAGGACACGCAGTCATGCGTGTAGAGAGAGTAGAGCAGGGGACTCAGGACACAGCCCTGTGGGGCTCCTACGTTCAGGGTGATGGAGTTTAAGGTGAACTGGCCAACTTTCACCACTTGAGGTCTGCCGGTGAGGAAGTCTTGAATCCAGTCACAGAGTGAGGAGTTTAGGCCAAGGTCTGTGAGTTTAGATGCCAGCTTGATGGGGACTATAGTGTTGAAAGCTGAGCTATAGTCAATGAATAGCAGCCTTACATAATTCCCATTGTTGCTGTCCAAGTGTGTGAGGGAAGAGTGGAGAACGTGAGAAATGGCATCGTCCGTGGATCTGTTTGGGCGATAGGCAAACTGAAGAGGGTCCAGAGTATCAGGGATGGAGGAGCAGATGTGGCTCTTTACAAGTCTCTCAAAAACCTTCATGACTATAGATGTGAGGGCAACTGGGCGATAGTCATTCAGGCAAGAGGGTTTATTGTTCTTTGGCACAGGGATAATGATGGATTTTTTGAATGAGGTGGGAACCACGGAGGTAGCAAGGGACTCATTAAAGATAGACGTGAACAAACCAGCGAGCTGATCGGCGCAGGACCTCAGAACACGGCCGGTTATCCCATCAGGTCCGGCTGCTTTCCTGACGTTCACTTTCTTTAGCGCCCTCCGAACCTCATCCTCCGACACGGTGATTACAGGATCATCGCTGCTCTGCCCGCTGCTTCCTGACGCGCTGGTCGGCAGAGATGCGCCGCCGCCGTTGCCATCGAAGCGGCCGTAGAAGATGTTTAACTCGTCGGCCAGCAACGGATCTGCTCTCACCTCCGCGGAGGATTTGTTTCCGAAGTCACGGATGGTTCTCAGTCCCTGCCACATCCGCCGAGAGTCGTTGAGCTGGAAATGAGACTCAATTCTCTCTCTGTATCTGTGTTTAGCGGCTCTTACTGCACGACGGAGAGCATAGCACGATGCTTTGTACTCGCTCGTATTCCCAGACAGAAGAGCCTCATTGTAAGCGGCAGTGCGTGTGTTAACCGCGGCACGGATTGTTCTGTCCACCCACGGTTTCTGATTGGAGAATGTCCTTATCGTTATTGTTTCTGTAGCTTGCTCGGTTAGCGTGTTTACGAAGCTTAATGCTACATCCGTGAACTCGCTGACGTCAGAAGAACTCGCCCGGAACATGTCCCAGTCTACATCATCAAGCGCCGCCTGCAGCATAGTCTCTGAGTGGGAGGACCAGCGCGTCACTACTCTCTGCACCGGAGGTTCCTGAACGAGCCTTTGTTTGTATCCCGGTGTTAGAAAAATGGCGGCATGGTCCGATTTACCAAAAGCCGGTAGTGAGCGGGCTTTGTAGGCATCCTTGAACTGAGTGTAGCAATGATCCAGTGGGTTTGGTCCTCTAGTTGGACAGGATGCGTGTTGATGGAAGTTCGGCATGACCTGTCTGAGGTTGGCTTTGTTAAAGTCCCCCGCGATAATGAAGGCAGCGTCAGGATGTTTGTTAATGTAGCCGCTGAGCACATCGTGAAGTTTAGACAAAGCCAAGCCGGTGTCCGCCTGTGGTGGAATGTACACAGCAGTAACAATGATCGATGAAAACTCCCGGGGCAGATAAAATGGGCGGCAGATAATTGAAAGATGTTCCAGATGAGGAGAGCAGGAACGTGACAGAATGGAGATATTCCTGGGATCACACCATTTCATGTTGATCATGAAACATACTCCTCCAGCCCTGGATTTACCGGCCTCTGCTGTTCTGTCCGTCCGAAAGACAGAGAAGTTATCACTTGGCATTACAGCAGTGTCCGGGACCATGGACGAAAACCATGTTTCTGACAAACAAAGGATGTTACAGTCCCTAATGTCCCGTTGGAAACTAATCCTGGCTCTAAGATCGTCCATCTTATTCTCCAAGGATTGGACATTAGCGAGGAGAATGCTTGGAAGAGGAGGACTGTGAGCCCTTTTCCTGAGTCTAACTCGAATTCCAGCACGCTTCCCACGGTGTTTCTTGATCCGTCGCCTCGGGGGGGTATTGTTTATCTCCGCGTTCCGAAGAATCTCCAGAGGCCACGCAGGATTCGTGGATAAAGTGTCCTGAAGCAGGTTGGTGTAGCGGTTTCCAATTTCCAAAAGTGTTTCTTTGTTGTAGGTGATCAGTGCCGACGTGAGATGTGTAAAAAGAGAAAGTAAAACTAAGTAAAAAAGAAAGTTAAAGCAAAATCTCAGCAGAGCGACCCGAGCGGCGTCCGAACACAGCGGCGCCATCTTGTATTTAGAGATGAGTTTTCAGTTGTTGCTTGAAGATTGACAGGGATCCCGCATTCCGGATAGGGGTGGGAAGATTATTCCACCAGTCAGGAATGGTGAACGAGAATGTTCTGGAGAGTGATTTTGAGCCTCTCTGTGATGGTACCACAAGGCGTCGCTCACTAGCAGATCTCAGACTTCTGGAGGGGATGTAGATTCGTAATAGTGAGTTGAAGTAGGAGGGTGCTGAGCCTGTGGTCGTTCTGTATGCAAGCATCAGTGTCTTGAATTTGATGCGAGCTGCCACTGGTAGCCAGTGCAAGGAGATGAAGAGAGGTGTAACATGGGCTCTTTTGGGCTTGTTGAAGACCAGTCGTGCCGCTGCATTCTGAATCATTTGTAGAGGTTTGATTGTGTTTGATGGCAGTCCAGCCAGAAGAGCATTGCAGTAGTTCAGCCTGGAAACGACAAGGGCCTGGACAAGAAGTTGTGCAGCATGCTCTGTCAGAAAGGGCCTGAACTTTCTGATGCCCCCCCCCCCCCCCCCCCCCCCCACAACAGAGTTTTTCACTACTGTCAGCCAAGTGACACTGAAAGTTCATACTCTAGGCAAATCATAGTATTTACTTAACTCTTCCATACATACATACATACACACAATAGACTTACAAGTACTATTTTAGCTGTATTATTTGTGTCCCCTTCAAAAAATTGCTCTTCAGAAATTTTGTTTATTGTGCTCCCCATCTGTTAGACCAGTGGTTCTCAACCAGTGGGGCGCGCCCCCCCGGGGGGGCACGGACACTCTCGCGGGGGGGCGCGAGTAGGCTACAGGATGGGAGGAAAAAAAACTGAAAAAAGAAATTTGCAAAAAAAAATTATCACTAAACTACTGTCATAAAAAGTTATAGTTTTGTATATACATAACTCCTGAATAAAAATTAAAATGTGTTTGGACAGATTTTAAAAAAAAAAAGCGTTTTGAACAAATTTGATTGGTTTGTCGATAGTGAGCGCAAATGCAGGTGATAAGCAGTTTTATTAAGCGAGTCATTGAGTCGTTCATTCAAACGATTTGTTCAAACGGCCGATTCATCAAGAATGAGACACGTTTGTGCATGGGTCATTGAATATCACGAACTGCCGTGAGACTGGGTTGCGAATCTTTGACTCAACCGATTCGTTCAAAACACTGAATCATTCAAAACACGATTGAGTGTTGCTGTGAGATGCGCTATGCTGTGATCTTTGTTTGGCTTTGCTTGGAATAAACTAGTCAGAATATAGGCTACAGTTAAAGCTTTCCTTTAGTTTTTGTGAAATACACGCACGCACGCAGCCACGCACACACAAACATGTTTAAATACATTTATGTTGTTAATAAATAACAATAAATTGTTGTAACAGCAATATCTCCAAGTTTTGTTTTTCACTGTAAAAATGTAATGATTTGCCAATGCAAAGAGAGTACCGCTACCTTTTTCCCCCACTTCAAGCACTGATTATAACACAAACAAATCATCCTCCTGGCAACTTTTTTGTTGTCAAAAGCGACAAATCCAGTGGCTTTTACTGGTGTTTTTGGAGACTTTTGTGGTGTTTGGAGACTCGAAAGCACGAATCACTCTGCAGTTAGGCCTACTGTGCTCAACGAGCAGCGGGTGCTGCTGTGAGCCCCTCTCCCGTCCAAAAGCACTCACAGGCGGTCAGTCTCTCAGTAGCCTCGCGCAGCAGTCAGAGCAGAGAGGAGACACACCCCTCCGCGTCCAGGCTGCAAATGAATCGCGCATGCGCATGGCCGCCGCCGTTCCCGTAAATGTAAATGTTCACTTATTCTCACACAAAAATAAATCACTGCATTTAAATTGACTCACGACATAGCTCTCCATTCACTCTAGTCTAGTCTCTTGCCAAGTTCGCTTGTGCCAACTCTCGCTAGTCTGTTATCAATCTCGATTTACATAGGCCTTTACTACAAAACCCCAACAGTCTTTTTAAAGACTAAACCCACAAACATTCTTGTTAAAGTTTAGATCAAATCTCAGCCCTAGCCAGTAATTTTTTTTAACTGCTAGGCAGTAGCTACACTTCGCTAAAACTACCCACGCGACTAAGACACACACACACACACACACACACACTACAATTGTTAAGTATTAAAATAAAATCTGAATTGTCTGCAAAATAATTATTTTGTTGGTTTAATTAAAGATCATGCCTAAGTCCTTACTGATTAGCCCCTGATACGTCTCTCAACATAGCCACACACACAGTTACATATTGCCTAAACTTTATTGAAAACACATAACAAAAATGGAGAAATTTCTTGTGAGGACCAACAAGCCAACCGACGCACCACCAGCTGCAAAAAAGCTTCGAAGGTACGATGAAGCATACCTGCAGTTTGGGTTTACAGTCACGGCTGATCTGAGACCTAGTGTGTCGTGTGTGCCGAGGTGCTGGCAAACGACAGTATGAAGCCCTACAAATTAAAAAGGCACCTCGAAACAAAGCATGCTGGCATTAAAAATAAACCGGCTGAATATTTTAAAAGAAAGCTTGATGGCCTCCATCAGCAACAGGCAACCATTTCAGTGCACAGCACTGTGTCTAAACAGTGTTTGGAGGCATCGTATGTAGTGGCCAAAAGAATCGGTAAACTGGGTAAACCGCATACAATCGCCGAGTCTCTCATTTTGCCGGCAGCGCAAGACATGTGCAGAATAATGATAGGCGATAGTGCAGCAGCCAAACTCGGTGCAGTACCGCTGTCCAATGACACAGTCGCTAGGAGAATTATAGACATGTCCAATGATATCAGAGAGCAACTGATAGAGTTCGTAAAAAAGAGTCCTTACTACGCGCTGCAGCTGGACGAATCCAGTGATATTGCTGGGCAGGCACAGCTCCTCACCTATGTCAGGTATCTGCGTGACAAGGCGATTGAGGAGGATGTCCTGTTTTGCCGGCCTCTTCAGTCGCACACTACAGGAGAAGCCATTTTCAATGTCCTTGATATTTTTATCCGTGAAAATGGTTTGGCTTGGGACCGATGCGTTGGCCTATGCACGGATGGTGCGCAGGCAATGACGGGGCGTGAGCGTGGCCTAGCTGCTCGCGTTCAGCAAGTAACTCCACTTGTGAAATGGACACATTGCATGGTTCATCGCGAAGCACTAGCTGCTAAAAAAATGCCGGTTCCTTTTGACTCCGTGCTGAACCAATCCGTGAAAATGATAAATCTCATCAAATCACGGCCGCTAAACACTCACTTGTTTGGGGTCCTCTGCCAGGAGATGGGGTCAGGGCATGAACAGCTGCTTCTGCACACTGAAGTTCGCTGGCTCTCCAGGGGGCGGGTGTTATAGCGGTTGTATGAGCTGTGAGAGGAGGTGAAGTGGTTTTTGACAGAAATCAAATCAGATCTGGCGAAGCATCTGGATTACACTATGTGGCTTGCGTCTCTGTCCTATTTGGTCGATATATTTGACCGCTTGAACGGCCTCAACCTGTCTTTGCAAGGCCGCGAAACTCATATTTTGCTCCTTGCAGACAAAGTGCACGCCTTCACACAAAAGCTAGACCTCTGGCATGGCCGTATCAGTCGAGGGAACTGCGACATGTTCCCCAGCCTTGCAGACTTTATCACTGATGCAGGCACGTCACACGATTTCTCCTCCCTATTTCAATCAGCGTCTGAGCACCTGTCAGCAATGAGAAAACAATTTGCGACGTACTTTAAAGAGGATTATCACTCTTTTGCGTGGGTTCGAGACCCAACTGCAATGAACCAGCTTTGGGGGGGCCCAGCTTGCAAAAGGTTGAGAACCCCTGTGTTAGACAAAAGTACTGTACTGTGTCAAAGTACTTGTTTTGCGTACCAGAAATCTGTCATGCTGTATGCTTGGCTTGCAGCGCTTAAGTTAAAATACTGAGTGTGAAATAATGTTAAAACGTGTGCTCTTATCATTCAGTGGACAAAATCTCAGCCGAGCAGCTGCCATGAAGATACAGTAGGCGTGCTGACATAAAAGTGCTGTAGTAGAAAAAAGGCATATCCATGTGTCTTGGCTGAGCATCTCATAATTGTAGATGAAAGGAAATGTCTTTCTTGTGTGTGTTTTCTGTAGATAAAGGCAGCACTGGTGACGTTGAGTGTGTGTGCGAGGGGTTATCATGCAGTGGTGTCCAGCGTTGTTTTGGCCTGCAGTGTTTCTCCTCCCTGTCTTTTGA
Source organism: Barbus barbus (assembly GCF_936440315.1). Taxonomy (NCBI): domain Eukaryota; kingdom Metazoa; phylum Chordata; class Actinopteri; order Cypriniformes; family Cyprinidae; genus Barbus; species Barbus barbus. Next base: position 11,819,333 of record NC_136739.1, on the reverse strand, counting down.
GAACGGGACAGGCCTCCAGCAGAAATGTTGCATTGTGGGTAGTGAAGAAGAGGCAGTGCGCTGCAAAAAGTCTCAGACTGTGGACACGCTGATGCACTGTTGCCAGGAAACATTGTGCAATATGAATGTTACCGTGGAGATGACAAGTACAGGTGAATCATTGAAGCAATAATTGTTTTGTTTTTTTGTTTTGTTTTAAAGCCTCACTCCTAAAATGTTCAAAAGTCTTGGAAGGTTTGTAATTATTAAAGAAAGTAAAGTAAAGTCGTGACGTATTGTCAAGTATGGTGACCCATACTCGAAATTGGTGCTCTGCGTTTAACCCATCCAAGTGCACACACACAGCAGTGAGTAGTGAACAAATGCACACACACACACACACACACACACACACACCGTGAACACACACCCGGAGCACACCATTTATGCTGCGACGCCCGGGGAGCAGTTGGGGGTTCGGTGCCTTGCTCAAGGGCACCTCAGTCGTGGTATTGAGGGTGGAGAGAGCGCTGGACATTCACTCCCCCCACCTACAATCCCTGCCGGCCGGGGACTCGAACCCGCAACCTTTCGATTACGAGTCCAACTCTCTAACCATTAGGCCACGACTTCCCCATTATTCTCATTTAAAAGCAAATAAAGGCCTTCAGGACCTTGCATAATCCAAGTAAGTTTCTGTAATAGTAATTTAATTCATGAATGATTTTATTTTTGTAAAGTAATCACTCATTTAGCCTACTGCCCAAGATGCTGGAATACACTCCAATGGGCGTATTACAGAAAGTTTCTTATCTTAGGTCTTAACTTAAGATATGATATTTTAAATTAGGATTTTTCGCAAATTCGTATTATAGAAGCAAATCTTAACTTGATTTGGGATTCTTATCCTATCTTACAAAATAGTATCTTATCTCTAGTTAGGAAATCTTAAATGGCATAATCAAGCTTGACAATCCACTCTCAGGTCTGTTACCAAGCAACCAACACTGCTGATGAGGTAAACAAAAGCTACTTCACTTTGAAAATCATGTGCTTTTGTGTGATGTATTAAATAAATTTCAGTAGTTTAAAGGGGTGGTTGATTGCGATTTCACTTTTTTAAAGTTAGTGTGTAATGTTGCTGTTTGAGCATAAACAATATTTGCAAAGTTCAATGCAAACGGAGATATCGTGTTTTAAAATTCTGGCAGTTTAATGCCTACAAAAATGGCTCATAGGGACTACAACGAGTTACTTCCCGGGTCTGTTATGTCACGAACCCAGATAAACCCCGCCAACGAAGGTGGCGATGCCATGCTGTGCTGCTTTAGAGAAGAGGAAGAAAGCTAGGGGTGCACGTAAAAATCTATTCATATATGAATCGGGATTCTGTCTTCTAACGATTCTAATGGATTCACAACTTTCAAAATCAGTGTTCTAAAGCAGCGGTTCTCAATCCTGTTCCTCACGTCCTCCTGCTCTGCATCTCTCTCTCTCTCTCTCTCTCTCTCTCTCTCTCTCTCTCTCTCATTCAAATCATCACCTCAGTGAATCCGTATATTAAAAGCTAACAGAAGCAGTAGCATTTACAAATAACAGTGTATCTAAAAGTATGAGACAACAACAAACAAACATACCATTAAGAGCTGTGCTTGCACAGGTTCTGCGCGATCCTCTTCACTAATATTCTCTGGGTCCCAATCGGGCTTAAACTGATAAGAAATATAGACGACGCCATTGTTTACAATACAAGCGGAGCAAATGCTGCTGAGCTGAGGGGCGGGATGTTTAGACACACTCTAGAGGCGGTTTAGCCAATCATAACACACCTAACCACCTAACCAATCGCGTATTTCTGAGGGAGGGGCTTCATAAAAGCAGAAAATGATCAGCATGTTTATAAGAGAAGGGACAGAGCGGTGTGGAATAAAGGTAAATTATGTGAAAAATAATGTGTTTTTTAAAAAACAAAGCATTAACACGTTATACTGCACCCCATAAACACAATCAAGCCTAGTAAAAAAAAAACTGTCAACCAGTGTATGTTTAATACTTTTTTTTTTTTTTTTAAATACTGTCATTCCATTTTATTACACATCACTTAATTTGTATTTGTTTTGTTTTCTTTGTATGAATGAATTACTTGGGTTGTTACCAACATCTGGTGAAAATGTCAAGACAACAGCACCTTTAGAAAAATATTTAGTAAGATAAATGGTGACGTGTTCAATTTACCCACTGTATATCTGTTGAAAAATTGTGCATGATTCACATTCAGAAAGTAGTGTGTTGGCCCCTAAAAAATGTAAATTTATAATAATTTAAATAAAAAATTTCACTTGGAAATATAAGTTGCATTAAGGAAATAAAAAAGGGTTGCAATACAGTTTCATTAAAGTAGTTTTTAATTAAATGTTCAATGCATTGAAAAACACATTAGATGAGAGTGTAACACAACACACAATTATGTTTTTTTATTTTTTTATCTTCTTTTCTATCTAGATGAGGAGTTAAGGGTGACCCCTACAGAGCACGAATGTGTGTGTGAAGGTCGATCATGTGCAACTGGGGACCGCTGTAAGGGTCAGCAGTGTTTCTCCTCTTTGACACTGAGTGATGGGACACCAGTGTCTCAGAAGGGTTGTTTTAAGGTGTATGAGCAGGGCAGGATGACCTGTAAAACACCTCCGTCACCTGACCAGATAGTGGAGTGCTGTCAGGCTCATCTGTGCAACATGATCCTCACTGTGAGACTTCCTGTACGAGGTAACAGGCATTAACCTCTTACACCTTCACCTCCACATTCCATATTCATACACATTTATTTTTTATTTAATTGACCGTTCACAAAGACCTGCCCTCCTTAGTTACTGTTGCCATGACCCACAAACAATCCCGCTCTCACATTACATATGTTCTCATGCAGTGAAAAATACATCGCAGAGCAAAGAGGAAACTGACAACACACCGACAGACAAGACCGAGCAGGTTACTTCTGATATGAAACAAGGTCTCAGGACTCTCAGCTTTCAAATTTTGTCATTTTTAAGGACATTCAAACAATAAATACCATTTTGTGGCTCTTTGTGTCGTGACAGATCACTGTTTTGCCTCAGTTCAAACACGTGAACCATTCGTCTTTTCATATTTAAAGCACGAAATGAACATGAATAAACATCAGAAAGTATTTTGATGCGTCACACATCATTTCAAGTTTAAGACCACCAAAGTTAATCTACTCTCCTGTCTGATTTGTGGTTAAGGCTAGAAGGGATACAGCTGCGGCTACTGGGCATGCACATTTACATATTTTCCGAGCCGACAATATAACGTGAAACCTATGAAAATTGTTTTAAAAAGCATATGGCACCATAGTTTCATCACTTTACAGTGTCGAAATGACTGTCTTTTTGCAGTAAAGGACCTGTCATAGTTTAATGAGATGGAAGATGACATGAAGCGACGCGAGGTTAGCTGCATTGAAAACAGATAAGCGCAGATGTGCATATTGCTCCCGATCAGGGCAAAGTTCACAAGATTTTGTCCACTGAATGATAAGAGCACACGTTTTAACTAGGGCTGGGTATTGTGACCAATTCTTCGATTCGATTCTTATTTTTATGGTTTCGTTTCGATATCGATTAGCTATCAATATTTCATTTAAAATGTTAGTTTTGCAGACATGGGATCCATATTTTGATATAAATGCTGGTAACTGAAACTCTCCTACTTAAGTTTATTACTGAAATACACATCTACATTAATAATAGGGTGCACACAGTTGTTTTTTTTAGTGGAGCAATTCGAAAGATGGTGACACCTTCAGGACGAGAGGTGAATATTCATATCCTCTTACGTGAAGCATGCGCATTAAGATATCGTTGCGTTAAACTGAAGATCGATTAAAATCGGAGAATCAATATTTTTTACCCAGCCCTAGTTTTAACATATGATTTTATTATTTCACACTCAGTATTTTAACTTAAGCGCTGCAAGCCATGCATACAGCATGACAGATTTCTGGTACGCAAAACAAGTACTTTAAACACATTCCTTATTAGCTTATTACCATTACTGTGACAACCCAACAACAGCACAGTGTAACCCTCCGCAGATTTTTATTTATTTATATAGAAAAAGTTTCAATCCAGTCAATCTTTTTTACCGTTTTAACATGGATTTCTATGATTCAAGATTTTTATTTGTCACATACACAATTATACAGAGTATAACCAGCAGTGAAATGTAGGTCAGGTCCGCTCCAAGGACAGTGCAATTATAAAGTATACAGATATTAAGAAAAAGAAAAGTAGAAAAAATAAGAGAATAAAATAAAAGATAAAAAATATCAATTTAAATGTGCAGGTCAGTATGTTGTTGACTTAAATAGTAATAAGAGGAATGTGCAAAAAGTTGTCCAGGGTATTTAAATAGCAAGATGTAGATGTTGGGCAAGATGGCGGATAGCAGCGGCGGCGCATAATCTCTGCGTTCACCTGTCAATCAAGCTCTTTGCGAATGGTCAATTTTTTTTACATACTGTATGCTCAAACAAAACGAGTTCTTCACACATATTGTATGTGGGTATTTGTAGTATCAGCAGCGTCCTGTGGCTTGACATACATTTTGTTAATTTATAATTAGCTTGCATATAGCTTTTATGATTAGCTCCATCCCTAATCACGCATACCTGATCTAAACAATCTAAACAAAGGCTTCAGAATTGCATGAACAGTACATGCAAGTGTGTTTAATAAGAGGTTGAGCTTCTTTTTTTTTTTTTTTTTTTTTACTCTACAGGACAATGGCCCAGGCCCCTATACCTGATCTAAACGTTTGAAATACATTAAATATCCATGATTTGACACTATTTTAAAACTCTGTGTTGTTTCTGGGGTTTCCATGACTGTTGAAACCTTGCAACTTGTTTTATTGTTTTTGTCAATATGGAGAAAAAAAATGAAATTGGCAATGCTCAAGAACTCATTGTGACGAATGAAAGAAAGAAAAAGAAAAAGAGAAAAATCTTTATTTTTTACATTACAGTGAAATATAGGGATCAAATGTGCTTAATGTCATGAAAATGTCACATGAGCTGAATTATTTTATTTTACCGCCTTATTTTACCTCCTTAAGGTAAAATGGTTTCTTTTTAAATCTCTGTGTGTCTCTCAGTGGTGGAGGGCCCCAACTATAGTGTGACAACGCTGGCCATTGTGATTGTGGCTCCAGTCATCGTTCTGATATTCCTGTCTGGTTTGGCTATCTTGATCTTCCGTTGCATTCACCATCACCAGATGGAGCATCTGACCACTCAAGATGCGGAGTATGGCACCATCGATGGTCTGATTGCATCTAACGTGGGAGAGAGCACACTCGCGGTGAGAAAAACCTACACATACCAAAGTCTGTTATCAGTCTGTGATTTAAGCACATTGAGCGCATGCTGAAAAGTAGAGTAAAAGATCAAGTAAACCTTGGCTCTTCCAAGCTTTATTATGGCAGTGAATGGTGGTCAATATTTTGAAGCAAAATGATAAAGAAACAAAAAATGAGTTACAAAAAAGAAGTCTACATGGATCTGGTGGGTTAATAAAGGTCTTCTAAGTAGAACTTCACTTCAGAAGGACTTTATTAACCCCCCAGAGCCATGTTGAGAACGGTTTATTATGGATTTATACACTTCATTTTGCTTCAAAATCTTGACTACTGTTCACTGTAATTACAAAGCTTGGAAGAGCCGTGATTATTTTAAAAAAATAAATTCCGATTGTATTGTTCTGAAAGAAAGTAGGTCATATTCACCTAGGCTTGAGGGCAAGTAAATCATGGGGTAATTTTCATTTTTGGGTGAACTATCCCTTTAGCAGGCTTAGGCTCTTTTAAAGGACTACAATAAATAGCTCATATGTGGTTACACTACCAAAAAAAATAAGGACACGCACCATGGTAATACCATGTTTTTTTGTTTGTTTTTTCTTAATTAGGGATGTCAACAATTAATCGACAATCGATTAACTGTCGATAAGAGATGCTATCGATGGTCGATTAAGCAGTTTCATTTTGGGGTGCGTGCGGCTCATGGTCAAAACATGGGGCTGGATCTATGGCGAAAATAATACACTAACCCTTTTAATGTGATCCAAACTTTAAAAGAACATTAAAACAGAAACAATATAAATGTATTTTGTATTGAAATGTAGTAACTAAGTCATATTTTCCCCAGATATAATTGTTTCATATCGGGCTCTGTGCTTTGACAGGGCTGCGGGACACGAGCAGGACAGGTCTAGTCATGGGCTATAATTCTTAATTTAATTTGTTCCTACGTTCGATTTAATAATTTGTGGGCACTGTCTATGTTTCATTAATTTGTTCCCTAGAAAACCCATGATTTAACTACAATAAGGGAATGAATTAAGATATAGGAATGAATCCTTAATTCATGGCCACATAATCTTTCATTTCCCCCCGCATGTTTACCACAGTAAGAGATGCAAAAACAGTGACTAAAAGTGAACGAAAATAAAATAAACCTCTGAAATTAGAGGGTGAGACGGCGAGAATTTGGGAAAAGAAACAGTAAATCTTATTAAATTCCTGGAAACTCATGACCAACCAGTAGAAAAGAACAAAAAGCCACATATTGCTTTAAATGTACAGGTATCGAACAGCATGAATGCAAATGCAGTCACAATGTAACGTGCCTGCTAACTCATACTCGCATTAAAATGCTTCATGTGAGCAGCAGTGTTTTCTGTAGCTCCGTCCATAGAAGCGGTTCTCTGACCGCGCGGCGCAGCCCCACGAGCCGCAGTTACGTTTGGGAACATTTTATTTTTAATGTCAATTGCAAACATTGCAATTTGTGTTTTAAAATACAACGAGTACAATGAAACCATTTAAAGAGGCGCGTTCAGCAAAGTAAAATGATCCGTAGGCCTACTACCGTGTGCTTTCTTCATTTTAGCAAATGATCATAATCACATACAGTCAGGTCCATAAATATTGGGACATCGACACAATTCTAACATTTTTGGCTCTATACACCACCACAATGGATTTCAAATGAAACGAACAAGATGTGATTTAACTGCAGACTGTCAGCTTTAATTTGAGGGTATTTACATCCAAATCAGGTGAACGGTGTAGGAATTACAACAGTTTGCATATGTGCCTCCCACTTGTTAAGGAACCAAAAGTAATGGGACAGAATAATAATCATAAATCAAACTTTCACTTTTTAATACTTGGTTGCAAATCCTTTGCAGTCAATTACAGCCTGAAGTCTGGAACGCATAGACATCACCAGACACTGGGTTTCATCCCTGGTGATGCTCTGCCAGGCCTCTACTGCAACCGTCTTCAGTTCCTGCTTGTTTTTGGGGCATTTTCCCTTCAGTTTTGTCTTCAGCAAGTGAAATGCATGCTCAATCGGATTCAGGTCAGGTGATTGACTTGGCCATTGCATAAGTCCACTTCTTTCCCTTCAAAAACTCTTTGGTTGCTTTTGCAGTATGCTTTGGGTCATTGTCCATCTGCACTGTGAAGCGCCGTCCAGTGAGTTCTGAAGCATTTGGCTGAATATGAGCAGATAATATTGCCCGAAACACTTCAGAATTCATCCTGCTGCTTTTGTCAGCAGTCACATCATCAATAAATACAAGAGAACCAGTTACACTGGCAGCCATACATGCCCACGCCATGACACTACCACCACCATGCTTCACTGATGAGGTGGTATGCTTAGGATCATGAGCAGTTCCTTTCCTTCTCCATACTCTTCTCTTCCCATCACTCTGGTACAAGTTGATCTTGGTCTCATCTGTCGTTTGGCAAACTCTAATCTGGCCTTCCTGTTTTTGAGGCTCACCAATGGTTTACATCTTGTGGTGAACCCTCTGTATTCACTCTGGTGAAGTCTTCTCTTGATTGTTGACTTTGGTACATGGTACATTACAGTTGACCGGAAATGACTGAGCTGGTTTTTTTTCAAAACCAGGAAGTAATCGTGCATATGGTCAATTCAGGTGAGAAATCCTGCGTTTTGAGTGGCATTTGCACATCCTGTCATGCCGGTGAATATGCCAATGCAATAGATGCATTTCGCAGTATTAAGGTTAACGATTAATCGATTGATCGTTAATTTAAACGACGATAGATCATGGAAAAGATAGAAAATTGACATCCCTATTTTTAACATAAATGCTTTTAGCTCATTAATCAATGAAACATCTCATAAATCCATGCAAAGATTTACAGCAATTTAACATCTGGAATCCACTTTTTGTGTTTTGAATGGTTTGTAATACCAACAAGATTTTGTTTATGCTGACATATGATAACATGTTTTAGGAAACGAACAAACACACCACGTCAGAAACCCCAGCATTTCTCTCTGTTTAAACAAATTTCCACAGAAAAGTTGCAGGTTTTTTTTGAGTTTGTATATCGTGATGTGTGTTTGCTGAGCTGGCTCTTTAGTTGCTGTGTGTTGGATCTTTTTCAAGCTATTTTCAAGGATCTCTGTGCAGTGCTTGGCAACCAAAGCAAATATTCAGCGTTCATGTTTGCCTGAGAATAATTAAAAGTCTGTGCCAGTGCTGGGAATGAGACGTTATTATACTTAAAATCTGTTCTCCGAGGCCTAGGAGGTTACTGCTCTGATACACTAAAATTGTTAATTAATGTGTTCAGACAGTGATTCTAAGGTCCTGAAGGGTGGCTAGATCTGAAGCTACCACAATTTTTTTAGGATTGTGCAGTAATTATTCCCTGTGTTTTGCAATTCTGCTCTCTAAAAGTCTCTCTCCATGAAGCAAACATATGGTTATTGTTCTTGTGCTTTTGACCTCTGGTGCATTTTTTTCTCTCATTTCCTCATATTGGAATGTGGCTGTTCATTGAGTGCTCTCTAGAGTATAAGTGTGTGTATTGCAGGGTCCAAATGAACAAATGTAGCTGTACTAGAGTTAATGTACATCTGTATATTTCTTTATCTTTTGTCTTTCTCTCTCAGGATCTGTTGGATCATTCCTGCACATCTGGTAGTGGCTCTGGACTACCTTTCCTGGTTCAGAGAACAGTAGCCAGACAGATCACTCTCAGCGAGTGTGTTGGTATGTGCTCACACCATCTTTCCATCATTCTTTCTTATGTATGTGTGCATAAAGTGTTTCGAAGATTTTGTTGTACAGGTTAGCAGCTCATTTTAAACTGATTTAAACACCAAATTAGTAGGCTATAGTTACATATATTTGACAACCTCACTTTCGAGAGTATGTCCTCAAATGTGTTTGTGTTTTCTGTCAGGTAAAGGTCGATATGGAGAGGTCTGGAGAGGTCAGTGGCAGGGAGAAAGTGTGGCTGTTAAAATATTCTCGTCTCGAGATGAGAAATCCTGGTTCAGAGAGACAGAAATCTACAACACTGTCCTGCTTCGACACGAGAACATTCTGGGTAAATACATTTATAATGAAACCTTTTATAAAGCCCATAGAAATTATATATGCTTTCTTTAGGATACCGGTTTTGTAGCATAAAACAACAATAAAATATGATAGTTTCGATCAACCATAACTTTACCTTAAGGGTTACTCCACCCCAAAATGAAAATTTTGTCATGAATTACTTACCCCCATGTTGTTCCAAACCCGTAAAAGCTTTGTTCGACTTTGGAACACAATTTAAGATATTTATATCTAAGAGGTTTGTGACTGTCTCATTGATTGCCAAGTAATTACCACTGTCAAGGCCCAGAAAAGTATGAAAAGCATCGTCAGGATAGTCCATCTGCCATCAGTGGTTCAATATGAATTCTATGATGTGACGAGAATACTTTTTGTACGCGAAGAAAAAAACAACTTTTTTTCAACAATTCGTCTCCTCTTATCTCGCGTAGCGCCATTTTAGGGATTATCCCCTGGACGCAAGCTGCGTACGCTCTTCTATATCAGCCGTGCCACAAGGATACATTTTGTACATGTATTTAAGCTTTGATTAGAAGGCTGATATAGAAGAGCGTCCACAGTTTGTGTCCAGGGTATAATCTCTAAAATGGCGCTACGTTGACGCGGAGAGACTAGAGAGGAGACGAATTGTTGAAAAAAAGTTATTTTTATTTTCTTTGCGTACAAAAACTATCCTCTTGCGACTATCCTGACGATGTTTTTCATACTTTTCTGTGCCTTAACCCTTTAAATCAAGTTTACCTTGTATTTTTCTCAGGCTTTATTGCGTCTGATATGACATCGCGTAACTCCAGCACTCAGTTGTGGCTAATCACACATTTTTATGAGATGGGCTCTCTCTACGATTACCTGCAACTCAGCATGCTGGATGCTTCTGCCTGTTTGCGGATGGCACTCTCCATTGCCAGTGGCCTGGCCCATCTGCACGTGGAGATCTTTGGCACTCAGGGCAAACCAGCCATTGCTCACAGAGACCTAAAAAGCAAAAATATTTTGGTGAACAAAAACGGCCAGTGCTGCATTGCAGACCTTGGTAAGAATAGCTTCTGAATGAAGCAAAATCAGTTATTATATGCATGCTTTTGTTTCACATGCCATTCATATTAGAATATTTAAAATATTACTGTGAAGTGTATTTTGGACAATGTCAGCGAACATTAAAAAAAAATGTGATGTAAGGTTATGTGTTGTAACTGACAGCAGACAGTTGAATTGTTGCACTTTAAAATTTGCATTAAATTGCCAATAATCACTGTAGGTTTAATCAAAATAATAACATATTATGGTTAAAGTATGCATATGTTTATCTCAGGTTTTCATCTCAAATGTGTTAGAACTACTTTCTTACAACACCGATGTAGTTCAAGCATAAGTGATAAGCAGCTGTCATGTGGTCAACAAATCTAAAAACTATTTTCTAAATATTGTTACCCCCGAAACCCCTTAATCACACCAGAGCCTTTCCAACCTAAAGAACCATTTATCTTTACACTTGAACGAACCTCAAATTTTTCTTTGAAAAAAAAAAAAAGAGAAAAAAGTTCACATCAAATCTTGATTATTTTTATATTTATATTTATAATCACTCAGTGAATCATAAATCATAGAGGACAGATTAATGGACTTTTATGGCTTTTAATCTCTAAATATTTTGTTGCCTACTTCCATCCATCGCTCACTTGTTGTTCAGTTTTCAATAGTGAAATCATTAGTTTGTTCCCTCAGTATTTACCCGCTGAACATGTTGGCCTTTATACGCAAATAAGTAGAAAGCAGAAGCGCACTATTTGCTCTTGGAGGATGGACACTTTAATTTATGTGTCTTTTATTAAATTCACTTCACTCACTTACTCACTTAGTTCCTGAGTCCATTTCTGTAACACCAGGCTGTTATTAGAAGAGATCACAGTTGTTTCCCCCTAAAACCCTAAAAAAAAACCCATTAGGTTGCTTTCAGCTAACAAACTCTTCTGTACACAGGAAGTGGAACACGAGATGTGTTTTTGTAGCGCACTTGAGACTACATTAAGTACATTAACAAAATAAACATGTTCTTTTTTAGAACATTGATTTGAAAACATGTTGTCTGCATGGGACTAGAGGTTTTCACTTGGCACAGTTTTTTTTTTTTTTTTTTTCCCCCTTGATACTCAAATTGTTTTTTTTCAGTTACTAGACCTTTCTGCGTTCTTTAACCTGTTAACTGTCGGTTCCACTTTTTGTGTATAGGCCTGAAAATGACATTTCCAACTTAAATTGTTATAAATTTTGAATGGTTTGGAGCAGATACTTAAGGTTGGTCTCTTTTCTTACAAATGAATAAATTACGGTTGCTCTGTAAAATATTTTAAAAATCAGTCACCAAATATGAAAACTAGAGTCTTTAAGCTTTCAAACGATATATAGTTTGTCAAGATTGCTTTAGGTTCAGACTAAGATATTACTGTTTAAAACATGTAATGGCAAGTGGGCCCACCGGTGGGCCTTGACAGTTAACAGGTTAAGTTTACTTAATGTCTCATGAAACTGAATTTTTGTATATCCCCACAAGAGGGTGCAATACAACAAAAGGAAAAATGCTTTTCCCATTATATAAATTTAAGCATATGCATCTCAGATACATCTCAGCATCTTAGATGATGCTCTTAGCGGTGTACGAAAATATTTGTGCAATGAAATACTTTCTAAAACGAGAGCCCCTTTCCCAAATCATAAAATCTGGAAATTATTTAAATAGGAAGGACATCAGTAAAGGGAAGAAAGCTGGATTCGTCAAACCATTTCATGGGATCTTTTAAATTTAAAATGCACACACAAAAAAAAAAACATTGTACAAATACACAAGTTTTTAATGCAGGGACATGTGCAGAATTCCTTGAAAAAGAGTATGCATTGCTCTGAAATGGTTATTAATTGACTGTATTACGTGGCTTAATGTAAGTTGTGCAAAGCTACTGATAGATCCTGTACTATATGATAATGATACATTTGGTCACACATTTATCTTCTTCAGGTCTCTCCGTGATGCATTTTCAGGACACAAATGAGCTGGACATAGGGAATAATCCTAAAGTTGGGACCAAGCGCTACATGGCTCCTGAGGTTCTGGATGACTCCATTCAGACAGATTGCTTTGAGTCTTACAAACGAGTCGATATCTGGGCCTTTGGACTTGTGCTGTGGGAAATTGCTAGAAGAACGGTTAGTAATGGTATGTATATCCTCACACCTGATCCACTATCACTCCTGTCATTCGTTCTTTTTGGTATCTCTGCTGTTGCACTTGGAGTTTGCTGGCCATGAGCGACTAGGTGGAAAGATATATCTGATTATAATGTGATGAAAAGCATTTTCTGTTCTCTGTTCTTATCAGAGAAGGATTTGGTGCACTTTTACACTGTCCCTATCAAATAAACTACAAATAATATGTATATATGATAAACTAAACCAGTAATATCACATTAAAATACAATTTTATAATTCACAAATTTAACTTAAAGGGGTCATATGATACAATTTCAAGTTTTCCTTTCTCTTTGGAGTGTTACAAGCTGTTTGTGCATAGATAAGATCCTTACGTTGCAAAGACTAAAGTCTAAAAACCAAAGAGATGTTCTTTATAAAAGGTAAGACTGCCACGCCCCCCTAAAATGGCTCGTTCAAACACGCCCCCACATGTCTACGTCACGATGTGGGGAGATTTTCATAACACCGCCCAAACATATATACAATGAAAGAAGGTGGAACTATTATTCTCGCTGTAGTGTTGTTGCTGCCGCCGCATTGTGAAAGCATAACTACTTTGTTTGGGCTTCCAAAAGAGGACACAACTAGAAATCAGTGGTTAAGTTGTGTTTACAACACTGTTCCAGATAGGGATGGGTATCGTTAAGGTTTTAACGGTATTACTACTCTTGCCGATACTGCTTATCGATCCGGTACTTTAACGGTATTCTTATCGGTACTTTTTGTTTTACTTTTGTTTCTTTGTTCATATTCTTACAGTATCTTATCTTATGTATATAAAACACTAAAAATGCCTGCACTTCATCAAAATGCACCATTGTGCAGGTATTTTAGTGTTTTATATACATAAGATAGTAACAACATGAACAAAGAAACACAGTAAAACAAACTGACAAATACAATAAAATAAACAGTGCTTTCATTTTTCCATGAAGGTCTACTAATATTAATGTTCAGGTAAGTAATAGTTAAAAAAGTAATCAAATGTAAATGAGCACTAGTTTTCACTGTATGTACTGATAGATTTATGTTTATTAAAGCTATAACGTTGTTCAGATTAAGAGCTGTGGGTGATTTTTCTCTTTGCATTTTGTTCTTTGATTAACATTGATGGCTCAAGCTCCAGTCTGACACTTTAAGACAATATACTGACACGCATCGGATTTTCTCCCAACTGTTCTCGTCCACTTAAAACATAAAAGTGAAGACTCTCATAATCGGCCATTTTGACACATTGTGTGTATTTTTTGGCACATTTTTGTGTGTTATTTCGACGCGCCCGAAGCTCAAAGTGTACTTTGCTTGTCCGTTTTGGAGCACGCCGCCGCGCAGGCACACGCGCGCACACACATTTCAGCCTGGGGAACAGCAGATTGTACTTTCAACGTTTTACTATCAAATATGTCCTGCAATGTAGCAACAGTAAAGACGGCATTTTACAACAATCACCGATTGAGCTGATTCAGATGTTAAGTTTTGGTTCGGAGGAACGAATCCGCGCCGCTATGAAGGGAAGGGAGTTGTGCTAGAAGAAATGCGGCTATAATGCTTGGAAGCCAAAATTGAAAAAAAAAAAAAATACTTAGCTTAATATAACAGCCACAGGCCTAAAGTGTGAGCAGATGTTTGAATAGTTGGTTCTCTCTTCTATCATAATTAAACAGGACTTTCATGTTTGAATATTATTGCACATAAAAACAGCTGGCGACATTATATATATATATATATATATAGATAGATAGATAGATAGATAGAGAGAGAGAAACAATAAATGTATGTGTGTTTTCTTAATTTCTCCAATACCGACAGAAGTACCGAATAACGTCAGAGCTTATCGATACTCCGGTCTTTCATAATTTAGCCCCGAGACCGATTTAATACCGAGTTTCGGTACCCATCCCTAGTTCCAGAGCAGTACAACGCAAATATTCGAGTGTGTGCAGCACATTTTACGGAGGGCTAATTCCTGATCTTGGAAGCTACAATGTTAGCTCGCACAAAGGCTGTTTCTATAAAGTGGGGCAATTCCAACTTTGCAAGGACAGTCTGGTGCTTCTGACTCACAGCCTGTAAGTACATTTCTACCACTGACGATTAAAACACGAGTTTTGAGCAGTGTAGAGTAGTGCTTGTTTGTCGTTTCTCCGCTCACAAATGCAGACATGGTAATGTTTACGCGGCGCAATGCAATGTGACAGTATAACTAAGTCATCATAATCAGTAATTATGTCCCCACTGGCTGCAACAAATGCCTAATTTGTAATGGGTTTTATTGTTTTTGTGCCGTGAAACGCCATCACAATACGGTGAGGGGCGTAACATTTCCGTCACACGCTTGAGGTATTCGGCCAATCACAACGCACTGGATAGCTGGCCAATCAGAGCAGGCCTGGCTTCTCAGAATGATGAGCTTTGTAAAAATCAACGCGTTTCAGCAAGGCGGTGCTTAGAGGAGCAACAATAATGTACAGTATGTGGAAAATAATGTGTTTTTTAAACTTTAAACCACATAAACACATTGCATTACACCAAATACACCAAATAATGTTCTTTTTGGCAACATCATATGACCCTTTTAACTACAGTGACTTATGGTGGCAGCATTCGCTCACTTTGCCCCATAGCTGCCATTTTGTAAAAGAAATAGCTAATTTTTAACCTTTAACCTTACCAATTCAGGTTAATATTTTGCTAAATGATTTGCATGGCTTTATATGTTGCTAAATCACCTATATGTATCATAAATACCTGTATAAATTTGCTTTGATGGTAACAACAAGCCAAAAACAAAATACATGGTCACATGACAGTAAAAGTGTATTTGCCAAGTCAAGTCACCTTTATTTATATAGCGCTTTTATTTTTATATATATATATATATATATATATATATATATATATATATATATATAGATAGATAGATAGATAGATAGATAGATAGATAGATAGATAGATAGATAGATAGCACTTTTGGGGCAGTCGTGGCCTAATGGATAGAGAGTCAGACTTGTAACCCGAAGGTCGTGGGTTCGAGTCTCAGGTCCGGCAGGGATTGTAGGTGGGGGAGTGAATAACCAACACTCTCCACCCTCAATACCACGACTGAGGTGAGACCCTTGAGCAAGGCACCGAACCCCCAACTGCTCCCAGGGCACTGCAGCACTGGCTGCCCACTGCTCCGGGTGTATGTTCACTACTGTGTGTACACTTAGATGGGTTAAATGCAGAGCACAAATTCCGAGTATGGGTCACCATACTTGGCCACACACTTCCCTTTCCTTTAACAATACAGATTGTGTCAAAGCACTTAACAGTATCAAATTGGAGGATAGGGTGTCAGTAATGTATAAAAATAAGATTAAACACTCAATTTTCAGTTAAGGCATTTCATTGAGTTCAGGGGTGTCATTGTCTAGATCAGTTTAGTTTAAATAGTATCTGTGAAATCTAATTGACGATAATCACTAGAAATTACGTGTCCCCAACTGAGCAAGCCAGAGGCAAGGAACCAAAACTCCCTCTATGACAGAATGGAGAATAACCTTGGGAGAAACCAGGCTCAATTGGGGGGACAGTTCTCCTCTGGCCAGGAGATAATTGTTTATTTATTGTTTACTTATTGTTTTAATTAAAATTTTAAATGTATTTATTTCTATTTTATATTGTTGCAATTTCTAACAATAATAGTATTATGTAGTTAGGTATTTTATTATATTTTTAGTTATTTTCTTTTCTTTTTAGTTTTAGTTTTATTGCATTTAATTCGAGGTCTTCACTGGGGATATGTCCCCGGGCTCATCCAGGTGTCCAGGCCTCCGCCGACGATCAGGGAGACATCATCTCCCGGCGCCGATCCATCATCTGATCCGGCCCCTAGAAATTCTTATCAGTAAAATATATCTCTGAAGTATATTCCCATTCATATTCACAATTTTGAGCACTCCAGGGTGATAATGAACATGAAATTATCCAGCCATGGCTTCCTGTTTCACAGAAATATATATAAGAGGGAAAACAAAGCCCAAATTCCCTTAATCATCCATAACAATGAGAAAAACCAAAGAATATATTTCTGATGGGCAGCAAAAGATAATTGAGCTTCACAAATTAGTAAAGTGGCTTTAAGAAAAGAGCTAGATCAGTGAAAATTCCCATTCCCACCATCAGGGCAATAATTAAGAATTTTCAATCAAGATAAAATGTTACAAAACTGCCTGGAAGAGGACATGTGTCTATATTGTCCTAATGCACAGTGAGAAGGAAAGTTTGAGTGGCTAAAGACTCTCCAAGGACCACAGATGGAGAACTGCAGAAAATAGTTGAGTCTCAAAAATAGTCAAACAGCACCTACATCACCACATGTTGAGAGGGTTTCAAGAAAAATGTTCCTAGCTCATCCAAAAACAAACTCCAGCATATTCAGTTATCAGACACGACTGGAACTTCAAATGGGACTGGCTTCTATGGTCGGATGAAACAAAAAAATTTGCTTTTTAGCAGCAAACACTCAAGATGGGTTTGGTGAACACGGGGATAAAAAGTACCCCATGTGTACAATGAAATATACTGCTGTATTTTTGATGTTGTGGGCCTGTATTTCTGCTGGAGGTCCTGGCATTATGGATTCTATCAAATACCAACAGATAAAATATCAATAAGTGACTGACTCTGTTAAAAATCTTATAATGGGCCATGTTTGGATCTTCCAACCGTACAATAATCTAAACACAATCCTCAAAAACAACACAAAAATGGGTCACTGAGCACAAAACCAAGCTTCTACTATGGCCATTCCAGTCCACTGACCTGAACCCTGTAGAAAATGAGTGGGGTGAACTGAAGAGAAGAATCACCAACATGGAGCTGGGAATCTAAAGGGTCTGAAGTGATTCTGGATGAAGGAATGGTCTCTGATCTCTTGTCAGGTGTTCTCTAACCTCATCAGGCATTTATAGGAGAAAATTTAGAGCTGTTAAACTGGCAAATGGAGGTTTCAAAAAGTATTGAATAAAAGGGTGCCGTTAATTGTTGCCAATGTGTATTAGAGAAAAACATTTATTTCACAATATTTCCCCCCATTTGAAATTCTTATTATCCAATGAAATGTTAGATTTTTAAAATAAAAGATCAAAAGGATTAACAATGCAGATTAATTTTCACAGCCGCCTTAGATCATATTTACCAAGGGTGCCGATGTTTTTGGCCATGACTGTATATGAGGAGACGAGGCACGCCCTCTGACTTATTACTCAGTGTTATTTTTCCACCCTGCCCCACTTCAGTGGGGCAAACAGGGTACATAGTGGATTGGTATATTTATTTTCCTCATAAGCTTATTATATTGAGTGTCAATTTTAATCCATTACTACAATAAGTTTAGAGGAATATATGGAGGTGGTTAGCATTAAATGTGTTTTTTTTCTTTTTGTTACCCCACTACCACTGCAATGTCCATTAAATTACCCATATTTTTACATCCATAACCAAAGACGAAAACAGCAAGAATGTTTAGTTTTCATTCCTTTTTTTTAATACAGATGCAAGTATTTGGATGAATCACACACATTATTATCAGAACTTCATTTTGTTTGGAAGGAGTGGATAGATATATTTTTTTTTAAAAATCGCGTTTGGTCTCATACTGTATCGCGTATCTTGTCAGTGTGTGCACTTGCTTGGCCATTTTTAGTGATTAATAGGAAAGTGGGTTCAAGCGCCAGCAGAAGGCAGTGTAATGAAATAGTCTTTAAGAGAAGCAGTCTATCAGCGGAAGTTAAAATCAGCTCGTAAGTGTATTTACTTGTCTCAGTGTTTAGCACAGTTGCCGTTGCTAGGAAACGCTTATTTTGTTTACTGTGTTGAGAGTTGCTGAAATCGCGTTTGGTCTCATACTGTATCGTGCATCTTGTCAGTGTGTGCACTTGCTTGGCCATTTTTAGTGATTTAATAGGAAAGTGGGTTCAGCTGAATTCTAGTAGTGATTTGTTAGATAGGTATAAAAAAGGTTATTATACCGTGGCAGCGGTCACGGAAGCCCTCTTAGTGTGAAGACCAAAGAGTGTAAAGACCATCGACTCTACCGTGCGACTCCACCGGGCTAGGACACTGGCAAAGGTATCGCTTTTTATTTTTATTTCATTTATTTATTTTTTCCCTTTTTATGTTTACTATTGAAATGTTGTTGTATGCATTTGGCAATTTTATTTAATTTCTGTATTTTCTTAAATGGGTGTGTATAGATTATTTACAGAGTGTTAACTTGTAGTTTTAGTTACTTTTTCTTATTTGTAAGTCGCTTTGGATAAAAGCGTCTGCTAAATGACTGAAAGTAAAGTAAGTAAAGTAGAGCAGGGTATATTGGAATGAGAGGTTTATTAGAATATCACTTTAAAATAATTTAACCAGCTAACCCAAACTAGAACCTATAATCGAATGCAGTTTTGGAGATACTTGTAGCTGAGCCCGTATGGGACGTTTGGTTTCTTGGCAAGTTCTAGAAGAATATCATATTTTGTCCACAGTACTACTAACACCATTGGGTAGAGGGTGTTTCTATTCTGCTCTAAAAATACTTTGGGACAGGGATTTGAATATTTGCAATTAGCAATGAAGAATGGATCAGAATTTGGCAAAATTCT